>NC_051077.1:28300531-28900531 GCF_004664715.2 Peromyscus leucopus | reverse complement strand
TGTAGTATTTAGACCAAGTATAATTGCATGTAGTTGCCTGTTATTGTTATTATCAGGTTAACTATGAATATAAGCAAAAATACAGAGCAATGATCATTTTTTATTAAGAGATTTTCTATTCATTTTACATACCAACCACAGATTCCCCTTGCTCCCCAGCCTTCCCCCCAAACCACCCCCCCCATTCCCACCTCCTCCAAGGCAAGATCTCCCATATGGAGTCAACAGAGCCTGGTACATTCAGCTGAGGCAGATCCAAGCCCCTCCTCCCTGCACCAAGGCTGAGCAAAATGTCTCACATTAGGCAGTAGGCTCCAAAAAGCCTGCTCATGCACTAGGGACAGGTCCTGATCCCACTGTGTGGGGGCCCCCTATACAGTTCAAGCTAAACAACTGTCTTGCTCATCCAGAGGGCCTAGTCCAGTACCATGGGGGCTCCTCAGCTACTGTTGCACAGTTCATGCATTTTCACTAGTTTGGCTAGTTGTCTCTGTCCTTTTTCCAGTTATGGTCTCAATATCCTTTGCTCATAGAATCCCTCCTCTCTCTCATCGATTGGACTCCCGGAACTCTGCCTGGGACCAGCCATGGATCTCTGCATCTGCTTCCATCAGTCACTGGATGAGGGTTCTATGATGACAGGGTATTCAGCCATCTGATCACCAGACTAAGCCGGCTCAGGCATCACCCTCTCAATTATTGCCAGTAGTCTATGGTGGGATCATCACTGTGGATTCCTGGTAACCTCCCTAGCAATTTGCTTCTCCCTGTTCCCATAATGTCTTCATTTATCGTGGTATCTCTTTCCTTGCTCTCCCACTCTGTTCTCATTCCAGCTCGAACCTTCCACTCTCCTAAGTTCTCATCCCCCATCCTTTGCCCTCCATCATCCACCCCCATCCCCAGTTTGCTCATGTAGATCTCATCCCTTTCTCCATTGCTGGGTGATGCATGCTTCCTTCCTAGGGTCCTCCTTTCTAGCTAACCTCCCTGAAGCTATGATCATTTTTAGGAAATTTTATTAAAATGAATTTTTAGATTTTTGTCTCTGCTTTAGGAGAAGTCACCTGAAGAATATGGTCATTATCATCTATCAATCTTTCAATACATATATATTTTGTGGAGAAGCAATGTTATATATGATTATTTCAGGTTTTATTTGGGCAGCTAAATAAACCACCATTCAAGTATTTATAAATCATATATGAGAAAATTCTGATTTGTTCAAACCCTCATGGCTATAATCATTATTAAACCCCATTATCATTTATATGGAATAGAGAGAGGCAGCTGATGTCTGTCTTCAATTTAAATGCATTGGTTTCTCTTAGTATAGAGCAACTTACATGAGATTATAAATGTGTCTAAATATTCGGAAATTAAATATTCATTAGTATCTGAAAATCAGGATGAACTTTTATGTAAACATTTTATAATTTGGAAATACACCCCAATGTAATACCAAATGCAGTGCTGAATCTAATGGAATAATACTGGGAAATTAGGAGATAAATATAATTAAAACTATATATCATTTTGTATAATTAGATAAAGTATTAACAATTCTGCAGTCATGTTTTAAGATGTTCATTATCACTGACAGTGCTGATCAGAAAATTAAACTACATAATAAATGATGATAATTTTATAAATTTGCTTAAAGTTTATCTCAGTCTTTGAAATTAAGAAAACAAATAGCTCAACCTATCTATTGAAAATTCTCTTTAGTGAACTAATGGTAGATTTTAGGGAAATTAACTTGTTATTTTTCTTTCATACCTGTCTAATTTAGTTATTTATTAAGTCACAGAAACAAATGCCAGTCCATTAAAATAAAAAAAAAAAGTTTTTCATAGTGGCTTTTGGAAGGCTTTTTATTCAGTCTCTAGAGACTGTCAGTTAAAGGAGAATGTAAATGAATTAAGTCAGAATATCACCATGCCTTTTTTTCTATTCCTTTAATATTGGGAAACAGTACAAGCCTTGTGATAAAACAGTAATTGTGCTTAATTTATTTTTTCTGGATATGTTGGATCCTAAAACTTTTTTTATGTACTAAAAATGTTTGGGGAAGTCAATAGCATTAGATAGTTATTGAAAGATTCTTATATTATGCCCTTTATTTTCATTTTTATCACTTTATTTTTTATTTCATTTTTTTTAGTAAATACTTTTGTCATGTTTTTATCTTCCACAACATCTTTCAGATCCTCAGCACTTCTCCACCCACCTGATTCTATGTTCTTTCTCTCTCTTTCAAAACATATGACAAAAACCCAACAAAACACAAAATGAAAATCAAAGCAAGCAAAACACCAATGGGACAAACATTGCCAAAAGAAAACAAAATGAAACAAAACAAACAAAAACATTGTTTTGTGTTGGCCAACTGCTCTGGGGATGGGGCCTGTCTGGGAGTGTGGTTAACATACCCAATGGCATGCCATTGGAGAGAACTGATTTTGTCTTTGCCACAGGGTTCATTTGCTAATGACTTCTCTTAAAGGGATGGACCACTTCCCTCTCTCAGTGCTGGGCCCCTTTCTGACTTAACCCTGTGTAGATCTTGTGCAATGCTGTCACAGTCTCCGTGAGTTCCTATGTGCATCATCCCTGTTGTGTCTGGAACACACTCTGTCCTTAGAGTCATCCACCATCCCTGACTCTTACAATCTTTCTGCATCCTCTTTTACATAGATTCCTGTGCCTTGAGGGGAGGAATTTAATGAAGATTAATCCTATTTAGGACTGAGTGTTCCAATGTCCCTTACTCTCTGCATATCGTCCAGTTGAAAGTTTGTGTTAATTCCCATCTACTACAAGAGAGTTCGTTGATGTGGGTTGACCAAGGCACTGACTCTGAATGTCAAACTGCCTTTCTCACTGTACTTTTAATCTTTAGTAGATAAATAAATTCATCGCTATATTCTTCTAACAGTAACATAAATTTCTACTAAAATTATAACCATGTGGGTAGAAGCTGAAAGACATTAGAAAACACAGCATGGATCCCATAGGAGAGTTGAAATTCCTTTGGATTCTAGACCGTTCATGTTTCCTAAATCTTATTCAATTTGATGCTCAGTGGTGAGGAACTGTTCTTGTGCATGGCCTTGCAGTAAATGATAAGAAAATAAAGATGATGTAGTTTTTCCCTTCAACAACTCAAAAATAGATCTCATTGTAATGGGAACTATGCCTCTTGAATTAGAAAATTAATCCCACTGAGAAAAAAAAAGTTGGAAAAGCTTACTTAATCCAAAGGACTACGAGTGTTGGGAACAGGTTTTCCTTGGTTATAAACTATGCATCACTTTGATAAAACTGAATTCTTTAGCCAAAATTTTAAATTTGAGCTGTGGGATGCATTTAGCCTAAGTAGTAAGAAATATCTTAATCTTCCAGACAAATCAAAAGTAAATGTTTGGATAATTCTGGGTTTGGGCCCAAAATAAGATAAGTGGAAAAGATCTTGGTCTCAGAGGCTTCAATTATCTGAAGGGTTCAGCTGCAGTAGAGTTGGTTCCAAGGCTTCCTGTGAGGCAAACATGGAACAGGCCTGAGGAAGCAAGTCCCAAGGTTTAAACTCAAATTCGTTTTCAAGTACACACCGGGTAGTAATGGTAAAGTGGTTTAGAGAGCTTGTTGAGTAGCAGTTCCTTTGATTTTGGGGAAAAAAAAAAAAAAAAAAAAAAAAAAAAAAAAAAAAAAAAAAAAAAAAAAAAAACAGAACAAAGTGAAAGAAAAGAAAAAGAAGTTAGAAACATAGAATATGACCTTTCTAGGTTATGGTAAGAAACTTGAAATGAAGTAATATGAAGTAATAGCTAATTTAATAAGCAGTGGACAGAACAATGGTGCTGTATGTACAAAGACAGAAAAGACAACCAGATGTAGATGTAACACCTATTGAGAAAGCCCTGGGTTTGAATGTGTACTCAATGGTCATTCAAGTCACTGGCAGTTCCTCCACACCTTCAGTTCATGACTGGATTATGGACTCAGGCTTTAACTATTACTTCTCTTGTCCTTCAGTCTTCAGTGGTTCTTGCATAGCATTCTTAGCTTCTCCATAGCCCCTTCCCAACACATTCATGCACACACTACAAAATTATGTATCGCTAAGCACATCAGTCTGAAAATCAGTTCCCTAAAGTCCTGGCTGCTCCATCAGACATCTGAATGCAGAACAAGTAATAGAAACTTCTTTTGGCATTGTTACCCCACCTGCAAAACACCTTAGACATATGTTTCTCAGGTTTTGAGTGGGGACTTCTTTATTTATAAAGCTTTCTTTTTAAATATATATTATATTAGTTCTTTGAGAATTTTCTATATGGAGTTTTGTTCATTTTCACTCCCCTCCTCCATTATACACCTTTCCTGAAGACATTAATAAGAAAAAATTCATAACATATATAAAATACATGGCTTTTGAAATGGATAGAAGCCTAAATGCAAATTTAAGAAAATCTTAATTATTCTGAATTCATATACTTCCACAATAAGCTATAAGGTACTCGTGTTCTTATAAAAATTAGTTCTTACATATTTAGAAATTAGATGCAACATGTACACAATATATCCTATATAAGCAATCATGTTCCTGATTAGTAAAATGTATACATATTGTGTTGATAATTACAATTAGCATATTCAATGTAATATTAACCAGTAAGTTGAAAAATATGTAATCATCCTTAAATCTCAAAGCTTGGAGATACTAAAAGTATTTTCAGATTTTTTTCCATGAAATCCCTTACTTAGCTGAAATTACACTTACTTTTAGTATTTATTTATATATTTATTTATGTGTATGTCTGTGTTTCTGTGGAGGCTGGAAGAGTCACTGGAACTGGAGTTATAGGCATCTGTGAGCCATCCAGACTGGGCACTAGAAAGTAAACTCAAGTCTTCTGCAAAAGCATCAAGCATTCTCAAACACTGAGTCATCTCTCCAATCCTGTAAATTCACTTATTTTTATTCCTGAGCAAAAATGGTACCAGTTTTTAGCAGTGATTTTATATGAGTTAATGAAACTAGGCTACTCTTAGGCTATAGAAACATACCCTACAGTTTTCACATGTGAATTTGATTATTAACAATTTAGTGAGTATCAGCTACTGCAACATTGATATATAAGTAAGACAGTATGCCTGCACTTGAGTCACTCATGGCTTGGCCTTATTTCTCATGACATTGGGAACCGGCTGCATAATTATTTATGAACTTAAATCCACACTTTGTTATTATATGATTATAATTCAAATTATGCCAATAAATTCTGCCATTGTTCTTATGAAAAAATCCTTTACATTTAAACCCAAATAATTTTCAGTTAATTAAAATCACATCCATTACTGAAGTGATGTTTTGAATACTTGAGAGATTCTGCCTGGCTGTGAGGGTAAACCAGCTCTTCTCATAAATGACTTCTTCAACATTAAGCAATGTCTTTATGTATAGTGTTTGTCCAACTTACATTAATGAAAACTACTACAGCACTTGATTTCCAGGTACTAATAGTTTCACAAACAGCTTGCACAGTTCCCTAGGTGTTAGTGATCCCTCTCATAATCTGGCACTGGATCGCTTTCAAACACCATGAGGCAAAGGAAGATATGCTCTTCTCATTCATTGGCAGAACCTGGAAGACTCCACACAGGATTACCACTTAGTAAAATTCTGCATCACTGAAAGAAGATAAAATAACAGTGGTCCAGGGAAGCTTAAAGAGGAGGAGGTATTTGATCTGTGTATTGAGGATGAGGAGCTTTTCCCAGGTCCCCTACAACTTCTTGGGTTGAAGAGTAGTGGACATGGAGGATAGGATATATTGATGGAAGAGGGAATGTAAGGTAAGGACAGGGTTTGAGGTGGTATGAGTGCATTTTGGGATGTGATGTCATTGAGAAAAAGAAGGCAGCATGAGACTAGAGTGATGAAGGGTCCTGATTATACAGTTTCTGTTCATCCTGTGAAGGCATCAAAGAGACTTGGAAGCTGCCCACATTTCAACAGAGGAGGGACATGACAGGCTTTCTGCCTCAGGTAGAACCATTTTGAAGAAGTAGAGGGGGCATTTGGGTGAGAGAAGTGGTGAAAGGAGCTACGTAACTACTCAGTGACACGTGAAGCAGCTTATAAATTGTGAAAAGTTGAAGGAAACTGCTAAGTCTAGGGTGTTTGTGAAAATTATTGCTTTCAACAAATTTTTTTAAAGGAGCAAGGAGGACCAGCTAATTCACATTTCCAATAATTATTTATTTAAGAACACAGGCATATTGTCCTCACTGTGCTTTTCGTGCTTTTCTCTTTTATTCCAGAACATTCTGTTGACAGTAGAAAATATTCTTTCTCCTCTGTCTTTGTAAAATTAAGATAGGACATTGTGTGAAACATTCCTTGTTCTAGATAATTGTGCTTCAATCTCCTGAAACTGTGTTTGACTTTAGATGCACTAACAAATCAAATGTGGATAATGGATATGAACAGAAGTTTTTCTGATTTGAGTACATTTCTGACTAGGCTTATATTAAACACATTAGGTGTTTTTATATAAATTCGATATTCTTGTCAAACATATGTAAATGAAGTCCCAATTCTACTTTAAAAGGCTTCTTTTGTACAAGCAACTATTCTGTTGTAGTTTGAGAGGCTGTGTGTATATGTGAGTGTGTATGTGTTTTCACAGGAGAGTGGTAAATAAGGGCTAATACGAAGATTACAGGACAACACTGTATGCCTTTCCTAAGGTTCTTTCCACTTTTTGTTTGGAACAGGGCCTCTCATTGATTTTGAACTTCTCCAAGTAGGCAAGATTAGCTGGCCAGGAAGCTTCAAGGATCTACCTGTCTTCACCTCCCACTTTGGCTTGTATGACCATGCCTGGCTTTAAAAAAAAATTTTATTGGTTTTTGGGAGCTTGCTTAACATGTTAGATCATATTCATCCAATACTGTGTCTTTTCTTTTTTCCCTCTTGGCTTTGAAATAACATTGGTGGATGATGGTGATTGCAGTGACAATGATTTATTCAGCATTTGATGTCTTCATCATATCTTAGGGGACTGGGGGTGGGTGTCAGCAAACACAGAAGATTTCAAACTTGGAAACTGATTCATATCCATCATGGCTTCTTGTAACTTGTGGTGGTTGTGAATGGATTTCATGTAGAAATATCAGACCTTAGGTCTTTGCTGTTTTATTTCTTTGTGGCTTCCTGCCAAATTCAGATGTAGCCATACCATTTCTTATGACTTATTACTAGGGCTATTATTAGTGAGGAAAGAATCTGAACACCATTGGTATGTGTGCTTACTTGGCAAAGCCGTTCTACTACTTAGAAGAAAAGCATTTACTTTGATTAAAGAAAGCAGATTAAACATAGACTTTTATTTGACAGGTTAATTTTAAACCCATTTTAAAATTATTTCAAGGTCAGGGCAATTTTAGAGCAATTAAGCTAATGAAGCAGTAGGTGATAATATACTCACAAGATGTTGTCTTTCAATGGAAAAATGTGTTTTGCTATCCTTTTCAGGTAAAATTAATGTTTAAATGTTTTTTTTTATTTTTGCTTTGTTTTGTTTTTTGGTTTTGTTTGTTTGCTGTTATTTTTTTTAACAGAGGAAGGCACTATTAGAGAAGTAAAGCACTGTGAAATTACAGTCTTGCCTGGAGGGTTCCTCTCTCTGAAATGCTTGGATGTCTGGATGTTCTGTTGGAATCCTTCATATATTTGAAAGAAAAAAAGGTGTAGAATAGGAATTATATAATCCTGGATTCAGATCTAGAAACATAATATTAGAATAAAATCATGACTAAAAGTCAGGCATGGTGGCACTTGCCTTTAATCCCAGCACTTAGGAGTCAGAGGCAAGTGGATCTCTGTGAGTCTGGCCTGGTCTGCAGAGTTCCAGGAGAGCCAGGGCCACACAGAGAACCCCTGCCTCAAACACACCCTCCCCCAGCCCAAATAAAATAAAATAAAATAAAACCATAACTATAATTATCAGCCAGCTCTTTTTGTTTGTTTGTGTTTTGTTTTGTTTATCATAGGAGAATAGTAATGTTCAATTCGCACAGATTTTAAGAAAACTTCAAAAACATTAGTGGAAAACATCCATCACTTAATAGAATAAAACTAATACTTATCAAATAATATTACTGATAAATGCTATGTCCAACTAAAAGAGTTTGGAGTCTCTTGATATTTTCACTTGTTTTGGTCATACATTGTCTCAGCTTGCATTCCTTACTCTGTCTTTTTGTGTCAAATTGGTTTAAAACATGGAGATTCATCATTGAAGTGAACATCTTGGGAACTCTCTTATGTTCTGTGTTTTCACGGAAATCTTGTCAGCTGTACAGGCATTGTCTCAAGACATGTACTCCTTCGGCATCATCAATGGTTCTAGGAGATAAAATAATCGCCAAGTTTATTAAAGCTCAATGAAGAAAAAAAAGTCAATAAATAGCAAACTTTATTGGGATGAACTACTTTTCAAGGAAGAAAATGGATGTACCTGTGAGACCAAAATGAGCCATCTTAGAAATAAGACCAAAATGCTTTCACCCTAAAATTAAGGCCTACGATTTCTCCTTTTGGGAATAGGCATTAGTTACTGAAACCAGTCAGTTCAGATTCCAGAAACCAGGAAGTGTAAAAGTACAGAGTCACAAGATAGTCACGAGGTAATGCCTGCCAGACTATGGAATGTCCTCTCCCTGGTTTCCAGGGTAACTGACCACAGAAATGCCCCCACCTGAGGGCAGCCAATGAGAAATGGTGGCAGGCAACCACTCCCTTAGAAGTAATTTCTAGAAGTCCCTAGAAGCGAGCCAATCAGAATTGTATCCATACTAGCACCCCTAAATGATGTAACCTTGTGACTTTTCCCTTTAAAAGCTGAGCTTGCAGACAGGTGGGCACTTCCTCCAGTCTCCACTGCGTTGGATGTATTGGACGAAGTCCCTGCCTAAGCTTGTATATCCAGAATTAAACCTTGCTTTTGCATTCCGGCATGCTCGTCTTTGGTGGTCTCTCTGGGGGTCACTATGTGGACACAACAGTACCAGCTGTGGGGTAAAGACGGCATTGATAGATCCCAATCTAGAAGGCAATGGTCATTTTCTCTGTGTGTCTGGCAAATATTACAAACTAGTGAAATAGTCTTCACTTTTTCCCCAGGTGGGAACTCCTACTGTCCCTAGGTTTCCAACACTGTCATTTTCCTTTCCCAAATTAGTTCACTCTGCACTCTTTTTCCCCCCTAGGGCACTATGCCTTTCTAAACTAATTTCTCTCATTTCCCCCCTTGGGTTGTTTTCCTGTTCTGTCTTACTTTCTCATGTGCCTCGGGGAATCCTTTCAACAAACCTCAGAAGGGCCAGGTACTCCAAGAACAATACACACTTTTGTTTCCATGAACTCCATCGTCCATCCAAAGAGTCAGTCCAAAAATATGTTGAAGTTCAGGTTTATGAGTGTTGCTGGAAGGGGTAGGGGAGAAGGAAAATTTGCCAGGAAGATTTCGCAGGCACACAGAGCAGGAAGGCGAGCAGAGGAGGGAACCATTAGGGCTTCTTACCTCCCTCTGTACTGTAAGAATCCTGGCCTCTGGTGTCCTTGGTTCTAGCTGCTGACTGACCACTTCATTCAACAGTCCTGAACCCTCTACTTTACTTCCTTTGTTTGTCCAAATGTCTATCCTTGTCGTTGAGCAGACAAGACTTTGACATACAAAGCCTTCTAACAGAGGAAATAGACACAACAAAGGGAGAGTTGTACTTCTTTAAAGCACTGTGGGCAGAGAGTCAGGTCCTAACTGTCTTCCACATTTGCTTTTATACTTCCCAACTCTCTCCCTCATGGTGTCTCCCTCTGACATCTTCCTAGCTAGTGTCCTTTGTTAGGACATGAGGATTTTGTTTTGTTTGGATTATTTGGTTCCAAGCCCATCGTTTCGTGCTTCTCGAGAAACACACAGAGAAGACCCAGTGTTTGTCTCAGATAGTCAGATCTTCAGGATTCATTTTCCACACTAGATAGAAGCTGATGTCAAAGATTAACTCTCCTCATTTATCTGTAACTTTTTAGCTCTGAAGACAAAGCCCTTAGCACAGGAAGTGTGCTATAAATTTTAATTGGATTGACTAGGACTGTCATTTGTGCTCTGGTGGGAATGAAGATAATAGAAAGTCCAAATCCATCATGTCACTCTTTCATTGGAATTTGCATTTTCTTAAATAATTTCCATTAGGACCTCAAGACAGACCTAGGGCTGAAATCTTATTCTTGAAAGGGAGGCAAGGAGTGTAAAAGTCAGTAGTCAACAAAGGATGCCTCTCCCAGGCTATGAAAAGAGGGAAGGAGCTCTACACAAAAATTGGGTGCAGATCAAAGGCTTTCATGTACTGACACATACCCCAATCCAAGAAGGATTTGGATTTAGAAGAGAAATTTGAGAGTGCCCAGTGCATTACAATAAAGGAATAATTCAAAGAATGGGGTCTTGTTCCAGCTGCTCCATGCCTTATTCCACAGTTAAGCATGTGATTTCCCCTAAATTATTTTATGTAATTTGAGATTCTAATGGTAAGGAAATCAACTTGTGATTTGTTGGACTATTTTTCTATCAAGTAGGTCTAACACCTGGCTTAGTTGAACATGATCCAAGGGTTCTTTTCCGTGATTTTCTTTCCTGGTCGAGGGCAGAAGAACCAAGTAGGACTAGATTGCAGAAAATAAGGCAAATCCCAGTCTTACTGCCTGCCCTTCTAATTCTTTATAAAACCCCAGTGGTTAACTAAGATATTCTTTCCTAGGAATATATCACATCAAAGCTGCTCTTATAGTAGTTCAGCATGCTCACCACATTCTAAAAGAGAATCCTGTGAGTTAGGTGAGTAATTCTAATGGGGCTGCAGCTGGGTCAATTCACAGCAACATTCACTTACCAAAACCACAAGGATGCTTAGTGGCCAGTTTTATTATTACAACCTGATAATTAAAATCTTTTAGTCACTTAACGTGTGTTTTAGTGCTCCACAGACAGCTTTCAAACTCTCTAAAGTATATCATAATGATGGCAAAGATATTCTTTTTCAGTGCAAAGTATAAACTAATACCCACACAAACTTTCCATTCACAATGTCTCTCAGCATTTCATTTATTGTTCACAGTTTCTGCATGTGGTAAGGAACAATAGAAACAGGGTAAATATGGTTTGCTTCTTGAATTTGTAAATAACTCATTAAAATGATATGAGAAGATTAAGATAGACTTTTGGGTTTGCAGTGTCTTTAATGAGATTGGAATCTTTAAAGTAATTCAACACAGAAGATTCTTTATGTATATTCCAGTACAGATGCTGAAAGGATTGTTATGGTAGATGTATTAATAGACTGTATTTTGGCTGTTGATAATTTACACCAAAGACACTTTGATGTGTAAGCAATACCATTGGCTTTGTATGCCTTCTTGCCATTAGAAAAATATACAGACTATTTGCAAACACTCCAAGTTCATTATTGTGACACTGAAAATTTGGCTGAATGATTTTCAAATTTAGTTTCCTAAGAATTTTGATATGTTTACTTTAAAGAAATTTTAAGGTTTAACTTCTATCTATCTATCTATCTATCTATCTATCTACCTACCTATCTATCTATCTATCTATCTATCTATCTATCTATCTATCTATCTATCTATCTGGCTGTGTTGCCTTACATGTATTTGTGGCCTATGTGTACAGTGCCTGCAGAAGCCAAAAGAGGATATCGGATGGATCCCCTAGAACTAGAGTTACAGAATACTGAAAGATGCCAGGCAGGTGCTGGGAAGTGAATCCAGGTCCTCCGCAAGAGCAACAAGTGCTCTTAACCACTGAGATATTTCTCCAGTCCCAATTTAAAGTTCTTAAACATCTTAAAAATATAAGTGGAATAGGGTATTGAAGCAACTAATTGAAATGCCATTACCACACCCAGAAGCTCATATAACTGGAAAGAAGTGCTTTCTGAGTTCTCTGCTGAAGGAGTCGTTTTCTCTCCCTGCACCCTGCTCTTTCCTGGATTGCTTGGGAGTTTTCATTTTAAATATAGCACATTTGCCAACCAGGTGTTATGTCTCATACCTGTTGGTGTCCAAGGTAATACAACTGCCATTAGTTCAAGGCTTGCCTGCACTACAAGCTAAACCCCTACCTCAAAACAAATACAAGAAACAAAACATTTGTTACACAGTATGTATTTTTTCTTAGCTATTGATTTGAAGTTAATGCGTTTAAAGATATACATATTTTTGAGGCATTTCTTTAAATATACAATTTAAAAGAGTTATGAAATTGAAGTGCATGCATGTGTGTGTGTGTGTGTGTGTGTGTGTGTGTGTGTGTGCCCATGTAAAACTAATAGGCCAAACAAATCTAATTCTTTATGTCCAGAGCTTTCTGGGGATTTATATACCTGAGCACGAAAAAGAAATCTGAGGTCATTCAGTGTTTCTGAATGGCAGACAGGTTGGTATCGAGTCTCCATCCTTTCAGACATTTTATTTAATTACTTTGAAAGTAAACACAGTTCCCTTTGAGCTGTGTGCCTTCAATTAGGGAGATAACGGGGTAGTATTTACAGGGCATTAGCTGGTGCTCAGCGATAGCAAGGAAACTGTGGAAGTTACACCTGGAATTAGCTTTCTGATACAAACTGCGCCCAGAAGTGAAAGGGTGGAGTTCGTCAAAGGGATAAACGGATTTGGTTACCCTCACAAGCTACCTTCAAAGTGTGCTTTCATTTTCCTTCCTTGTAGAAGCCTCCCTTCCCTCAGCCCATTCAAGTTTCCTGATTTATAATACAGTAGGTGTAACATTCCTAACAGAGATGGCATTTTCTCCTGTCAGAATGCGGCGCATGAAGTCACCCTGGGGGAGAAAATAGGACTCCAAGTAGCTCTGGGTTATTGCTAAAGGCATGGTCTAAAAATAGCTTTGATAATGTTATATTAACCACACATACAAATAAATATTCTCAATTAACTCGCTGATTGAGTGATTTATAGTTCAAATTAATCAGTAGACCTCAGAAGAAATGTTTCCTGGGAATGTCACTTGGGTATAGTATTTGAACCATTTTTAGCTATAGAATTTGTTATAATTAGACATGCACAATCCTTATCAAAGTCAAAATAAAACTTAAAGAAATCAAAGGCCAGTTGCTTGTTTTGGTGATGTAACTTGTGTGACACTGTAGCGGTAACGCCCGCATTACTGATACCCGTTCACCATGTCCGAGCGAAGGGCTGCGAATTAAAAATAGAGACAAGAGACAGCGAGTCATTCGCCACGGCTGAATGCCGAATGCCGTTTATTGAAAGAGGGAAGAAACCTTAAATACAGGCTTATAACACAAATGGAGGAACCCCCGGAGGGCAGAAGTTCGCTACCAATGGTCTACATTCCAGACCCAATGTTCTACATTCTTGCATCTAAGTTGTTAACGCCCAATATGCAGGATACACAAACAAGGAACTTCCCTTAAGCATTCAGAAGGGTGGATACCGGCAGGGAATCTGAATAGGGAGGACATCTGGTCAAGGTCAGCAAGCAAGGTGACAGCCACTCACAGTCGGGGGCCAGGGCCCACGGGGCCCACATGACACCTCTCGGAGTAAGGCATAGACTCTGTTTCAATGGAGTATACAATCCCAACAGGGACACCAACAAAACAGATTGGAACGATACAGTGTGTTGTGTTGAACAATCACTATCTGAACATTCACCACAACTCTACCTGAGCGAGCCTGGGCATCTCTTTGAACAACATTGAGACAAGTACTTCCTCGATATTTTTTTTTTTCATTTTATTGGGAATGGCTTAAGTACTGTCACTGGTTAGAACTATAATTGAGTTCTAAGTTCTAAGTTCTGTCACTGCCTAGAACTCTAACTGACAAATGAATTGTTATTGGTCACCTTAGGAGCCATGTGGAAATAGAGCTAGCTTTAAAGTGGGTCTTGACATTCTACCATCAAAAACCCAACATGGTCAAGTAAATCACTTGATGTCAGATGTCACATAAAACACCCAGATGTCCTCTGCAGGGAATGGGCCTAGAAAACAAAGTTCAGCTTTCTGCTACTGTGAGGAAAGAAAACATAAGAATAACCTTGTGCATGTGCCTCGCTGATACCTTCTTATTCTTCTTCAAGATAGCCTTGAGCCATGTGAATCATCATATTTTTAATCAAATGTATATGCCACTCTCCATTCAATTGTCGATATTCTGTGCTATTGTGCATTGAAGAAATTGGTAAGCTATACCCTAGAATTAGTTCAGATGACATTTTGCAGTTCCTGTGATGAATTTCATTCTTTTTCTACATACCCATTCACTGATGCATTGTTCCTAACAGATAAGAAGTGGCAGTTGCCCAAATATAATGATGGCTTAATTTGGAAAACAAAATACGGTTCATACTTTCAAGGGAGCATGATTTGGCCTCAGAAGTGTGCAAGTTCTGTCATGTCCTGCAACATGAATAATATTTGAATACATTCAGGTGCATGAAATAAGTCCTGAAAATACAGATAGTCTATGCTTCTTCTTATATGAGCTATCTGAAATCATTAGTTCAGAGAAGCAAAATGCGGAGGAAGCTACTGGGCACTGGAGGTGGGGGAAAGATGGCTGGTGATGCTTTTGCAAGACAAGATTGCTCAGGACATCTATTTTTATAGCCATGAGAATATACTTAACACTACTCAACTGAACTCTTAAAAAGAGTGGAGATGATCAATTTTATATTACATGATTTTTACCACCAAAAAAGGGCTAAAAGATATAGTAAAAATACTATGTTTTTTTTTATTTTAAAACATCATTATATGAAAAGTCTTACCTAGAGAAATCCATAATATATGTAGATTTTCTTCAGGAGTATCAGACTATCAAATAATGGTGCCTTGAACATATTCTCATCATATAATTTTAAACTGATACACAGAAAAGACAGTACAAACAGATAAAATATAATAACTTTATCCTGGCCTGGAAAATCACTGAACTCCCAAGACTCCCTCTTTCTGTGATTAAAAACCCTTGAAATCCCATTAGAAAGGAAATACAAGCTTAGCAAGGCGTATGGAAATCTGTTACTCAATAAATCACATCTCGTAATTATATCTGGGAGAGAAATGAAGGAAGAGGAAAAATGCCACGGGGAGAGCAAGGAGGAGCAGTGGGAATGAAGGTGGAAATCAGGTTTCTATACACAGCCCAGCTCTTGATGTGAGCCTAGCAATGTCCTTCTTATTTTCACACAACCTGGCACTTAAAAAAAAATCCACACTGCGAATGATGTGCAACTCAAGATAAAGCAAGAAAGAAACTTTCTGAGGTCCGAATCTGGCCTCCAGAAAGTCATGTGTTTCTTTCCCGATAGATGAGAAATGAACAGTTCTGATTATGGCACAGTTTCCCCCAGAGACTGACTTGTCTCCTAAGGAGAGCTATAGTAAAGGCTGACAACAGTTGCTATTACTGTTGACTTTCAGACAGGCAAAGGAGTTTGAGAAGTAATAAGGAAGAACTATCATGCTTCACTTGCCAGGGGTGTTATCTTTTGCCATTACATTTGTGTGAGATACATTTGGTTTGGAATGCAAATCGCTAGCATGAAACCTTCGAAAATGTCTCCAGTCAGTCTTTGAACATATGTGTATGGTATCTGTTGGAAACGCTTTAGAATAAAATCAAGGAGAATTTAAGGGAGCTGCTCCAAGGAGTACGGCTCTGAATAGCTGACACATTCAGACACGTTTAGTTCCCCTGGTGACCAATGTAGTCCATGAAAACGGCTATTTTTTATTGCACTTTATTCCACTGAGAAAGGAAATAGCCACAAAAAGCAGGCTGATAATAAGTATAACAGAATGTTGGCCTGTCAGAAAGTGTATCTTTAAGTTAAGAGCTATAGCTCTGTATATTTTTATGATGGGCACCGGGGATCAGAGGGTTAATACACAATTCCTGGGGTTTCTGATCTGTAGAAGCATTCTTCAGTTCATGTTTTTTTCTTTCTTTTAAAGTTCAGTAAATAAATTTTGTTATCCTTTCTCCTTTCATTTCTATAAATGATCTGTTCTCTATGATAAAAGAAAACACTGTCAAATGATAATTGGGTTGGTTTTCATTTTGATATAAAGACCTACTGTACCTACTTGAGAAAACAAAGCTGTCATCACATAGTCTCATGCTAAATATTTAAATATTGTTTTTGGTTGTCAGAATATGCACACTACCATAAAAAACAGACCATGATTTGGGTAGCTATGGGCTCCAAAATGTAAAGTGTATGACTATATCTGAAGAAAAATATTTTATCTATTTCTTACATCTAGAACCTTCATGAACTTTGTGCAAATTTATTATGCATTTTAGTTACTTAACTGTATTGTCCTTGGAAATATCATTTGAATTTCAAATTTCTCTCATCAAGTATATGTTAGTAATTTGGTTCTAAAATATTTGGTGAAATAAACATCATTGGATAGAGACTGTTTTGTGGATTGTTTAGCTTGTCCTCATAAAACACCAGATATAACCAACTTTTTAAAAAGGTTTATTCTGGATCACAGTTTTGGAGCTTTGGTCTACAATTGGGTAAAAGCAATGCTTTCAGGTCACAGGTTGGAGAAAGAATATCTCAGGGTAATTTAGAGCAGAAAAGATGCTTAGCTCATGGCCATTAAATAAAAGATAGAAAAAGAAGCAGCTCTGGGTCCCTAATCTTTTTGAGCACACCTCTCCAATGACTTAAAGATACTCCCCACTTTTTAGAGATTATATAACCTACAAACAGCACCAAGCTGGGGTAACACTTCAATGTATGGACCTTTGGGAAACACTTAAGGTATAAATTTTATCATTTTGGTTTATGTAACATATCTCCCCTGCAAGTTGTAGTAATATCACCTGATGTACAGGATATTTTTTGTGTTTATTCTTAGACTTATGTAAGTTGGACATATGGTGAAATTAAAAAATGTTTAAATGCCTCAGGTTGTACATCTATATGATCAGGGGAGTAGCCACAGGGCCCTTAAATAGGAGAAAGAACTGTGTAGAGTATGGAGATTAAAGAGGAGCAGGCCAAGAAAAGGTACATGCTTACATGGAGGTATCAAGTACCCAAGAAGTCTCTCATGCAATTTTCTGTCTGGCTATATCCCTTGAAATTGCATGTATCTACCCCCATTCGTATTTCTGGAGTGGACCCAATTATTGTTTGTTTCTCTCAGTTTTGATAGCCCTCTTGTACCTACTGGGGTTTGTTTTGCCTTTCCTAAAAAAGTTTGGCTTAGGCAAGAACTTCACTCTGGATCATAGAGAGAAGTGGATTCCAGTGTGCTAGCTATGAGCATCAGCCTTGAGAAAGATTGCGTGGCATGACCTGCCCCTGTTGTTCCTTTGGTCTTGGATTGCCTGCTGATACCAAGAATAAAAGGCAAGCAGGGCATACCTTGATCCATTCTGAAGCCGGGAGCCAGTCCAACTGATCCCAGAGTAGATCAGTCAACCTCACCTGACTCCAGATGTGTGAGAGGGAATGCCAGTTACTGCTGGAGAGCTCTAAATTTGAGATTGCTTCATAGATTATTGTTTCACTAGCTGCTGTCACAAAACACTTCCTAATCTGGCTTGGACTTTACATCTAAACATAAAAAAGGTTCTGTTTTGTTTTATTTCGGTCTCCATTTTGGGCTCTGTTAACTTAAAGCAGGCACTTGGATTCAAACAAAATCAGCTTAATCATGTTCATTATGTGCTCAGCTCAGAACTTGCTGTCATAATTTAATCACATTGCTGATCTCCACTATTCTTTATCAAATAGAGAAGATAATAACTCTTCATTATTCCTCATGAAATTCATTTGTCCATTGACTAGCTTTTTCAATTAATAGCTATTGAGAAACTTCTATTTTTCTAAATTGTACAAGGACAGACATTATAAAATCCTTGCTGATAAAGGGTGTTAATTTATTAGAATTATAGAAGAAAGATACAATTACTTTTCAATATAATGAAGAATATAATAAAGGTCAGTTCTATGTAGTACAATTATAAGTAAGTACAAGAAGCATTTGAAGCTTAAAAGATTGGAGGGAAGGAGAGAGAGAGATGAGCCTTTAGGAACTCAATGATCTAAGTTTAACAAATATAAATAAAAATAACCTTACATTAATCTTTCTAAGCAATCTTTACCAATAGATCAAAGCTAATATGACTAATAACTGAGATAAATGGAATTTCTTCTCCTCATATGAATCTCTGAGAACTCGGGATCAAGATAGTAGTATCTCATGCTAACAATGCATAACTTGAATCTACACACCAGAAAGGAGTAGAAAAACCTAAATCGACAGACATTTGAAAAAAAAAATATCTGGCCTGCACTCTTAATTAATGTCAGTGCTGTGGAAGAAGAAGGAATATTGAGAAATTGCTGCAGATTAAATATACATGATGACCATAACTGGATGCATTTGCTATAAAGGATATAATTGAATAGTCTATAGAGTTTATAATAGCATTGTGTCAATGCTGATATCCTCATTTTAGCATTTGTTTGGGGTTTAGCAAAAGATCATTCTTCTTTTGTGGTAAACACTGTAGTATTTGGGGGAATATATTTAAGTATACGTATTCATAAGGAGCTTTCTTCCCATCATCTGGTTTTCTGGGAAAGTCTGGCAGGGTATTGTACTTTTAACTCAATTCTAATACTAACTAGAGTCAGTGTGCATGTCATCTATTAAGGACACAGTCCCACAATACTTTCTACTTTGGTGGAGTTCCATGATGTCTCTCCACTTTAGATAATACCACAGTTCCCATTTGTGACCTGTATTTCAGACTGCCAGTTATCATTGCAAATGATCAGATCTCCTCTTTCATTTTAATGTTTTCCTTGGACAGAACTGAAGGAAACACATATGTGTGTTTATTTGTTTCTCATAAAAGGCATAGATGAGCAATCAGAAGAGACACATAAGACCAGATAGATTAAAAACTTTGTTAAATGTCTATGTCTTTATGAGGTCACCAACCTTGAGGTACTGCCATGTGTCAGGTACTTCAGAAGCTCTCTGAACCTTGTTATTCAGTGATTCTCCAAAGGACTCTTCACATAAGTGTGATGAACAGTTGTAGGATGTCTAGCCTTCTGCTATTCCTAGATAGAAGAAATAAGACTGAGCATTCCAACCTAAGATGCTGTTGATTTTCCTGATAGCTAGCCCAATAACATTCCTGTCAGGTTAAGGGGAGGAACTTAAGTCACACAGACTACTGAGATGATGACCCCTCCCTCTTCCCCCTGCCAGGAAATTGAAATTTCCCCAACATCTCCTCTTAGGAGAAGGAAAAGGCTGAAGAACATTGTCAGCCACCAGAGGAACTGGTCTCCTGGAAAGAAAGTTCACACAGTTCTGTCAATCTAATATATAAACTTCTATATATAAACCTAAAGCCCATGTCAGCACGTGGACCATGGACATAGAGCTGAAATTCTTTGCCTTTTCACCTTTTCATCATTAATTGTGTCTTTAATTGGACTATTGAGGATGAGTGTAATAACCTAGCTAGTAAGTGCTGCCAGGATCCAGACTCTGACCCTAACAATTCTAGTAGCAACTTTATTTGGGTGTCCTTGTATTACAATAAAAAGACAATGTTGTCACCTAGGGTAATCCAATGTTTGGATATAATGAACATTCCTTTTACCTAGGGAATAACCTAGCTTATCAAATTTCTATGCCATAAAATAAGTAGGGATATATATATATATATATATATATATAACTTGTTACATTGTACATTGTGTGTTTATCTATATTTGTGCATATACATGTGTTCATTGATGGGGAGAGAGAAGAGGAGATGGGTACAACAGATGTGAGGGGAAAATGTCACTATTTCGAGAATCTAGGTAAATTCCTCGTGGGAATTCCATGGTAAAGTGTCTTTTTTACATTTTTTTTACTTACTTATGAGATTATAATTTAATTATAATATTCCCCCCCTTTCCTTTCCACACATCCAAACTCTCCTTGGCTTCTTCTTTCACTAAGTGTTATGGCATGCATATATGTTTTTGTACACACGTGTAAATTCCTATAGGAAAATTTTTGGGAATTTTCTGAAATTGTGTTGAAGCGAAAATAAAAAGAAAATGGTAGAAGAGAATAAGGAGAGAGATCAGCTTGCAAACAGTCGGGGAGTGGTGGCCCTCACAATAGTTTGCTGGTGGCATGGGCATAATGGGCATACATCCATGCTTGCTGTGGGAAAATAATGACCAGTAGATCCTTCTTCTATGAGTTTTATTAAACACCACTGTAGAGTCAGAGAACTGACTTTCCTACATAAAACTAAATCTCAGAAATGGCCATATGCTCTGTGGCTTTTATCAATGTCACTTTCTTTGTTTTGATATTTTATGATTATTTCAGATGTTACCCCTGAGCAAAGTTGGGCGAACGATACATGAATTCTTCCATGCATTTCTTTGAAACTTCCTGTGAACCAATATTTATTTTAAAATAAAGATGATTTTAATTACATTCCTAATATACCAAGAAAAATAAAACTGTTATTTACCAAACTTCATGGAATGACTTCATATCTTAAGAATTTTTGCCTCTAAATAAAATCAAGAATGCTTATATTTATCTAAGCAAGTTTATCATAAATCTTCTGAGCAATTTCTCCAATATTCCTGTTTAAGATGAGAAAGAGTCTTGCCTGTGAGATGTGCAGCCAGGTTCCTTTGAGCCTTTTTTTGTAGCTAGCCTCTAGCCTTGACCTAGACTTGGACTCAGACAGACAGGCATGGATACAGCTTCTCACAGCTCATGGCTATGTGACTCACATGACCTCATCCGTACTTTAAGTGCTTCTTTGAGAAAAAACTAAGTGTGCCAAAATAGCTTATCTTTCTGGAAAATACGGGATGTCAGGGTCTCTGTTTCTGTCTCTATGTGAAGACAGGAGCTAAAATTCTGTAAGTGACAGTTAACAAAGCCAGATGTTTTCCATGGACCAATCCCCCACCTCAGCTTTGTGTAAATTTTAATTTCCCTGGCTTAATGTTGATTTCTGTTCTCTTGACTTTCACCTTATTGCAATAGTGATTAGGGATTAACATCACTGAGTGCCACTTTGCTTTGTTGACCTTTAACAGAAGTGTCATTTTATTTTTATCCGTTCTACCATTATATACATTTGCTATAAGAACCAAAAGATCTAATATGGATAAACATGTGAGAAAAATCTGAAATATAGTACAGCAATAGCTATTCCTCCTCTGCTGTGTGCCAGATATTCTGCATTTTCACTGTTCTGTTTCTCATTGTAGAGATGAAAAATGTAAATGAATAACCAGCAACAATGAAGGAATTAAACTTTGTTCACTGGGCACAAATGAATGGTATGTGTAATATGAACCTACAGTGACAGCATAGTATACACCATATCACTCTGCTGTGCCTACCAGGCTGATCTAAAGCTTTGTGGGAAACAACTCCTTCTGTTCTCAAAGGGAGCTCAATAAGCAAAGAGAGAAAAATCTAAGGTTGATTATAGCGGGGCTTGATTTAAATTCTACAGTTGGCCACTGACAGCTTTGAAATATACACCTTTCTTCTCTCCTTTTTGACCCATATTTCAACGGCTGATAAGAAGTATAGGTGTTCCCTCTTTTGATATCAACAGGATGTACCACACACAAAGGAACCCTGCTTACATCCTTACCTTCATCTGTAATTAAAAACTCAACCATGTCTCTTTTTTTTCCTACATACTCTCTCCCTGTTTATCAATTTGCTTCAGGAATCTTATCTTCCTTCAAGACATATCCCATTTCTCAGAAGTTATGTCATTCATTAGTTCTCATATGCAGGCTAAATTTTGTGTGTGGGGTCCATTGTATTTCCTGAGGGTGGGCATAACAATAGTTGATTATTGAATGCTTAAATTTGAACACATGTGTTTTGAATGTGAATTTGCTCTTAATATTGAAACATAATAATTTATCTCTCAAAAGGAGCCTAAAGTGAATAGATACTTAGTACAAAAATACCAAAATTCATAGGCAAATTGATTTAAATGTTTCCAACACCATCTAATCAGTAAGAAAGTCCAACTTTCATTTTCAAATGTGCAACTATTTCAAGCTTGTAAAAGAGAATTGGGATGCACTTCATGTGAAAATCTCACATTTGGAAGGACACATTTGCTGTGTGTTTCTCAAGGAGGGAATATATTTCTTTAGGGAGCTTAGAAATGCTTATAAAACAATATAAAATCTGTCAGTCTTCTATTATGGTCATTTTATACCTTCCTCCCTAATAAATATTTCACATTCATTACTGACTTCTGGCTTTGGGTGTCATATAAAGAAAACATAAATGCGTGTAATGGTGGTTATAAATTTCAGTTTTAAAAGTTGCTGTTATGTTACTTTGAAATAACAGCTCTCCTAATGAAAAGTAATAGTAAAGAGGTTAATTTTAAATTGTTAAAAATACATACTGCCAGAAAAAAATCAAGATTCTCTCAAATTCTGTTAATCAATGGCAAATTTTTATATGATCCTTTGACTTGGAATTCTCATAAGTACATGCTGATTTTCCTCTTAAGAAAAATAGTCTTTCAAAATAATCCTCTTAAGAAAAATAGTCTTTCAAAATAAGAAAGAACAAAGCAAATTTTCATAGAGAAATATAGCACTTTTAAGTATTATCAGACAATTTGTCATAAAATTGACCATGCCATATTCAAATATTGAATGCAATAAGAAGAAGTGCCAGTGATCAGAAACAATATAATAGTCACGTGTGGTAAGCTTGCTTCTCAAGGGAGGAGGCACTTTTGATTGGTCTTTGAGCATATGGAATAGTAAATATGGCAACTTATCTCTTCAAGAACCAAAGGCATTGGTTGACAGTGCAACAGAATGACAACTGAGTATTTAAATTATCATCCCCCTGTTAGAGGTTGAAGCTCTCCCATGTCTAAGACCCATATCAAACATACTGACAAGATTCAGTTTCTTCCCACTGGTAGTTTAAATCACACCATTTTCAAATACATATGTTGGAAGCATGGTAGACTCACACTAAACCAACTGTGAAATATATATATGAGGGTAGGAAAAAAGTTATTGCTGGACAATTTCAAGCCAACAGGCTATTACTATTTACAACTGTTTGCAAAGTGCATTGAATATAAAGTAGACAGTCAGGAGTCTCCAATTGGACATTTATTGCATAATTATCATTAGGGCCTTTTTAAAAACATATTTGAGAAAAAATTGAATGGAAGATGTTTGAGATCAAGAAGATATCATCTACAAGACTTAAGGTCTCATCTGAAATTCATGGCAAGAGCATTAATGGAATTATGTAACAAATGAAATAGAAAGAGTTTTGCTTTAAGGGCTCAAAAAAAACTGAAAACATTTAAATTTGGTGGAGGAGCAAAGGAGCCTAGGAGAAGGGGGAAAGTGGGTGTCACATATTAAAGTGAATGGTGAATCCAAGTGACAGGAATATGGAAGAGCTGAAAGATTTTTGAAGGCTTAATGAGGATGCACATGCTGACTAAAATTTTAAGAACTGAGATTGCAGAGCCTGTGAAAGCCTGGTGGGAGAAACACATCATGGAGGGTCCCTGTAATTCATATTCTATAAATATCAATGAAGGAGTGCTTTAATCTGCATTCAGTACAGGAGCCAGAAATAGCTTCAGGTATTTAAAATAGAAGGATGTTTATTATGGTAAGTGAGATATTTGCCAGATCTGTAGAAGATAAAAGAAGTAGATTAGGTTTAGTCTTAGAATTACACACAAAATGTCTGAGAATAGAGTAATAGAGGTACTTGTAACTATCTCAAAGGCTACCATACTCAAGTTCAAAGTAGGAAATAAGCAGCTCAAATAGGCTCCTCCACCACCACTGTCTCTCTGTCTAAGAGACTCCATCCTAGACAGAGTGGCTACTGGACAAAGCTGATATTTACATGAGTTTGCTTTTTAGTGAGTCAGTCCATCATAAACTATCAGTAAGATATATTCCACTCATATGTATCTTCCAATTTTCTCACATGTATCAATCTAGAATCTCTGTACCAAGAGGTTACAGAAAGTGTAACTCTGATCTTTCCAATTTTCATACATGGAGAAAAGATGTAAGGAAAGCAGAATGAACAACTATAGACCACTGTGGTAGTTTGAATGTAATTGTCCCCCATAATCTCACAGGGAGCTGTGGCTTTTTTGGAGTGGGTATGGCCTTGTTGGAGGAAGTGTGTCACTGTGGATATGGACTTTGAGGTTTCCTATGCTCAGGATACAACCCAGTGTTTCAGTTGACTTCCAGTGGCCTGCATATCAAGATGTAGCCAGCACTACATCTGCCTTCATGCCTCCATGCTCCCCACCATGATGACAATGGACTGAATTTCCAAAAATGTAAGAGAACCACCCCAAGTAAATGTTTTTTTTATGACTTGCCGTGGTCATGGTGCTTCTTCACAGCAATAAAAACCCTAAAACAACTACCCAGCAGAAATACTCGAGTAATATGCAAAAGTATGTGTTTGAAATTTTGTAATACTTTTTGTTTAGTCAACATGGAAATCTATCCACACATGCTATTATGACAACAATGGCATAAAATAAAGTAGAAAAGTTTTTTAAGTACATTTCCAACTTTTGTAGTTATTTGTGAGGTGGGAATTGGCTGCTGCGGCAAGGAAAAGGAGAGAAAGATGTGTTTTATTAAATTTGGAAAATTAAATATGAAAGACATTTCATGTCACCATATTTCACACAGCTTATGAAAGACAGGAGATTCTAAGGGCCTCTCCAAAGAGACAAGAGGAGACGCTGAGCAAACAAAGAGTGATGATTTATTTCAGCCCTGGAGACTTGTGTGTGGGAAGAGAGGAAAGAAGTTTAAGCTTTGGAATAAAATAAAAGAATCATAAAAATAACCTGGCCTGGTTGAGTGTGAAAAAGCAAAAGAATGAGAGACAAATGGGACAATCCACTGTGTGTGGATTTCATAGTATATAAAAGCAAGCACTCTTGCTCCTGGAGGGAAGATTATTTAAGGCTGCAGATAGGGGAAGATAGAGCCCATCTCTTGGGGCTATGGGAACTGAGGCATGGAAATTGTGTCAAGATCATTTATTGAAAGGAAGTGTCAGCTGGAGAGGAATAGCCACCCTGTCCAAAGAAGCACAAGGAAAGATTTTTAAAAATCCCCGTGCAGCCTAAGTAGAAGTAAATCCAGAGCCTCACTAAAGACGACCCTCGGTGCAACCTGAATGCTTTATGAACTTCCCCACACCTTCCCAATTCCCTGACAGTATATGTGGGCATCACTTGCTCTTTGTTAGGAAAAGACAATGAACAGTTTTTGACAAATAATTTGATAAGCACCAGAGAGTATACATTTTGGGTAGAGGTAAGAAGAGGATGTCCCTATATACACATGCATGTTTGTATCCTGCTTTGTATCTATTTTTTTTCCTAATAGCAATACCAAAACCCTGGAGTATTCTGTTTGTAAAATATATGTGTGAGTGTGAGTGTGTGTGTGTGTGTGTGTGTGTGTGTGTGTGTGTGTGTTTTGCCTGCATGATATCTGTAAACTATGTATGCCTAGTGCCCCTGGAAGACAGAAGATAGTACTAGACCCCCAAGAATTGGAATTATAGGCAGTTATGAGCTCCCACGTGACCGCTGGGAATCAAATCTGAATCCTCTGCAAGAGTAGCTGGTGCTCTTAACCAGTGAGATGTCTTCAGCCTCTCCCTCTGAATAGTATCCTATCATATGCTACCTCAGTAGAATTTACCCAAACCCAGGATAAGAATAGAGTAACAACTGGAGTTGAAAGTTGATCAAATGAGGCATCTCAACTCTCCATGTTAGCTTCCTAACATAATCCCAACCACATGTTTACATGTGAGAGCAGCTGTGTTACCTTCCACGATCCATGCAACTTTTCTTTCTTTTCAGCTCATGAATCAAGCTTTCAGATACTTCCACTGAAATGGATCTATGTTTCTAATGCATCTCCAGAAGGATTTGCAGAGTTTCTCGTGCATTTGGCAAAGCTCTGTGGAAACAGGCATCAAGTCCTCAGCGTCACTCTCCTTGCTTTACAAACACAAAGGCAAGTTGTTCAGTTGTTTTATGACTATTTCCTTTTATTGGTCTCTCCATGAAAACTTGTTGTTACTGCTCCATATCAAGAGCCTTTACACTCAGCATGCTGTTACTTAAAAATATATATTTATAGATTTCTACTGTGGGCAATGCAGTGTCTGGAAAAGAAGACCAGATTTGGAATGGAACATGCCATTATGATCACAATAAATAAAAGTGAGATAATAAAACTCTAAATTTGGAGGAAAATAAATGACATATTGCTACTTCTACTTGGAAACATAAGGTAATTTTCCCTCTTTTTTAGAGTAATAAAGGATTGGTAAAATTTAAATGGGTGTATGTCCTAGTAAAGAGCCAAGGGAAGATTGTGCCTTTTGTGGGCATTGAGAGGTTTCCTGTTTTGAGCAGGACACTTCAAGAGAAGGAGCATGATGTAGCCCTTTGGGATGTCTGCAGTAAGTGTTTTGTTGCTGATAGATGCCAAGTTTCCAATACTGTGGCATCATTTTTTGGAAAGATATATTTTATATTTTAATTGACACAGAGATTATATGCATTTGTGAGGTACAGTATGACATTTCAATGCACAAGTAGAGAATATAATGATCAGATCAGTGTAACTAGCATATTCATCACCTCAAATATTTGTCATTTATTTGTGTTGGCAATATTCAAAAGCACATGTACTAGCTATTTTATATGCACATATAATTAATTATAGTAGGCCATAATTACCCTATTGTTCTGTAGAAGAGTTGATGGCCCTCCTACCCATCTTCCCATGTTAATCATTCCTTTTATACCCCTCTCTCATCCATCTACATCTCAGCCTTCATTAACCAGTATTCCATTTTATTTCTATGACATCTGCTCTTTGTTTGGTATCATTTTTGGATGCTTTGGTAAATTTTTAAGTAGCCCAGTTTTAAGAGGGTTCTACACAAGAGAGATAATTCTACATAATCTGAAAGGTATTTTCATGCTAAATTCCCAGTCTAGTTTGTTGCAAAATCACACTGAACTGGGGTTTGTACAAATCTGCCTGTAGAAAACCAATCACCTCTGTATAGTATTGCATGTGGTGCTCATATTTCACCTTGAAGAGGATTCTTAAGATGAAGAATAAACCTGAGGTCTCTAGACTCAAGATGCCTGTATTTCACTTCTGGCTCACATACTTTAAACTGCATAGTTCTGCGTAGGTCATCTACTTTTCTCACATTTCATTTGCCAAAAGAAGGAAATAGTAACTCTCATATCATGGAGGTATGGAAATTACATACAGAGCGACATCCACCTATCCATAAACCAATTGATACTGGATAGAAGCACAGTAGATAATTCCTACGAGGGTGACAGTGTTGATGACAGTGAGAAAGTGATGATGAAGATAATGCTGAAAGAGAAGTTTATGGTGAATGGTCCTGGTCATTTAGAAGACAGACAAATATGAGAAGGCCCAGGGCCTGAAGAATCACCTCAGCCTATTTGAAAACTCCCAATAGCACACCAAGGCGAAGTCTGCTTTGCTGGAGAAGCTGCTCTCTCCAGCTTCCAATTCTGTATCTTTGTGAACAGGAACCTCGGGGTTTTGCTTGCATGAGTATTGTGTGAGACACAGGCAAGCGAATCTAGAATGCTAATACTCCATCCATTTTGTGATGCCTTTGGAAAAGATGGGAGATTTCGTCCTCCGATGAAACCTCCTGCTATGTGATGATTCCCCGCCATGTACAAGTGGGACTGTCATGAAGCATATATGGAATAAATAAGTTAATGTGAGCTTGAGAAAGTTCAGAAATAAATTTTGGAAAAATCCCCGGTATTGCCACCTGAAAATTTAATACTCCGAATCCCTCACCCCAACCCTTGCTCTTCTGTAGCTTTCTCATGGAAAAGGAAAGGCAATTTGACCCTGCACCCTGCCTTTTGAATATGATGCTCAGCCACCTAGACCGCAGTATCTTTAGGAACAGCAGCTCTTTTGTCCCTGAATTAGGAGGAGATTTAATAACATCTCTTTTAGCACTTGTCTACTTGTCATGTTCAATCACTATAGTATTTTCTCTTGATAGCTATAAAACTGAGAATTATGGTATATGGTATCAGGTTTAGTACCTTTTCAACGGAAAGTTTTATCAAGGTTTATTGCATGGATAAAATAATAAAAAAATGCTTCATGTAAATGGCACAGTGGAATCCAAGGACATCCAGAATTTCTATGACCTTATTTAGTGACATTATTATTATTTCCTTAGAAAGTGTGATCCTATGATATGCTGATGAGCTTCCTTTTTGTTTTTAAAGTATTTTAAGTGAAGAGCCAGGAATTCTGTGTTTTCTGGATGGGTTCCTTATGTTGGAATTCTTTGCTCTTTTCGTTACATTCCTTGTCATTTCTATGATTCTTGTTCTTACAAATCAAAGAATATTACAGTAAAGGTGATCCACTCTTTTAAGCAAGCCTCTGATTCAACAATGAAAAAAAGAGTTCTAGAAAGACTAATAAACTCTGAAAGTATATTCTTCAATTTTGATTTTGTGGAGTTTTTATTGCAAACCTCTTAAGAGAGAGAACTTGTTTTACTGAGTTATAAATGCCCAGCAATGGTAATGAGAAGACAATAAGTGATCAAGTAATATTAAATGTAATGATTGGCAGGCAGATATGCCAGAAAGGGGCATACGGTATCATCTATATGTCACTCTCCACTTTCTTTCCCTGAGTCTACCCATGTCCGGAAGTCGTATTTTTCCACTGTACTGAAGCCAGTAAGCCCAATGATCTTTATTGTTTTGCCCCCACAGCACCAAGGTTTAGAGGTAATTATAAAACATGATCAATGTTATGTAGGTGCTGGGTTTCAAACTCCAGTCCTCACTGATAAACATCAAATGCTTTTAACCGCTGAACTGTCTCTCCAAAACTCAAACAATATTTGATAAATGCAGGTAACTCTGTCAAAACTCACTTAATGGCAAAATCCAAGGTTTGGTCATTGATTTCTTTCTTCTTTACCTCAAAGCAAAGATCTATGTATTTGCTTATCATATAAAAACTCTAAATACTTTTGCTAATAACTGTCAGCTGTTCTACTTTAAACTTTCTCTTCAAACTTCCTTACAGATGTTCTATTCTAAAATCCATATATTGCCAAATAAAAAGCCCAATGTCAACTATGAGATACCTCTCCTTGAGTTGTTGGTGCAGGTGTCCCCAACATCACCCCCAAATACAGACTATTGCCATTTCTTTGGCTTCACACAATAACTTGACGATTAGAATTTAATCCTGAGGACAACAGACACATTGGTAATAGGACATGATGTGACTAGGAAACTTCCTCCCTTGTTGCTAGCTTTCATGGTACTGGAAGGCTCTACTCAGGCTGCTGAAGGAGAGAAGTCATCAACAGTCTTACTGAGCTATGAAATCTATGAGCTACAATACTGACTGACCTGGCAAAATATCCTCATGGCTGCAATAGTGACATGATTATGGAGGTAACCAACACCTTCAGGATTGAGTTTAAGGCCTACTCCTGCTGTGAGATGATCCTTCTGTACACTGTGAATATGTATTGCTCTCACTGGTTGATAATAAAGCTGTTTGGGGCTATAGCAATGCAGGATAAGGTTAGGCAGAACAATCAAACTGAGGACTGAGAGAAGAGGAGCAGAATGGAGAGAGACGAGAGCCAGCCACCCAAGAAGCAAGATGCCAGAGAACCGGAAAAGCCACAGCCACGTGGCAATACATAGATTAATAGAAATGGATTAATTTGAAATCTGTGGAGACAACTGAACAAAGCTCGTAGGAACTCACAAACTTTAGACTGACAGCTGTGGAACTTGCATGGGACTGGACTAGACCCTCTACATATGGGAGACAGTTGTGTAGCTAGGTCTGTTTGAATGACTCCTGACAGTGTGATCAGGATCTATCCCTGGGGCATGAGCTGGCTTTCTGGATCCCATTACCTATGATTGGACACCTTGCTCATCCTTGAGGCAGCAGGGAGGGGCTTGATCCTGCCTCAACAGAATGTACCAGGCTTTGCTGGCCTCCATGGGAGAACTTACCCTTTTGAAGGAGAGGATGACGAGTGGGTTGGGTGGATTGGCAGGGGTTGGGGAAGCAGAAAGAAGGATGAGAGGGGATCTTTGGTTAGTATATAAAATGAAGAAAATATTTTTAAATAAAAAAGAAAAGAAAAAAATGTAAGTGCTAGTTAGTAATAAGCCTGAGCCATTGGCTAAGCATTCTGTAATTAACGTAAGCTTTTGTGTGTCTCTTTGGAACTGGCGGTTGGGACAGAAAAGCTCCACCTCAGTTTACATACTCTACAGGAGGAAACATGAGCTTGATACTATCAATCTGGACAAGAATCCATGGTTAGAGAACTTACAGTCCCAAAAGTGAAGCTACTACTGTTGTTCTGCTAAATGGGTATACTATTGAAGTACACTCTAAATTCATGTCTTTCTACCAATTAGTTTGTGTAGCTCTCAGACCTCATCTGAGAAGTTCAATGGATGGTTGTTAATACAGAAGCTCACAACTAGACAAAGAAAAGAGAATATGTGTCAGTAAATAAGCTCAGCCACAACAGGGGTATTTATATCACACACACACACACACACACACACACACACACACACTCAGGAATCACTACAGTAGAAACAGTGGAAGTATTATAAGAGATAGAGTTCTAGGAGGATCAAAGAAAGCAGTATCTTCTGAAATAACAACATTTCTGTACTCACGAACTCACAGCAACTGTGACTGCCTACACAAGATCAAAGTAGTCATATGATCATGGAGGAAGGAGAGGGGTTTTTGAGCCCCATTTCTTGTCTGAGGAATTATGGGCAGTTGAAGACTTCTTGAAGAAAGAGAGTTGGTTTTCTTTAAGGATATGTATTCTTTTAGGTCAACCACATTCTGGTGCCTGGTTTCATAATCATGAGTACACAGAATGCATAAACTGAGCCTGATGTGTGTGTGTGTGTGTGTGTGTGAGAGAGAGAGAGAGAGAGAGAGAGAGAGAGAGAGAGAGAGAGAGAGAGAGAGAGAGAGAGAAGAAAGAATTGGGGACAGGGAGTTAGGGGTGCATCTGGAAAGACTTAGAGGGAGAAAGGGTGAATATGATCAAAGCACATTCTATGAAATTTTCAAATTAATAACATATTTTTCAAATGGTGGGTTCACAATTTCCTAATTTCAATAAATAATTAATTATGACAATTTTAAATTAAGAGTGAAATATATTAAATATAACTAAGTAAATAAACAAACAGAAAAAAGAATAACTCCTACCTATAAATTTAAGAGAAAGAGGAGGTCTTGGGAATTGAGAGAAAAATAGAAGAAAGAAAAATACAAGATGGTCATATTACTGAGGGATTTTTCATAACCTTAACTCTGCTCTTTGGCAGGTGGTATCAACAAAGTTATGGAAAAAGACCCCGGGGCTTCCTACCAAATTAGTATTTAGGTTGAATGCCAAGGGAATAAACTTATCCACTAACTGAACCTCAGAGAACCTGGAGAAATGAATTCACCAAAGATCTTTCCTTAGTTTAGTTTTATCTTCCTTAACTCTGCATTTTCTAGCCTTGGTATTCATAAATCCCTGGCCTTGAAGGAAAGACAGGCATCTTACAGATGAGAAGAGAAGGGTGTTGGAATTTCTAGCTTCATCTCAGATGTATAAACACCTCAAAAATCGTCATTCCTGCCCTTACAGTAAGAAAAAGAAGAATAAACAGAAAATAAATAATTTGCTTGAACTGTCAGAAAATTGGGGTTGTAAGACCAAACTGAACTCCAAAATTCAGAGGGATAGACCACAGATACTCATATCCAGAGGGATGGGTAGCCACAGAAACTCATCATTGAAATCAGCTTACTTGGAGTGAAGGGCACTGGAACACACTTTAATGAATGCTGAGTTATTAACTTGAAAAGTTAGTGGAGGCTGCGTGTGGACTGAAATATGAGAAGCTCCTGGAGACAACAGTGGCAGGGACCTTCTCCTCCTAGTGATCACATCTCTGAAAACATTCCTCTCATTTTATCACTCGATTCTCAAAGTGAAGAGCCAAAGATGCCCTGTCCCCCCCTCTCACACATACTTCTACATGAAGTGATGGGAAATGTATCTATCTTAAAATAAACACAAGGGATTCTCCACAAAGTTATATTCTATAAGGGAAGAGACTTTGCCAGAGCTTTGTCTGAGTCCAGCGTTTGAATCTATTGAGAAGTCTAGTACCTTCTGCTTTCTGTCTCATCTAATGAAAGGTAAGAAGAAAAGGGTGTAAAAAAAAAAAAAAAACTATTCAAAGGCACAAGGTGGATTACAGACTGTTTTGCCTATCTCAACCTTTCCCTCAATTCCAGCATGTCTTCACTATAATAATTATTGATTATAGCAGAAAGAAGTGCAATAAACAGGCTCAGTTAAAGACTGTCTTAGCAAATTACCAAGTCAGCAGGACATAGAAATGTACAACTAGATGTGTTGAAAAGTCTCTGGAAGCTAAATACGTCTTAAACATTAAACACACATGAATTCTTATGCAGAGAAACAGAAAACATTACACCAAAGGATTATTTACCTCAACTCTTATATTCTAATATTTCATAAAAAATACAGGTCATGCTATGCTAAATATTGTGACAAATAGCCTGTAAAGGAGAAATATGTATCAGATCTAGAGGGAAGTATGAGATATGTTGGTTATGATAGAGGAAACTAAGATAGCTGTACATCACCTAGTAAAGGTTCTAATTTAAAATAACAGACAAAATTGAAATAATGATAAATGTATATAGTGATACTTGTGTGAAAATATCACAAGGACCTAAGTACAATAACCAGAGCCCACATTAAAATACAAAGCGAGGCTCTGGGGAGCCAGAGACAGGGTGATCCCTGGGGGTTTGCTGACCAGACAGTCTAGACAAATCCATGAGCTGCAGGTGTAATAAGAGAACCCTGTTTCAAAAATAAGGTGTGACCTACAGAGACGGCTGGTCTGGGCTCGAAGGAGTTTGCGGACCCTGGACTGACAGCTAGGGAGCCAGCATGGGACTGACCTAGGACCTCTGCATGTGTATAGCAGTGTTGTAGCTTGGTCTGATTTAGGGGCTCCTAGCAATGTAATCAGGACCTGTCCCTGGAAAAGCCTGCTTAGCTGGCTTTTGGGAACCTATTCCCTATGCTGGGTTGCCTCTCCCAATCTTTATGCAGGGGAGGAGCTTGATATTACCTCACTATGCTTTGTTGAGGCCTATGGGAGATATTACCTTTACTGAGGAGTAGATGGGGTGTGGGTAGATTTTCAAGAAACTTAATATTAGGAGTAGGTTTAAAAAAAAAGTGCTTGCCATGCAAGCTGGGGTGACCTGAATTTGAGTCCCTGGAACCTCATGTGCCAATGAATTTCTATAATTCCAATATTTTTATGGCAAAATGGAAGGCAGAGATTGTCTGGAATCTTGTATGCTAACTTGGAAGGATGAAGTGGCATAACCGCCAAGACAGACCTTGACTCAAATGGTAAACCCGACTCCTGAAAGTAGTCCTCTGCCCATGTGACCACCACATACATGCTGACGCTGGAAATGGATCATTCAATTTTCATAGATTCAAACACACATGCATACACATGTACAAACACACAAGCATGATGAGTCTGGCAAATGAGTCTACTTTCAAACACACATGTACATGTATACCACACACACACACACACACACACACACACACACACACACACACGGGACAAGGGTTGCGGAGAGTGAGCAAGCAAACAAGAGAGAGATACACAGAGACAGAGACAGAAAAATATCAATGACGTATTTAGTTATGATAGTTTTAACATTAGTGAAGTGAATGTAATAATATATAATTTTTATATTCTTAACAGCCACATTAGTTATCTTTAAACTATCAAAAATAGACATATTTACTTATGAAGATAAAAAGACAGGAGTATAATAGAGATAGAGGAGATAGAAGAAGAGGTAAGAAATGGGAGGGAGAAAATAAAACTAATTTGTGAATATGCTGGCTATTATTTGAATAAATCAATAATCACTTTGAATATAAATAGGAGAACCACACTAATTAAAACACAAAGGCTATTAGAATGAATACAAATGAAGATTCATCTATATAAGATAAGATTGAGAAATAACAATTTATTTAAAACATTTCCATGATTTTGTTTTCTGCAAAGCTTCTATTTAAGTCGTGTTTGGAAAATTGAGTATTTAAGTGCTTAGGAAAAAAATTCTATGAAGAGAGTCTTACACTGAATGCTTTGTAAAGATTATGACAAAGTCATTTCTTTGTAGATTAGAATTTACTTGAAATGTTTAAAATATCGTTTTATTTCTATAGAATAAAGTATAAGCAATCTTTTTTTAAAGTATCACAATGAATGGAAAGAGGCATTCTAAATACCCTAATAAACTATTTGTATTACCTATGAAGAAGCATAGTATTATTGGAAAATAAACATAAATTTTTATAGTTGTTCATGCTTGTTTGAAACTTTAGGACCAGCAATCATAGAGTTTTCAAAATAATCGTGATTGACACAGTAAGAGAAGAAAGAATTGGATCTAGATAAAAATACTCAATTAGAACCAGAGGAGATAGCAAAGGAGGTAAGAAATGAGAAGGAGAAAATTGTTTTTAAAAAATTGTGATTACAACGGGCGGTGGTGGCACACGCCTTTAATCCCAGCACTCGGGAGGCAGAGGCAGGAGGATCTCTGTGAGTTTGAGGCCAGCCTGATCTACAAAGTGAGATCCAGGAAAGGCGCAAAGCTACACAGAGAAACCCTGTCTCAAAAAATAAATAAATAAATAAATAAGTAAATAAATAAATAAATAAGTAAATAAATAAATAAAAATTGTGATTATATTGGCTATTATTAGAAAATACCATCGCTTCTCGGCCTTTTGGCTAAGATCAAGTGTAGAAAATACCAATAATCACTTTAAATATGAATGGTGTGACCACACCAATTAAAACACAAAGACTATTAGAATGAATAAAAATGAAGATCCATCTATATACTGTGGTCATGTGGTGGTTTGAGTGAAAATAGCCCCCATAGATTCATTTGTTTGAAGACTTGGTTCCCAGTTGATGGAACTGTTTGAGAAGGATGAGGAATTATAGCTTTGTTGGAGGAAGTATGTCAGTGGGGATGAGTTTTGACATTGCAAAATCCCATGCCAATCTCCGTTAGCTCCCTCTGCTTCCTGCTTATGGACCTAGTTGTGAGCTCTCAGTTACTATCCCAGAGATATACCTATCTGCTTCTGCTATGTTCCTTACTGTGATGGGCATGGACTCTACCTCTCTGGAACCCCATGAGCCCCAAAACTTGATCAAGGTGTTTTGTCACAGTAGAAGAAAAGTAACTAAAATAGCCAAGAGGAAACTTACTTAAATATAAAAGTATAGATCAATTAAAGATGAAGGGAAGGAGAAAGATATACAAGTATAATATTCTTTTAAATGAAAGCTGGAACACTGATGTTGATTTTAAGCAAAGCCTATTTCAGAGCAAAGAAATCAGCAGGAGGAAAGAGGCCAATTAATGTTAATAGGGACAGTAACCCCAAGAAAGTATAACCCTTAATAAGTCTACATGTAACATCACAGCAGCAAAATAAATATATGCTACAAGGTCTAATATAGCTGCAAAAAAGAAAGGGACAGATTCACGGTTGTGGTGGGGAACTCTGAAATTCCTCTGTTAGTATCTGGTTCAAAAAACACAAACAAGCTCTTTCTGCCTCCCCCCAAAACAATCCCTTAAGTCTCATTCCTAACTCTGCAGCAGAACACAGATGGCAGCGCTCCTTGCCCCTCTGCTCCATTCTCCTACGGATCCCACAGATCTTCTTCTTCCTCTCTCCTTCCTCATTGCTTTGTCCAAGACCCCAAAACCAGCAGGCACCTCTTGCAAATCCAAGAACAGCTCCTCCCCGGGCTGCAAGGAGGCTGAAGGCAGACCCACACCTGTCTTACCGCTCTTGAGATCAATTGCACCAGTCTTATCCCCAATCTCTGTGGCAGGAAACCTGCTGCTCTCTCTTTCCTCACTGGCTCCACCCCAGTGTATCATAAATACCTTCTCCCACCACCTTCCTTACCCAAGCTCATCCCAGTTTCCCAGTGAAAACACCAGCTGAACAGGTCAGGAAAACAGGTAACACGCGGCCATCATACTCTCTGAAAACTCAGAGAGGAGACCAAAACCAAGTAATGAAACACCCAGCTAACTAAAACACATCCAAAAATCAGCACCTAGACCTAAAATCATCCCAAAGCCAAATGCGGAGATGCTGGTGTAAAAAAGACAATCAATAGTCAGGGAAATACGTCTCCACTACAGTTCAGCTCTCCCACCACAGCAGGCCCTGAAAATTCCAACATAGCTACAGCACAAGATAAAGAGTTTAAATACCAAGTATATGAAAGTGATAGAGGTCCTTAAAGGGGAAATTAATAAGTCCCTTAAAGAAAGCCAGGAAAATACAAGCAAAGAATTGGAGGAAATGAATAAGTCCCTCAAAGAAAGCCAGGAAAACATAAACAGTTGAAGAAAATGAATAAAACTGTTCAAGACCTGAAAATGGACATAGAAGTAATAAAGAAAACACAAACTAAGGGAATTCTGGAAATGAAAATTTAGGAATTTGAACAGGAATTACAGAGCCAAGGTTCACCAATAGAATAAAGGAAATAGAAGAGAGAATCTCAGGCATTGAAGATATAATAGAAGAAATGGTTATATCAGCCAAAGAAAACATTGAATCTAAAATACTCCTGACAGAAAACATCAAGGAAATCTAGATGGAAAAGACCAAATGAAAGAATAATAGGTATAAAGGACAGAGAAGAAACCCAGCTCAAAATCCCAGAACATGTTTTCAACAAATCATTGAAGAAAATTCTCCTAACTTGAAGGAGATGCCTATAAAGGTACAAGAAGCTTACAGGACAACAAACAGATTGAACCAGAAAAAAAGTCTCCTTAGCACATAATAATCAAAACACTAAAAATACAGAAGAAAGAAAAAATACTAAAAACTGCAAGGGAGTAAAAAAGTAATATATATAAAGACAAACCTTTTAGAATTACACCTGACTGCTCAATGGAGACTCAAAAAGCCAGATGTGCCTGGACAGATATGTTGGAGACTTTGAGAAACCCAAGAGGCCAGTTTAGAATACTATACTTAGCAAATTTTTCAACCACTATAGATGGAGAAAATAAAATACTCTATGATAAAGTCAAATTACAGAATATCTGTCTACAAATCCATATTTATAGAAAGTGTGTAACTGAAAGTCTCTTTGGACAAATCTCTCCCACCTGCAATCTCATAGTCATTTATAAAATAATTACTCAGGCTTAATACTAACTACAAACTGTATTGCTTATGGCTTAGGCTCATTATTAATTAGCTCTTACAACTTAACCCATTCCTATTAATCTATGTTTTGCCACATGGCTTCATGGCATTACCTGTTCTCTCACATCTTGCTTCTCCTAGCAATGGCTCCACCCATCTTCATCTCCACCTTCAGTTTAAATGTACTGCCTGAACTTATTCTGCCTCATCATTGGCCAAACAGCTTTATTTATCAACCAATGAGACCAAACCATATTCACAGCATACAGAACAGCATCCGCTTCTCTGTCTAATCAAAAAGGAAGGTTTTAAATTTAACATAGAAAAATTATATATAACAAAACAGTTATCAAGCAACAATTGCAGTTACAATATCTAGTCTTTTGTATTTGGCAAAATTAAAGAAAATAGTATATCATCTATCTTACATTTGTGAGTCTAAAGTTTTATATATAATTTACCTTTTATCACTAAGGAAAATTATAATTATCTAGTCTTCAACTCCTTCAAAGACACCAGAAGAATATAGCATTACCTAAGTAAACAGGAAATGCATTGTAAGCAACTTCCAAAATTCTAGAAATGACAGAGACAGCTGGCTGCCTGGACAGTCACCCAAAGTTCCTCTGCAGCTTTGGGGCATCCACCCACAGCCTATAGGCCTAGAGCTAGAGTCTCTGGCAGACTTTTTAGTGAAGCAGGAAATTTGAAGGATTGTCTTATCTATTGGCAAAGTTCATCTGTTGCTTTCCTCTCTGTCCTGAAGAGTGTCTGACAGTTTCTTCTGTGAAGCACGAACCTGAAAGAACGTATCACCTTGATTTGGCAAAGTTCAGTGGTCACTTTCCTATGGGTCCTACATGTCCAGTTTATACAACATATTATCAAACAGTCCAGGCAAGTGCAATTTCTTACCCAAATGGCTAGCTTTTTCCACAAAGAAAGTAAACTCCATAATGAGTTTCTTCAATGCCCCATCATACTCTTTGAAGTAGATTAGTGTTGCCAGGAGCAGACATGTCTCATTGTCCAGAAAAGTCTAAATTCTTAAAACATTATAAATGCCATATTCTATAGGTCTTTGAAGTGTTTGAAGACTATCTACCTAATTGAAATATATCTATGTATACCTAAAGAACATAACTACCATGACTATAAGTTTGATTATTATAGATTACTATTAATCTGTATTTATTAATTATGTATTAAAATTTTAAATGCATTGCATAAACATAATACCTAAAACAAGAATAGAAATATATATGAAGTACAACAAAATTAAGTTTAAATTTGTATCAATATACTGAAATCCATGCTAACATAAAATATGTAAGATTAATAGTTTTTTATTAAAGTAAATTCAATAAACTACCCTTTTATACTATAATTTTTATATCATACATTATATATCATATCCCCCTTTCTTCTTTTAGAAAGAGATTGACTATGACCATTAACAATAACCAAACCCCTAAACAAAGACAAACATCCATAATCCATTTTTTGGGGAATGTAGGTGTAGTTTTCTAGGCTACTTCCCACTGACAGGGGCAGTGTTAATCTTATGGGGACCATGAGAAAATTTAGGATTATGATCAAGTCCTGACTGGAGTAGTCTGTGAGGCTAGATCATCACAGCCAACAGCCTTGAAGCCTTTCTGGATACAGAACTCAGAAGAAATTGCAACAGAGGTGCTCTGAAATGTTACATCATCTGGGCCATCTATTTTCATTGGAGATTTTTCAGGGGGTCTTGTTTGATCAAACCATAATAACTTGGAAGCAATCCACAGATTTTTCTTCTTTGGAAGCAAAAGCAGAACCTCTTTTCCAAAGAAAAATATATTTAGACACAAATTTTGAAGTCAAGATACCTCTAAAATATACATATTGGTTTAACTTTAGTAGCCCCTACAATCAAATGTCTCTCTGCAGTTAAAAATCCCAAAGACAACAACAATATGCAGTATCCAGAATCTTTGTGTAATTTCCATCTTTATGTGTCTTATTATATTTTTATTATTCTATTTCTTTTTTAAGGACTTTTCTACCCCTTTTCTTTTCTCTCTCAAGCCTTTTTTATATTTTAACATATTGTATTCCATTTAGAGTTTTTTTCCATCTGATTCTGCTCTTACTGTGTAGCTGTAATCCTTTTCTGACAAGGAGAGATTTTAAACTGTTAAGCCATGTGGCTAGGATAAAAGCAGCAGCAGCTCTAGGTACTGGCCCTGTCCCACATGGCTTTTCAACATGGTGCAGGTACCAATGAGTCATGCTTACCTTCCCACTTCTGGGAAGCAATATTAAGTAGCATGCCTGTGTTTTTCAGCCCGCTGCTGTGTTCCTAAGCCCACAGACAGTGGCTAGGAGAAGTCTCTTTTTATTGCAGCCTATAATAGACTGCCATGTTGCCATTGAAGCCCACCATGACCAGGGGACATGTCTCTGCACCACTGCCCATAATGAGAGACATGAACTAGGAAACTGCTCTAAACTCTGTTCTAGAATCTCGTAAGTTCTCTCAGGTCTTAAGTGGAAACTTTTACCACATGTTGGGTGCCAAATGTAGCCAATCCAATTTTAAAACAGTAACATATCTAAACAAAGAATTCTCAATAGAGAAATGGATAAGAAACATATAAAGAAATGTTCAGCATCCTTGGCCATCAGGGTAATGCCCTATCTAGTCATCATCTGAGAGGCTTCCTCAGACAGCAGATAGGCACAGATGCAGAGTCAACAGCAAAACTTTATTCAGAAAGAGAGTCTAAATTGAAAGTCTCCATCAAATCCCTTCCCTCAAAGCTTATGGACTCCCATGGAAGAATAAGCCGAAAGATTGTAAGAACCAGAAGGGATGGAGGATACCAGAACAGACCCTCTGAATTAATTAATCAAGGAACATATGAGCTCACAGAGAATGAAGCAAAAAGCACAGGGCTGACATGGGTGTGCACTAGATCCTCTGTATGTTCACTATAACTACTAGCTTAATATTTTTATGAGACCCCTGACTAATAGAACAAACGTGTCTCTGACTTCTGACTGCTATTAAGACTTTTCCCCTCCTATTGTTTTGCAGAGTTCAACTAGGATATGACAGTTTTGTTTCATCTTATTATAGTTTTTAGTCACGTTTGTTATCTCTTAGATGCCTGTTCTTTTTCTAATGAAAGACAGAAAGGGGTTGGATCTGGAGTGAAGGGGGACAGAGGAGGAACTGGGAAGAGTAGAGGCAGGGGAAACTATAATAGAATATATGGATGAGAAAAGAAACCTTCTTTTTCAATAAAAGAAAAAAATCTGTGGAATTCAGCAAAAGTAGTGTTTTCTTGAAAATAAAAAAAAATGTTATATTTGTACATTAGGAAAAAAGAAGCAACTGTTGTGGAATATTAGTTTAAGATGTGTTAGATTTGTTTATGCTGTGGAATATTTGTTTAATGATGCAAAGATGAATTACATTCTTTTATGCTGCATTTATTTAACTCTGTAAAACTGTGTTACTTTGCCTGCCTAAAATACTTGATTGGTCTAATAAAGAGCTAAATGGTCAATAGCTAGGCAGGAAGAAGATAGGTGGGGCTGTCAGGTAGAGAGAATAAATAGGAGAAATTCAGAGTAGTGCAAAGAATGAGAAAAGAGGAGTGGAGGATGCCAGGGGCCAGCCACCCAGCAACAGAGCCAGCCAGAATAAGAAGGAAAGAAAGATATAAAGAATAAAAAAAGGTAAAATGTCCATAGGCAAAATGTAGTTGAAGACAAATGGGATAATTTAAGACAGATAAAGCTGACTGGAAACAAGCAACACTAAAGCTGGGCAGAATACTTTCTGTGTATTTATTTGTAAGCTGGGTGGCTTCCAAGTGTTAAAAAAAAAACACAAATAACAAGCTATTGTTCCACATTAGCAAACAATAGAGGAAAAAAGGAAATAAATTCAGTGGCTAAAAGCAGGAAGAGGAAAATGAATAATCAAAATTAGAGCAATTTAGAAAATCATAATCATGAAATTAAAGCAAAAGAAATTTAAAAAAGAAAACAATACATAAAACCAAAGGTTTAACATTTGGTTCTTTTTAAAAAAATTAATAAAATTCATAAACTTTGCACAGGATGATAACTAACATAAAATTAATAAGAATATATAGGTATCAATATGAATACCTCCAATATATAAATATAATTGGATATTTTGGACAATTTGCCCTCTTCAGACTTGTAAAAGTAAAAGAAAGAAAAAGTACTACAGAATAAATCTTCAAGTATTCCAGAGTAAAGTTTTTTGTTTGTTGTTTGTTTGTTTTAAGGAAGAGAGTAGAACAGAACATTCAACATACAATAAATGTTCCTTCTGTCCTAGATAATAAAGAATAAGGGTAAAGAAGATCATGCAGAAAGAATATGTAATAATGTTAGGGAAACTAAACAAAAAAGGCTGGTGAAAACAAAAGATATCTCAAAGGGAAAGTCACAATGAGCTTAAGGGAAATTGTTACTATCGTAATAAAAGAAAGGAAGAATAGGACTGTCTTTTACTAAAAACTTAAATAAGATGGAGAAAATAGGCTTGGGTAAGACTAAGTAATAAATAAAAGGATTTTTAGAAATACAAAGGAAAATAACAAGGACATTTGTCTTAGTCACTGTTCTGTTGTTGTTAAGAGACAGACACCATGACTTTGGCAACTTTTCTAAAAGAAGTATTAATTGGATGTTTGCTTACAGTTTCAGAGGCTTAGTCCATTATTATCATGGCAATGAGCATGGTGGCACATGTGGTGCTGAAGCAGTAGCCGAGAGCTACATCCTGATCTACAGGCTGAAAGAGCAAAGTTGACCCCTGATGACACACTTCTTTCAGCAAATCTGTATCTCCTAAGCCTTCTAATCCTTTCAAATGGTTCAACTCCCTGGTAACTAAGCATCCAAATACATGAGCCTATGTGGGCCATTTTTATTCAAACCATCACCACATTATTTATTGGATAGTGTTTTGTATCAATTAAAGCACAGAGAGGGACATGAAGACAAAAATTTGATGGCCTCAATGTGAAGAAAATGACACACATCTAAAAGAAGTAATCATAGACATGTGAACAGATTCATTTGAAGATTTTTTTAAAGAGCAAGATCACATTGTTTGGGGGGACAATTGATAAAGAAATAATTGTGGTCCAGTCATTTTATGAAATGTAATATTGAGCCAAAATTTTAAATAAATTCAGACATGAAAGGTCAATATTTTAGGGCAAAATTATTTTTACTGCTTTATATTAATAAGATCTTCAAAGTCAACAAATAATGGAGCAAAATATAAGGACTCAAATTAAAGAATGCATAATAAGGGGGTTAAACTGTAATATAGAGTTGACTTGTAATATGGACATGAAAGTAATAACCAACTGTTCCCAAAGACGAACCTAGATATGAAAAGACCAAAAGAGACTGAAAACAAAGACCTTAAAGAAGAAATATTGGTCTGCAAATTGTGTGATGCTGCAGTTTAAAGAGAAATAATAGGACTAGATCAGTAAGGAGACTGAACTTACAAAAGTGAGTATGATGTATTTACAATGGTAGCATAAACAGAAATGTTGAACAGTTATATAAGTCTACTCTCCCATGCTTTATGGCAACTGTCTGCTGATTAGCTGTAAATAAACTGTGTGTACTTTTAAGTGACTTTTCTACCCATGCTTTTATAACTGTCAATAGAAAATTAGAAGAATTTATGATGGTTTATATTCTTATAATTAAAAAGTTTATTTTAATATGTTTGCATATCTTTAAATTTAGTCATGCATTTCCGTTGTCAAAATGAGTTTGAAATTGAAGAGAACGAGATAGAAAAAAATCTCTGACAACTGTGTAACTGTCTTTATAGCAAATGGATGCAAAACCTCAGTAGTGCTCTAGAAGAAAATAATTTGCTGGCTTGTGTGTCTGTACAGATGTTGCAGGTTGGGATTAGCTGCTCTTGGTGATTCACTCTGCAGTCAGCTCAGGATTAAGGGTTCTGCTGATCTTGACTGAATTAAGGAACAGACTGCTTTCCTGATTATGAATGGTTTCAAATGTTGGCTGTGACATCATTGTCATATCCCATGCATCTCACTCATAGCAGCCTGATCCCTGTATGTTTCAAGGATGAATGCAGACAAGCAAGAGAAAGAACATCTAGCCAGTAGATATTTCAAGGCTTCCTTAAGTTTTGCTTGTTTATCTTGTACTGACTAAAGGCAATAATAAGTTCATCTGGAAGGATGCCCTCATTTTGTGTACTAAATGTGTCCAGGTGTAAGGAAAAGCAGAGAATCAGGGCCACATTAAAACCATAATATATTTTTCTTATTGATGTGCTATCCACCATCCAAATAATCACTCTACCTAACTGCTTATTATGTATCTATCCATCTATATTAGTATGAGTAAATTATTCCTAAATGACTATCTGGATAACCTAAGTAATAATTTTTGAATTAATTTATACACTGAAAGCACTACAATTCAAAATGTCACATCAAGGCTATTATTTAAAAGTCAGTGTTAAAATCAGACTGGAAATTCAATTCTAGAATGATGTCACGAGTTGTTCCATGGATCTCAAATCATATTTTAAGTGCTATTTTTTAATTCATGGTTTAAAGTTGTATTTTTCCTAAAGACATTCAGAAAAATATATTCAAATAGGTCTATTAATAAAACATTATAACAAAACCCAGAAGGAATAATCCACATCCAAAGGTTAACAGCATACAATCTAAGATTTTAGGTTTTCAATAAATGTTGTAAAATGTGTGAAGAAGTAGGAAAATGAGATTGACATAGAACTGAAAATAACAAATAAATACAGGCTATGAATTTGTTAGAAGAGATGAACAGATTTGAGGTGTGTGTGTGCGCGCGCATGTGTGCACAGGCATGCATGTGTGTGCATGCTTGCATTTGTGATTTTGCAAGTTTCTGTTTGTGAGTACAAGTGCTCATGTGACAAGATACATATGTAGAGCTCAGAGAACAACCTCAGATATGCACCTTTGCTTCTAAATTGTATGAAGAAGAATGTGTTGTTATTTACCAATGGGATGACAAAGTTATTCAACCTGTGAACTTCTGGGATTTCTCATGTCTCTGGTTCCCATATCACTGTAAAAGCACTGGAATTAGAAACAGGCCACCTGGCTTTTCATGGATTCTGTAGATGTAAACTTGGGTACTCATGTGGCCAGTATATTATCCACTGAGCCATCTCCCCAACCATTTGACCATAAATTGAATTGATGCCCTTATTCCAAAAATAAAAATAGTGTGGTAATATTGAAGAAATAATGTTCAGAAAAAAAATCTTAGAAATTTGGGTAAATCACAGATGTTCACATTTAAAATACACAGCAAACTCCAAGTGGGATAAAAATAGAGACTAACATGGATAAACACCCAAATGTTGAAAGATAAAGAAAAAGTCTTAAGGACAAATTGAGAAAAACAATCAAATATTCGGGAATTTTGATAAAATTAACATCTAATCTATTATCATAGACAATGAAAGCTAGTAGGTAGTGGGAGGCCTTATTCAAAGTACTGAAAGAATGAAATACCTGTCAACTCCAAATCCTACATCAAATAAAATTAAAATTTAAAAATGAAAGACAGCTTTTACATTCTTTCCACCCATCCCTTCTTGATATTCCCTGGGCCTTGAATGTGGGAGACAGATATTGACGACTCAACAACAGCTGATACTCAGTAACTTACACTCATCACTTGGGCCATTCAAGTCTCTTCATTCACCACTACTCACTGCAAGAATAATCTTTTCTGTCCAAGGCTAAGTAAAGCGTAATTCTATGGTCATAAACATTAAGGAGGTAGTTTGAAGGTAAGGTTCCCTGTCAAAACAGCATCAATAGGTTCCTACCTAGGGCTATGATCTCTCCACTCATGGGCTTTGACAAGACTTACAGGACCAGACATGAAATCCCTCCAGTGGAGCAGGCTCATATCCTTCCAGAAGTGGTTAGTTATTCCCAAACCATCCTGCAACTGGTGCACCATGTGCACAGCTTGCCTAGCAGGCAGATGTAGCATGCTGGATTCTGTGCTACATAATACTGTTGATGTCTTTTCTCCCCCATGCAATCTGTATGATACCTTCCAACACTATGAAAGCTACTCATCAGAGAGATACTTTCCTGTAAGCTTGAGATTGTTTTACTGATATCTTACAATCAAAATGGATGGTGTTTTCAGCAACCTAGTCTCACCATTTAGTTATGATGTGCCACCAAGGAATGTGATAATAGTGTGCATTGTTTGGGGAATGAGGAAGAGAGCTGTGAAATGCTATCGTCTGGACACAACTTCACTGATAAACATATCACCTCAGTGCATATCGTCAGCACTAACTGGACTTAGTGAACTACTAATATTAATGGTAATAATAGATATAATTATAATAATAACAATATGAAGTTAGGAGGGAAATGGGGTGATGGGTCTTGGGGTGAGTTTGGAGGATAGGTGAGATAAAAATAATTTTACCTATGTATGAAACGTCAAAGAATAAATAAAATATTATTTTTAAAGATGAAAGTTTTATAAGAACATTCTGATGTAAGCAAACAATAGGGGCATTTATTGGTTATAATACAACCTCATAAAAAATTCCAAAGCAAGTGCTTTTGGTTAAAAGTACTCCAGCTCAGTGTCCTGAGTCTGCACAAAGAGCAATATAAACACAAGTACATAAAATTAAATTAAATGCATTGTTGTTATATCATTCTACATCTCTATAAATTTCCCATTCTTGAGTTTTTCATTATAACAATATAAAACAGACAAAGACAGCAAACCAAGACAGGGAACAAGTCAATGGTGAAGACTGCTGGGCAAAAGCGACTTCTGTTTGTTCAACAATAAAGTCTTTGTTAGCCAAAAATACACAAGACACGAGATGCAACATAAAAAAGTAGCTACAGAAAAGGTATTCATAATAGCATGTAAAAAAATTGAAGATAAAATATCAACAAAAATTCTTATACAGATAGAGACATTTTATAATAATTAATAGAGAAAATATAAGGATAAACATGGTATCTATTTTATGTTTAACATTAATTTCTCCTGCCATTGATTTCTGAGAGTCACTCCATGCTTATCTTTGAAGAATAATTCTGGATAATCTTTTGAGGTCATCAAAACCTGGAGAAAAGTATTGTTCTCTTTATTGTGATGTGTAATCCCTCATTGTTAGCTTCAGGAAAAAAAAGCACACACATTGGGAATTACACCTAAATTGCAGATAAAATCCAGGGGCTTCATCTGAGTGGAAGCAGGCTGTCATTTTCTTCCTCCTCTCTGAAGCCTTTGAAACCCCAGCCAATGATTCCATATGCGGCTGCACTCATAACTTAAAACGGAACTTTCCTGCCCTCCTGCACCATATTTCTCATAGTGATTTGCTCATCACAAAGCATATTTGTTTGAAGTGTTTTTCAGTGGCAATTATTAATAGTATGTTATAGATTTCTATCATTGAAACTTTTCATCCTTAAAGAAAATCTTCACAACTTCGTGAATGCCATTGGCCTTCTTTCTTATTTCAATCTTGTATTCATCGTGCACAAGAATTTCCCTTCCTCTGAAAGTGGTTGTTTTGTATGTGCTCATTTTAATTCTCTTGGAAGAGTCAGCAGTCAGTGATTGATCCTCTCAGACCTACTAATGAGGAACATTTCATTAACATCTGTGTTTGATTATATCATGTGCTAAAAGTTAGCCAAGGTTCTTGGAGAAGAGCAGCCAACAGTGTCTTATAAGCCGAGAACAGAACATATGAATGTCCAGACTGGGTATGAAGAACAGCTACTATGCACATTATTATGCAACTGTGTTCCATCCATCAAGAGAACTTACATTTTTTAAAGAGTTTTCCTAAATAAAAGAGGGAACTTGACTTTAGAATCCTGCTTATATAAGTACAGTGGCTTCTTATAGTAAGTATTGCACAGATTCTGTGAGTCTGAAGTCTCTCTTCTAGCATCTACTTGAAGTAGTTCACTTTGGTTCTTTTCCTACTGGTTTTCATACATAAAATGTGCATATTTCTAATTCAGTTGACAAATCTGTTGTGATAACTAATTAAGCAACATATAACGATTAACAAGCACTATAATGATATACAGGAAAATGATTTTAATAATGAAATCAAGTGTTGCCTAATGTCTTAAAATACTCAATACAATTATCTTTTGAAATTCTGTTTCTTTAATATTCTAATGCTTAAGTTCATGTAATCTGATTCTAATAAATTGTATCCAACTTCATATCAATCAGCATTATAGATAAAATACCTTACATTCTTTTCTGAGCATGGCATTTAGACGTTTGGTAGAGAAGAAGACAGCTTATTTAACTTTTCAGTGTAAAGATCAGACAAAAATAATTATATACAGTTAATTTCCATCGCAATTAAATTCCATAATAGTGATGTGATTTTCTTCAAAGTTTAAGATATTTGAAAAGATGAGAAACCTTATTAGCTTAGTAGATTTACATACAATACAGAAATTACAATATTAACTTATATTTGTATTTTTGTTATAAAACTGTTCTTAAGTGACTCAGTTCAGTTGAGAAATTAATAAATATTTCAGTGCATACTATGTTTCAGGAATGAAGCAAAACAAATGTCTTGTTTTGGGGTTAGTTTACATTCCAGAAGAGAGAGGCATATAGCAAGTTGCAGACATAAACAGAATTAAACTCTACAGTAGAGCATATTTGACAGTATATAATTCCTTGGTTAAAAAAAAAAGAAAGTGTGATTATATAGAATTAATCATTTTTATTATACTTCAATTTTAAATAAGTTGGCTAGTTTACACCTCACTCAGAAAGAATTTAACCATGCATATAAGTAAAGAGAATTACCATCACCACATATGGAAGTGAAAGGACGCAGGGTAGAATGTGTCTGGCTTTTTTGTTGAACTTCAAGGTGTCACTGCGTATGCAAGAATATTTGAAGAAATATAGAGATTATAGCAAGAGGTAGCATAGGTTCTCCATCGTGTAAGATGTTGTGAAGTATTTTAACATTTTCACTCTAAGTGAAATTAGAAAGATGTAAGCAGAATAATGTACTTTCACCCTCTAAATGAACACTTTGACTTATATACTGGAAATAGTGTAGATAAAGTGTATAAAAACAGAGAACCCTTGGGAAACTATTGACAAAAAGGAAAGAGAGAATAGTGGACTCAAGGACAGAGCAAGGAGATTATCAAGGTCCAGGTTCAGATTATACTCTGATAATGCAGTCAAAATAATTTCCTCATGTGACAGATATAAAACAGAAAAAGATGAAGGAGCATGCTGTGGGATGTTCTGTATGGCAAATGTGTTGTTCTGATTGGTCAATAAATAAAACACTGATTGGCCCGTAGCTAGGCAGGAAGTATAGGCAGGACTAACAGAGAGGAGAAAAGAAAGAACAGGAAGACAGAAGGAGTCACTGCCAGCCACCACCAGGACAAGCAGCATGTAAAGATGCCGGTAAGCCACGAGCCACGTGGCAAGGTATAGATTTATGGAAATGGATTAATTTACGCTATACGAACAGTTAGCAAGAAGCCTGCCATGGCCATATAGTTTGTAAGCAATGTAAGTACTTGGTTGGGTCTGAGTGGCTGTGGGACTGGTGGGTGATAAAGATTTGTCCTGACTGTGGGCCAGGCAGGAAAACTCTAGCTATAAGAGCACTTGCCACCACACATGACAACCTGAGTTTGATCTCTGGCACCTACAGCGTGAAATGGAAAAACAAACTCTTGCAAGTTGTCCTCTGACTCCATCCACACAAACACACCAAAATAATGAATGTAAAATATTTAAAATGAAGAGAGAAATGAAATATAATTCAAAGTTTGGAGGCACAAAACTGCATAGATGGCATTTTCCTACCTCCCCTCTTCACCAGATCCACCCATCCATCCCCCCATAGAAGGCATTTTCATCAACTGAGTTAAGGAAACTGAAAAATCAATTAAGTGCAAAGAGGTAAAAATTGGAACCAATAATTACTTTGACAGGCATGTGTGTGTGTGTGTGTGTGTGTGTGTGTGAGAGAGAGAGAGAGAGAGAGAGAGAGAGAGAGAGAGAGAGAGAGAGAGAGAGAGAGAGAGGTGGGGGACTTAGGAGTTAGTCTGCATGTTACTCAACCAAATAGACAGATCAAAGGTATAACTGAACATATAATAAAGATCAGCAGAGAAATCATCTTGACAGTATTATCCAAGAAGTAAAATAACAATTGAAGAGCATGAACTGAATTTAAGATACTTGAACAATAGGGTGAAAAAGAAGACTGGGTGAAATTGCAAGAAAACTAAAGAGATTGTAACATATGAGAAGCCAAGTAGGGGAAATGTTTATGGGACAAAGGCATATCAATACTTCTCACAAGTCAAAAAAAAAAATGTCATGGCTGGTCACTGACTGCTGTAATGTAGAGATCACATGAGACTTTTGTTAAAGCAATTTGTTATAGTTTCAATGTGAAATTTCCCCTGCTGGTTTGTGTGCTTAAACTCTTGAACCCAGTTGGTGGCACTATATTGGAAGGTGGTAGAATTTTTGGTATGTGAGATCTAGCAAGCAGACACAGGAGTGAACCTTGAAGGCTGAAGCCTAGATTTGGTTCCCAAGTGTTCTTTGTTTCCTATTCTGCACAATGGGAGAACTCACCACTGCAAGCTCCAGTCTTCAATGACTGACCCACTCCAGTCACATCTTTTTCACGACTTGTGGCTATGAGCCTAAAGGAATCTTTCTTTAAATCATCCACTTAAGTATTCTGATACAGAGATGGGAGAAGTGATTAATGCAGTTATGGAGGAATAGATGGGTGAAAACTAGAATTAACTTTATATGTACAAACCACAACAGAAGGAAAATTGGAGGCCATGAACATAATAAAGCTTTTTCAAGTATAGTAATTAGAAAACCTGTGTTAAAGGATCTAAAGTTTCATGAAAACTTTAGAATGGATAATGGCAATGATTCAGTAGGAAAGTGAAGGATAATACATAGGAAAAAAAATTGCTGCCAGATGAACAAATAGGGATAGGCTTTGATGGAAAACATACAAGAGTGTATTTAGGCAAGATCATAGATGATCTATGGTTTCAGCTAGGCATAGTGATTTTGTTGGTTTGAAAGCATAATAGATATGATAGTGACATTCTGTAGGAATTTCCTTTTAGTTGCTTGTTTTTTCTTAATGAATAAGATGATTCAAGATCTCAATGCAGATGCAGATGGAAGTAAATGAAGAAAGGAAAATGTACAATTGTCATTGAGGTGCTTGGCTAGATGAAATGTGGTCATGCATTAAGTTTGCATAAACTGAAAGGTGAGCACTCTTAGAGCTGTCCTCAGTTGTGTTGGTACAGGCATGCAGTAAGCAGACACTGAAATTAACCAAGGTCATGGTTTCATTATAAATGTTAGAAGTGTATTAATTTCTTGCAGTTGCCACCATTAAAATTGTGATGACTTAAAAGAACACAGCTATTAGTTGAAATATTAAGGCAACTACACATAGTTAAAAGAGAAGTTTATTTTGTGAGGTAACTTACAAGTGAAGGAATAGGTTACAGGGTCTGGGAAAGGTGAAGCACAGTCCAGCAGTGTTCTCTGGAGAACTCTGCTCGGTCTACCTCCAGAGTCCAGGATCCAGGAACCAAGAGAGCTGGCACATCCAGATCTCAGGTCTTAAGCACTCCTGTCTCTGCCCCACCTTGTAGGAATGACATTTACCAGAAACCTCAATGGGGGTAGTACTTCCAAGACAAAGCTGGAACAACTAATCACCACATCAGCCCCTTTTGTCTAAATAAGAAAGTTCTAACCAAATACAAAACTAGATACAATAGGAATGCTTATCAAATATTGTCCAGGAGGAATAAGGGATAATGACCCAGACAAGATGGAACTACAACCAACACAAACAATATCCAACAAGAGACACATACTAAAATTCAGAGAAGTCTGGAGCATGGGTAAATGGCACGTTACAGAGATCACTCCAAAAGGTGTCCTAGTCTAAAGAACCTAAATCTAATACTTAATACATTCTATCTAAGATAATATATATATATTATATATAATTATATATATAAATATAAGTATATATAATATATAATAATATATATACTAAGTTGCAACTATAACTGCTAGTCTTTAATCCCATCGAAGATATGAGAAGGAATATAATGATACCTGAGAAATGGAATATGGATGCAAGCAACATTTGGGAGTCTTGCAAGAGTAGACCGAAACAGCTGGCAGTCTGGACAATCACCTAATGTTTTTCAGCATTGTTGGTGCATTCAAATTGGCTATAGACTTAGAGTATCTGACAGACCATTTTCAGAAGCAGGAATTCTGAAAGACCATCTTACCCTGTCTTGGCGGAGTTTAGTAGTTACTTTTCCTTGTGTCCCTCTTGTCCAGAAAGGACATCATTTGTACTGTCAGCAGTTGAGGCAAGGGCAGTTCTTTGCCCAGTAGGCCATTTTGTGCCAAGAAGACAAACTTCCAAATGGAAATGTCTTAGAAGCCCAACATTCTCTCAGGATCAAATTGGTGCTGCCAGGAGCAATTGTGTTTCATGTCAACAGAATTCTAAGTTATTTAAATGCCATATTCTCTAGGTCCATGAAGTGTTTGGAGATTACCTGTCCATCCGACCTATGTATCTGTAAATCTGGATAACCTAACTAACATAACTATAGAGATGACAAGCATAGGTGACTATAAATCTATAAGTTTTATCTACCTAAATAACCTAAGGACTAAGGCTTCATGTAAACAAGGTAAACAGTCTGTAAGCAAATGTACAGTAAAAGAACGATGACTTCAAAATTGTGGTAATACACAAAATGTCTTTAACAGAGGTAGGAATGTATAGTGCAGTATGATAATAATCCTAAATATATATCAATATACAAATTATCCTAAACAGAGGTAGAACATACATACAGTATGACAGATATAAATTTACATTTGCATAAATATACAAAATATTTCAAATAAGAATAGAAATATATGTACATTACATCAAATATAGTTCTGTATTTGTATCAATATCCAAATTATCTTAAACAGGAATATAAAAATAGTTTACACTTCTATCAATATACAAGAATCCATAACAGTGCAAATTATCTAAGGCTGCTATTTTACTAAATTTTTCTGCTAGTATATACAATAATCTACTGTAATAGTGCTGTGGATGATTGATTGATAAATAAAACGCTGATTGGCCAGTGGCCAGGCAGGAAATATAGGCGGGAAAAAAGAGAGGAGAGGTCTGGGAAGGGGAAGGCTGGGAGAGAGGGATGCTGCCATTCACTACCATGAGAAGATGTTAAGATAATGGTAAGCCACGAGCTACATGGTAGCTTATAGATTAATAGAAATGAGTTAATTAAAGATATAAGAACAGCTAGCTAGAAGCCTGAGCCATTAGGCCAAACAGTTTAAATGATATAAGTGTTTGTGTGTTTATTTTATAAGTGGGCTGCGGGACTGCAGGGGTTTGGCAGGACCAGGAGAGAAACTCTCCAGCTACACAGAACACATTCCCTTAGTTTTAGGGAATATAAGTCCAAGTCAGCATTGCTTGGCTGTGGACCAGGGTTGACAGGGCATGAGCCACACAGAGACTCTACTGAGAATAAACTTCTTACTTCTAGTTTATGGAAGTCTTGGGAGAATCCCTTGAGTCTTATTATATCACTCTGAGCTCTGCCATGGTGAACACATTGCTGTTTTTTCTATATCTTATGTCTACTCTATCCCTCCCTTTACAGGAACACATTCAAATTTTTGAGTTCACACAGAATATCCAGCATAATCTCTCCACTTCAAGATTGTCAATTTGATCACAACTGTGGGTTCCTTTTATTTTTCTGACATTTGAAATAACAATTGCAATCATCTTAATCACCCTTCTATTGCTGTGAAAAAACATCATGACCAAGGCAACTCTTACAAAAGAAAGCAGTTAACTGGGGGCTTGCTCATGGTTTCTAAAGAAGAAAAGGGGATAGTTTAGATAGGATGAAAAGGTAGATTAATGAACCTACTTTTAAAGAGTAACAACTTGTTTAGAAATATTTTACATTGCTGTGGATTTTAGTTTCTTGATACAAGTTTAAACTTAATTTTGTTATACTGTATATATATTTTTATTCTCTTTTGAGGTATTGTTTATGTAACTTATTTAGATTTTAATGGATAATCAAGAAATACAGATTAATAATTAGTCTTCTATGATAGTCAAACTTGTAACATATTAGTTAGGTTTTCTAAGTATACATAGATATAATTTAATTAGGTAGGTAATCTTCAAACACTTCAAAGACTTACAGAATATGACATTTAAAATATTTTTAAAATTTAGACTTTCTGGACAGTGAGGCATGTCTGCTCCTGGCAGCACCTTAGTTAGTGACATACTTTTTCCAACAAGGCCACCTCATAATCCATCTAGATTTTTCAAACAGTTCCACTCCCTGATGATGAAGCATTCAAATATCTGAACCTATCAGGATCATTCTTATTCATACCACCACCACCAACCACCACCACCACCACCACCACCACCACAATATTTAGCAGGCCTCCTATTAAGCCTACCACATAAAAAGAAAGGGGAGTTAAACACATATTAAGGAGAAAGATTAAAAAGACTAAATTTAAATATTAATAGTGTCATTATCATAAATTGTTCAAGCTGGAAAGATAGGAAAGATGGTCAGAAAATGTGAGCATAAATTATAGAAGCTATGGTACTTTGTATTCTTTGGTAATCACAAAGTCTAGTCTTTTGCTAAGTTAGAGTGGAGAACAAGATTATTCAAGAACTTTAGAAACCAAACAACTGGAGAGAATAGTATCAGAAATATTGAAATAATTAAAATTTAAGTCAGGAGTGGACAGAGAAAATAAACAGAAGTAGTAGGTAGAATATTTATTCAAACATTTATTCAAATGTAAATAGTTAAATATTGTTCATTTTTCATGTAGAATTTTTATAAAATTCCAGCAAAATTTCATACCATCCTTGAGATAAATAACTACTGCTTTTTCAAGTTACAAATGTTTTTTAACCAAAATTCAATTATCACTGACACAATTTTTCTAATACATTTTATGCCAGCCTGTATGCACAAGCACAATATATGCATACTGGGATCGCTAATATGTATGTGAGTTTATCATCTGGATGAGAGATAATGATGCCCCAAAGCCCACCAAGGTGTCTGCAAATGTTTATTTTTACCTTTGCTCTAGACAGCTGTGTGTTTCAGGGCTTATGTCTCCTATTTATACTTTCTGTCACCTTTTGTGGTGTTTGGCTGTCATCTGTCATTTAATTTTGCTGTTAGTGTGCTTTTAGGCTCTTACATTCCAATTTGTAGTTTATAAGATGTGTTAGGTAGGGCAAGCAGAGAGACAAGCTAATTAGGATTGTGTTCTAAAGATGAGAAATGTGACTCTGAGTGAGATGTTGTGCATCTGAATAAAGTTTATAGACTACAAAGTGATTTCAGAGATAGTTTATCTAGTATGGCTAGTTCTCATTTTCACTTGCATTATAGGTCTCTGCAAATCTGTTATGGGATGTCTATCCAGACACCATATGTATGAACATTAATAGATATCCATAAAAATTAAAGGACCGTGTGACAATGTTTATGGACAATGTGTAGCAAAGTGCATGTCTTGGTTAAGGTCCTGTCTAAAAACAGATGGCTCATTCAAATTGATTGTTTTAAGAGATCTTTATGGATGACTATTTCCAAAGGTGAAAACAGTGTTTGGGAAAAAAATCTAAAGAGCTGCGGCAATAAATTGGAGTTGATAACCCGGGGCTGTTTCCAAGACTAAGCATGGAAGTAGTTGTTGCCCAATTTCGTAGGGACCCTTGTCTATAGGGAACCATCTGAAATGAGTCACAGCCTTCCTTGGAATAAGAGTCAAGAAAGGGGCATCTGCCAGGGAGAAAGCCAGAAGAATAAAGTTTGATTCCACTACCCTTTCACCTGGATTTCCTTCTCATGCTTCTCGTTGATCTCACAGAACAGGAGGTCACAGGGGGAAATGGACACTGCTTTACTTTGTGTCCATTAGACTGTATGAGGAAGAAAGTTGCTGTTGCTGAGTAGATATGAAACGGAGATAGAAGATATATACCATAGTATATAAATGAAACCTGAGCAAGCCTCAGAATAGAGCAACCTATGAAAACACCACATGCAGTAATCTAAATGTATTTCTGCTTTAGTTTCTTAGCCTGTTGCTGCCAAAAGCAATTTGAAGAAGAAGGTCCAGTTCCAGTATATAGTACATCATGGCAGGATGGTCACAGCAGCAGGGGGTTCTGGGGGTGAGCCACATACACCTGCCATGAAGAAGCAGATAGGGACAGGAGGAGGTTACCTAGTGCTCACCCCCCTTTCTTATTTTAGCCAGTCCAGTATGATTAGCCAAAGGAATCGTTATGCACACAATTAAAATGTGTCTTCCCATATCAATTAAAACACAAACAGGATATTCCTTAACGGACATTCCAGAGATCTATCATCCAGATGACTCTAGATTCTGTCAATTTGACAATGAACAATAACCCTCACAAACACTATTGTCTCTTTATTGTAATAGAAATGTACTGTTAAAATGATTATGGCAAGATTGCGGTAATTGTGATTATGGCATGTCATTTTTTTTTTGGAAAATTCAAGTAAATAAATTATATTTTAAATTCAGAGGCTATCTCAAAAAGAAGGTAATAAGAAAATATTTTAATGACATTAATTCTCAATTCAGTGTAAAAAATGCAGATTATTTTTCATGAAATAAAGAGAACATCAAGTTCTACAGACTGCCTTTTCCTAATATCTAAGAACTTTTATTGGTTAATATTTTATCATTAGAAATTTATTGAGTGTAGTACTGAGTAAGATACGACTTCTTTAGGAGAAATTGCTATTATTTTACTTCAATTCTATTCTGTTAGAAGAAAACATGTAATTCATTTTCATCATTAAATTATTACACAAAGTATATTTTTCTCTGTATAGTGTATTCATATTGAAGTTAATTCAAACCACAAAAATTTATGTAACATTTTATGAATACAATGATAAAATGTCTTGAATAATATAATAAACATTTAAGCAAAACAGAACAATTCATTTTTGAATAATTAAAGAAAGTCTTACTAAAATATTCAAGATATAGGAATTTCATTTCATTAAGAACCTACATTTGGTTTCTTATTGTTATTTATTTTCTAATGGTTAAAAGCATGGCAAGATTCTGTAATCTCAGGGGGCTTTTTAAGGAAATAATTTTTATTCTTATAAACAAGGAGGTAAAAGTCTTACATTTATTTTCAACCCCATGAATGATAATGCTTCTGAATGCATGGCCCAGTGACCTAGAAAGAATACTTAACTGCAGGCTAAGAAAGAGATTTTAAAAAATCTTACGATGTCTGGGAAATGTGCTGTTATTGTTGTAGCTCCTAACACACGGGCTCCATTTTATACCCATTTTCTATAAGTGAACAATTTTGATAAAAGTCTTTTTTTAAATTACATTAAATAAACACAGAGGTTCTGGTGGTAAGCCAGCCTAAATAGCTACACATTTTGCTGCAAAAAATGATATCTCACATCTGATCTGCATTCACACATCATGTTCAGTAGATGAGAAAACAGAAAAGAATGTGATACAATTTGCCAGCTGAACACACAGCAATAGTGAATGGATCTACCAGGTTGGATAAACCATTAAGTGTTAAAAGTCTTAAACAAAAAAATGAGAATCTTGTCCTGGAGGAACTTGAATCAGAGAAGGAGGCAGTAGAAGTTTAAAAATATGAAGAAATGGATAGATGAGGACATCATGGGAATAGGAAGAGGCAGGGTGCTGGGGAAGCTCTCAGGAATCCACAAGATTGACCCCACCTTGGTCTACTGGCAGTGGTCCAGAAAGTGCCTGGACCGGTCTACTCTGGTGACCAGCCTAGCAAAAAACCTAGCAGTCATCATAGAAACTTTGTCCAGTGACAGATGGAGGCAGATACAGAGATCCACAGCAAGGCACCAGGCTGAGCTCCGGGAATCCAATGGATGAAAGAGGGGAAGAGATACTGCAGGCTAGGGACATCGAGATCATGATGGAAGGATGTGCAGAGACGACAGACCACACTAGTGGAAGCCCATGAACTGTGGACTGGTGGCTGTGGAGCCCCCATGGGACTGGACAAGGTCCTCTGGACATGGAATATGGTTGTTTGGTTCGAACGGTTTGGGGGGCACCCAGGCAAGGGGATCAGGATCTGTCCCTGGTCTATAGGCAGGCTTCTGGAATTCGGTGCCTGTGCTGTGACACCTTGCACAGCCTTGGTGCAGTGGGAAGGGGCTTGAACCTGCCTAGGCTCAGTGTGCTGGGCTCTGCTGGCTCCCCATGGGAGACCTCGATTTGGGGGATGTGGGGATGCAGGGTGGCTTGGAAAAGAGGGCTGGGAGGAGGGAGGAGTGAGGAGGGGGTCATGCTATGAGGGGTGAGTAGAAAATTTCTTAATAAAAAAATGAACCTGGAGTGGCTGGTGAGCACTTGCTCAGCTATGTTCATATCAGCATTGTTTGTAATAGCCAGAACCTGGAAACAACCTAGATGCCCTTCAACTGAAGAATGAATAAATAAAATGTGGTACATATACACAATGGAATTCTACTCAGCAGAGAAAAACAATGACATCATGAGGTTTGCAGGCAAATGGATGGATCTAGAAAAAAATCATTCTGAGTGAGGTAACCCAGATTCAGAAAGACAAACATGGTATGTACTCACTCATAGGAGAATACTAGATGTGGAACAAGGATGACTGGACTGCTACCCACATCACCGGGGAGGCTAACTGGAAAACAGGACCCCAAGAAAGACACAGGGATCGCCCATTGACAGAGAAATGGCTGAGATCTACATGAACAGCCTGGACATGAGTGGGAGTAATGAAGGGCGAGGGGCGAGGGAAAGAGAGCCTGTGGGAGCGGGAGATCCTAGCTGGATCAAGAACAGAGAGGGAGAACAAGGAATAGGAGACCATGGTAAATGAAGACCACATGAGAATAGGAAGAAGCAAAGTGCTAGAGAGGCCCACAGAAATCCACAAAGATACCCCCACAATAGACTGCTGGCAATGGTTGAGAGACAGCCCGAACTGACCTACTCTGGTGATGGGATGGCCAAACACCCTAATTGTCGTGCTAGAAACCCCATCCAAGGACTGAGCGATCTGGATGCAGAGATCCACAGCTAGGCCCCGGGTAGAGCTCTGGGAGTCTAGTTAGTGAGAAAGAGAAGGGTTTATATGATTGAGAACTGTTGAAACCAAGGTTGGATAAAGCACAGGGACAAATAACCAAACGAATGAAAACACATGAACTATGAACCAAAGGCTGAGGGACCCCCAACTGGATCAGGCCCTCTGAATGGGTGAGACAGTTGATTGGCTTAATTTTTTTTGTTTGTTTTGTTTTGTTTTTTTTGTTTTTGTTTTTTGAGATGGGGTTTCTCTGTGTAGCTTGCCGGATGTGGTGGCTTGATCTGTTTGGGAGGCATCCAGGCAGTGGGACCGGGTCCTGTGCTCATTGCATGAGTTGGCTGTTTGAAACCTGGGACTTATGCAGGGTCACTTGCCTCGGCCTGGGAGGAGGGGACTGGACCTGCCTGGACTGAGTCTACCAGGTTGATCTCAGTCCTCTGGGGGAGGCTTTGCCCTGGAGGAGGTGGGAATGGGGGGTGGGCTGGGGGAGAGGAGGGTGGCGGGAGCGGGGAGAACAAGGGAATCCGTGGCTGATATGTAGAACTGAATTGTTTTGTAAAATAAAATTTAAAAAAATAATAAAAAAATAGTTTAAAAAAAGAATGACAGTGAGCCACATGAGTGAGAATACTCAAGGACTCTAGTTATTGTTTGTGGCTTTTTACTATAGAGCTCAAGAGGAGGAGTTTGGTTTACAATGTCAGAGTTTGGGTAGTTGTCCATTTGATAGACAAATTAAAGTTAAATAACTTTATTATGCAAAAAAAATGAAAAAAAAAAAAGAAATGGCAAAGAGTAGTCTGCACACAGTGTGCTGAGAGTATAAAGGAAATCGTGAGTTGCATCCTGGAAAGGGCAGATCACATTGGCTAATTCGGCAGAGGTCATAAACAAAGTACAAAGGTAGGAATTAATCCAATGGAAGGGGCCATTCCAGCTAAATGAGATGAATGCCATACTTAGGAAAGAATGGATAACTTTATGTGATAAGCAAAAATTGTGAATTTAAGCAGTATTTCACTGTGATTCTTTAAAAAAAATCAGAAGTTGTCAAATAACTATGCCCTTCAGCAAGGTCTTTCACTTTGAAAAAAAAAAATCAATGCTCTTGAATAGACATCATCACCACAAGTTAATGAGGAAATTCTCTGATGACAGAAGAAAAAAAGAACCCTCCCCCACACTGTTTTACATTCTGATGTTGTTGACTAGAAATGGCCTAATGGAGAAGGTTAAAGAAAAGATAATTTATCCATGTGTGGTGGTATACAAATCTAATCCTAGCAATCTGGTAGCAGAGACAGGCAGATCTCTGTGAGTTCTAGGCTTCCTAAGGTTATACAATGAGGCCTTCTATAAAAACAAAAAATAAAAAATTTATGACAAACACTGTGTACAACAGACTTCAGTACTCCTCACTTTTTGTAGAATAATAATTTGGGGTGGAGGGCTCAAGAAATATATTGATACTTGTTACTATAATACTTAATAAAGTGAAATTTTAACAATAATTAAGTTAAAAGCAAACACCCTAGCCATATAAATTAGCATTATACTAATGTACTACTTGTATGCACTTATGCATACAACTGTATGTGTAATCAACAACTTAGTATACATTCATTTATTCTTTTTGTTTGTTTATTTGTTTGTTTATTTATTTATTGATTGTTGTTATTGTTGTTTGAGACAGTCCTGGCTATCCTGGAACCCACTTTTGTAAACCAGTCTGGTTTCAAACTCATAGAGATCTGCCTGCTTCTACCTCCCAAGTGCTGGGATTAAAGGTCTGCACCACCACCATCTGGTTTACATTCATACTTATTCTTAAAATAGGTCAGTAACCACCCCTCATCAAGCTGGAACAGGGACAGAGTGGGAGGGTAGAGGTGGAGATATCATGATAGATGAGGACATCATAGAAATGGGAAGAGGCAGGATGCTGGGGAGGCTCTCAGGAATCCACAAGGATGACCCTACCTTGGTCTGCTGGCAGTGGTCCAGAAGGTGCCTGTACTGGTCTACTCTGGTGACTGGTCTATCGAATAACCTAGCTGTCATCATAAAACCTTTGTCCAGTGACTGATGGAGGCAGATGCAGAGATCCACGGCCAGGTACCAGGCTGAACTTCAGGAATTCAACTGATGAGAGAGAGGAGGGATTTTGCAGGCAAGGGACATAAAGATCATGATGGGAGGGCGTGCAGAGATGACTAGCCACACTAGTGGAATCCCATGAACTGTGGACTGGTGGCTGTGGAGCCCCCATGGGACTGGGCTAGGCCCTCTGGATATGAAAGATGGTTGTTTGGCTCAAACTGTTTGGGGGCCACCCAGGCGGGGGGATTGGGATCTGTCCCTGGTGCATGGGCAGGCCTGTGGTGTGACACCTTACACAGCCTTGGTGCAGTGGGAAGGGGCTTGGACCTGCCTAGGCTCAGTGTGCTGGCCTCTGCTAACTCCCCATGGGAGATCTTGATTGAGAGGATGTGGGGATTCAGGGTGGCTTGCGAAAGAGGGCTGGGGTTGGGAAGAGGGAGGAGGGAGGAGGGGTGATCTGTGGGTGGTATGTGGAATGAATAGAAATTTTCTTAATAAAGAAAAATGAAAAACAAAACAACAAAAAATGAGTCAGTAACTATCTAATAAGAGAAACGGAATAAAAGTCTGTAAGATAAGATGGAAACACCACTTTTCAGAATATACCTTGTTTTATGGTTGGAAATATAAAATATAAAATCATGGAGATGGTTTGCATAATTAACAAGAGTTTATATGAAGATAAAGAGCCTATTTGAGTGAAAAGCATAGTTCTGTCTTTTATTTTCATCTTTTCCCAATAATTCTGAAATGCAAGGGTAAAATGCTTCTCCGGAGAGATGAATTTTTCTCCCTACTTCTACCCTTCTTTATTGGCTGCTTAAAACTACTGCAACAACTGTGATGTGACAGTTGTGCCATCTCAAGACTTATCAGTCTCACTGGTGATTGAAGTTCCTTTTCTATAAAAGCAATTTTCATTTGAATTCCTGTCACTTCCCACCACAATAACCGAATGATTCGTAGAACGAGACTGCGGGGTCAGGGAGATGGCTCAGCGGGTAAGGCACTTCCTGTCAAAACTGATGGCCTGAGTTCAGTCTTTGAGTCCCACATGGTGGAAAGACATTACCAACTTCTACAAGTCTTCCTCTGACTTCCTCCTGCCTGCTGTGGTGATCACACACACACACACACACACACACACACACACACACACACACACACACACAAATACTATAGGTTTTTTTAATAGAGGAGTTATGTTACTTAGGATGACACTACTCCCTTCAACAGCCATAGACTATTTAACAGAACCTCGGTAACAGGCATGAAAAACTTGCCCTTGAATTCTTGATCAGGGGAGTCCAAGAAACACCAAAACAATATCAGCCCATTGCTGTTGCCCTTGGCTGCCTCATAGAACTGAATTTGATGGTAAAGCACTACTACTGAAGATACCATACACTTTTGACATAAGACTTAGAGGAATCGAGTTGGATTTGAACTAGAAGCCTGTCCCTGAGGAGTGGATATGATAGAATCAGAAGGTGCAATGCAAGCTGCCAAGTGAGAGTAAAAATTGGTAGTCCTACCCAATTGTAAAGCCTATGAACCATGACAAGATTGGCAAGATATCCACATCGTGTGATACTGGTACTTTTACTTTGGAGATAACCAACAGCTGTCTAATTGGACTTAAGGCTCATTCAAAAAAAAAAAAAAAGTGGATCCATGCCTGCTACTGTAAACTTAGCCAATTACTTGTGATTGAAGTGATGGTAGGTTCATGAGAAGAACCCACTCCTTCCAGGTTCCTAAATTGATGTTCTCTAACTATTTTCTAAATACTTATCTTATAACCAAAGATGAGTGCACCTCTTATCCTCACCAAAGTTTACATGTCAGCATATACATGGGGTAATACCACATAGTCCCACCCATAGGTGAAGGGCTACAGAAGGCCAATGCCTGCTGGGAGAAGGAAAATCATTTCCCTCCAGGGAGGTACTCCCACATAGGTTACCTAAGCTGAAGTAGTTATCCCTGGACACATGTTAAATGAGCAATGCTAAATGGACCTAGAAGGGTATAAATACATATGTGGGCATATCCATATACCAATATCTTTGAATATACATAAAATAGTAATTAAAGAAGGAATCATGAATTTTGGGGGGTATGGGAAGAGTTAGAGAGGAGATTGAAGGGCAGGAGTGATGTAGAAGTGGTGCTCATGTGTGAAATTATGAGGACAAAAAATTACTATTAGGGCTGGAACATTGGTTCAATGATTAAGATCACTTGTAGTTCTTGCAAAAGATTGAGCTCAATTCTCATAACCCACATGGTAGCTCACAACAATATGTAATTCCAGTTCTAGGGGACCCAGTGGACATATGCATAAAATAAAATAAATGAAAAAAGTCATACCAAATACTAACTTATAATAAAATGAGAATACCAGTGTAAAACAAGAGTAGAAAAGTTAGACTTAAATACAAATGCTGAAAATTACTGGGGGAAAAACCCAGAATCATTTAAGAAAGCGTGTGAGAGAGACTTCAGCAGCAATCATGGAGCCTGAATGGATCTACGCTGGGTCCTCTGTGTATATATTATCACTGTTAGCTTTGTGTTTTGGTGAGACTACTAACAGTGAGAGTGGGAGTGTCACCGACTCTTTTGCTTGCTCTTGGGACCCCTTTCCTCCTACTGAATTGCCTTATCCAGCCCCCATATGAGGGCTTGTGCCTAGTCTTATTGTATTTTGTTATGGCATGTTAGGTTGATATCCCTGGGAGGCTTGCTTAGTTTTTCATGGGAAACAGAGGAGGACTGGAGATGGGGAAGAGTGTGTGTGTGTGTGTGTGAGGATCACTAGGAGGATTGGAGGGAGGGAAACCTATGGTCAGAATGTATTTTATGAGTAAAGAACAAAGGGGGGAGAGATGTGTGAAGAAAGAACAAGTTTAATAAGATAGGACAATATATAAATGAAGCACCTTACCATGTCTTGCCAAAGATATTATTTCAGGGAATTAGTAGGGTTGGATGATGAGACATACATGATTGTTGAAAATTTAGAAGCAGTGTTATATATAATGATACTATAAACCACAATGTAATATTTAGTGATGCTTTGGTCTTGTATTGCAGACAATAGTAATGAACCTACAACAACACACAGTGCTGGAATCAGGCAATAGACATAAAGTATGCTAAGGGTGGAAGGTACACACTTTAAACAGCATCTTGAAATGTAGGAAGCTTGGGCAAAGCTGACTGTGTTGGCTTCTGTGCCACCATGTGACAGTATACCCCAAACGACTAAGAATGAACAACAAATTATTTCAGTTAACCATTTCAGAAACTAGAGAACATTATGGTGGAGAGATGTGATATAGCAGAGCAGTTCATCCTAGGAAGTTAGGGTAGAGTGCTTGCACACTAAGCCTTTTCTTTTCCATAGTATAGTTAATCTCCATCCTCAACTTACAGCCTTCTCCAGAAATGTCCTCACATACACGTTCAGAGATATGCTTTGTTGATTTCCTTGGTATTTCTCTTCAGTTAAATAACTAAACAATATTAACCTTTATAAATCAAACTTGTCAACTTGATACCCAAGCAAATCTCCTTAAAGAATTACCTTCCACCCTCTGTCCCCAAAAGGTTCATGTCTTCCTCATAATTCAAAACACATTTAGTCCATCTCCAGGAGTCTCCACAATCTTAATTATGTAACAAAATTGAAGTACAAAATGCCTGCTGAGACTCAAGACAAACTCTTTGTCATAAGACCTCATGATATCAAAAGGAAAGTTATATGCTCCCCAAATACAATAGTGCAGAGTAAAAGTTACCATTCCACAAGGGAGGAGGAGTTAAGGGAAAGAAAGGAAGAATGAAACCAAAGGAAGACGAAAATTCAGCATGCAATATAGTATACCTTGTAGCTCATTGCTGGCATCTAAGGCACACACTGGCATGGCTTAAGGTCCAATGGCTTAGCCGTGTGGTGGTGGTGCACGCCTTTAATCCCAGCACTTGGGAGGCAGAGCCAAGTGGATCTTTGTGAGTTCGAGGCCAGCCTGGTCTACAGAGTGAGATCCAGGAAAGGCGCAAAGCTACACAGAGAAACCCTGTTTTGAAAAACCAAAAAATCACAAAACAAAAAAAAAGGTCCAATGGCTTTGGGAACATCTCCCTTACTATCTTGCCCTCAGCCTATGGCATGGTGCTGCCCATGCTTAGAATGGGCCTTTCTCCCATAGTTAATTCCTTCTGTGAAGAAAATAAGGAATCAAGCTGACAATGAGGAGTAACGACCACAAAGGCCCTTGTAATGCCAGAGGCCAATAACTGAGTTTAAGCAACTCCCCAGAGTTCTAGACATCAGGTTGTGGGAAATAGGGTCCAACTGCCTGATCTCTGCTCCATAACTACATGTCCATCCACACCCACACATATAAGTGTGAACACACACACACACACACACACATGTGAAGATGCTTGAAACCCTTAACTAAACAGAGCAACACAGAATAGATGATGTCTAAGTAAATCTGAAGGCAACCAGGCTATGTACACAGATTCTGACAGAATTTCCACAAAAATCAAAGTCATCCTTCATCACTATATCTTTCCTTACTTCATTGTCCGTCTATGTCTGTATTATACACAATTGGCTTAAAAATTGCAATGCATCTCCTTTCTTGAAAAAAAAAATGTATTCATGCAATGTCATGATGGCCTTCACACAATCTTGCAGCACTTCCCAGTATTAACACATTTTTGGAAATAAAAAGAAGAAAAAGTAATGAAAGAGATATTCAATAGAAAAGTCTCTTAGGATGCAATTTGTATGGCACTGGGGAAAAATGCCCAGAAGATCTGCCAACAAACAATGGGCAATATAGGCAGCGTTCAGAATAATGCAGCAGACTCAGAAAAGAAATGGAGTCTATAAAAAGACTATTGTGTACAGAACGCCAAATCCTAACATAAGGACCTCAACAAAGTAACTGAAAAGAAATCTCTATATTGAGGTACCAGCAAATTTCATTTGATAAGGGAAAATGTAGTATACTGAAGATGAGTCTTCTGAATAGAGACCATATCTCACCAAAGACATCCAATATCTTTTTCCTCTCACGGGTCCATTTTTAGGGGGTCAGAAGAGTGGAACAGAAAATCATTTCAGTGGTTCTGGTTGGTTTTAATATGCAATCTTTTTTTCAACCATGTACAGTATAGGAGTAAAGATTTTGCTGTCATTTCATGGGCAAATAAGTGGATTACTTTCCAGCTTTACAAGCGAGAAAGACAAACTAGCAAACATGATTATAGCATCATTTATGGGTCTATAGAAATTATGTCTTTGGTATTTTATAAAAGAGATCTTAATAAGTGGTTTGGAAAATTATATTACAAGCCATTCTGTATTGATTTATTATCTCCCACTGCTCATTTCTGCCATGCACACAATGCTGCAAAAGATTAAAAGTGGTAACTACGGTAGTTTGATGCTTACTCTGAAGTTTAAATAGCATATAAATTTTTGTATTAATGGTAATGATGTGAAACTTAGGATTTATTGTATTTATTCGTAAAACTTCAGTATGAACTCATAATGAGTTTTATGCTTTAAAGAAACTAGTAAAGAAAGCAACACTATGTTTGTCTAATATATTCATGAGGTTAGATTTGCCTGCTTCTGTTCCTTCTGTTATTTTGGGGGGTTTTGTTGAGGCACAGAGGCCTGTTCAGGACAAGGACACAGAAAGAAGAATGAATTGTATTGCTATGTCTAAGGCAGAGGGGAGCTTTTCTCCACTGTGAAATGCAAACGGAACACACCAGGAGAGCGATAAGACAAATCTGACTCCAGCAAAGTGCCCAGAAGAGACACACACAGGTGTTTGACAACAATTTGAGCAATAAGAGCAACATTTTATGAAGGATTTTAAAACATTTCTTCACACTGGTTTGGAGAATGTGACTTATTTAGAGCCAGAAGCAGGTTGACATTTACACTGAGTTAGGACCAAAAGAGGACTGTATTAAACTAATTTAAATGTCAAAACATATTGTTTGGGGTGATGTGAATGTACTGAAACTCAAATTCTCCAAGCCTTTCTTTTGAAAGGTCACGATGGATAACCTTTAACAGTCACTTCACGTGGGCTACAAAGCAACGCCAGAATGGAGAGCTGGTGAACCCAAGAGCCTGTCACCTTTCCCATCCTGTACCTATATAAGCTACACTTTACAGGTAGACTCTATAATCCAGGCAGAGGTAGGCATTGGCAGCCTTTTGAAAAATTGGAATAGTTTTTAGTCCATATATATACTTCAAGTATGTTAGAACAAAGGACACTCAGACCTAAATATAGCACCCTGTTACACACATTTCCACACACTAAAGTAAACCAGGACTGTCCCAACCATTTCAAAATTCACAGGACATGAAAATAACACAAAATTTTAGACCACGATCCAAACCTCACAGTCTTAATTTGTCCAAAACCTGTCTTCTGTCATAATTATGCTGCATCTTGAAAGCATTAGACAGTTTCAGAAACAGATGATCAAACTCAAGGACACCAAGGCTTCATAAACTCCCCCTCTTTGAATCATTGCATATGTTCTAAGCCACCCAGGAACCATGGCTAACATTCCTTACCTTACTCATTATTACCCTCCCCTATTCTCAGCCTTAATTAGAGTAATATGTTTTTTAATAGCACTTTGCATTATATAAAATGATGCAATTTTCAGTATTTAAATAACCCCCAAAAAACAACAAAACAAATAAACAAACAAAAAATGTAACTTTGTTTTTCAGTGGATGTTGGTTTAGTGGACAAATGTTTTACTCAAAGTCATGTGAACGAACTGCACCTTGAAACCTAGGACACCCCCTCCCCCAATTCCAAATTCTGCTTGGTGCTGTGGACAACGTTATCTTTTCATTTCTCTTACCTTTCCAGTCCAGTGAGCCCATATCATTATGGCTTGCCCTTTCTTGCTTTTTCCCTGTTTCCACACAGCTACAACCTATCTCTTCCCTCTACAACTTCACAACTTTCTAGGTTCCAGTGGCACCCAGGGTATCTCTTTTCCTTTGAGCTTGGGACAGTTTGAAGACAATTCTTGGAGACATTTTTATTTGTCACTACTTAGTGAAGATGATGCTGAGAAGAGAAGACACCAAAAACTAGCCTGGAATTATCGGGTACTGAAAGCCAACAGTGCTGAGGTCAAGGAACCCCATTCTAGCAAGAACCCAAGTTTAACATCTTAAGATCACTGAACTCTCTGCATAATTAAATCTTAACTTTTAGGTGTCACTACCTTCAGTTTTCTTTAGCTAGTTAAACATTTTGTAGGTTACACTTATACTCTTAAAGGAGCTAGAAGCTCAGTTCAAGGAATGATCATCTTGGTCTGCATGTGCTCAATGAGCATCCTCTGAAGCAGTGAGAGGCATGGGTGTATGCTTTACTGGAGCAACAGAACTCTTTAATTTTGTCCAAAGTAACCCTCTTAACCAAACCCAAGCCCCATGTCTCTCCCTTGCAGTCCTTTTTCTTCTGTATCCTCTAAGTCTACAAGACAATGTGCCTCTCTATTTTACCATTAATATACTCCTTAACTTAATCTTCAATATCTACAAATATGCAAAGAGCTTTTGAGAATGAATCTTGCAGGCTTCATGCTTGTTGTGGCTTTTAGTGTAGCGTTTTTATGGGAGTCCTAACAGCAGGAGCAGCTGTGCCTCTGACCCTTTTGCCTGCTCCAAGACTTTTCTTCCTGTTGGGTTGCCTTGTCCAGTTTTGACATAAGGGCTTTTGCCTTGTTTTATTGTATTTTTTTTTTTTTGGCATGTTTGGTGTTGTCTCTTGAAGGCCTGCTCATATCTGAAAGAGAATGAGGGGGAATGCACCCAGGAGTGAGGGAGGCTGGGAGGGGCTGGTCTGGAGAGGAGTGGAGGGAGGGGAAACTGTGATTGGGATGTACTATAGGAGAGAAGAATCTATTTTCAGTAATAAGGAAAAAAAACAGAATAAATCTTGCTACAAATATTTTCTGAATTTCTCTAATTGTTAAGCACAGAATAATTATATCGTTTTTTTGGATATGCAATGAGTAACATTTTGTAACTTAATGCTTTTACCAAGTTTCAACAACTACAACTCACGTAAAATTCAATATCGGTTTTCTATATGCAAATAGAAATGGCCACTGTCTTTTAAAATGTTCTTGACTTTGCTCAAGCGTGCACAAGTTTGTGATCTCCAACAAATATTTTTCTCTATTTTCTAAGAGTTTGATTGGCTCTGCCTTATGAACTTTATACTTAAAAGCCTATTTTTATTTTCTTAATGGATAATTTTCCTCTTTTATTCAATTGTATGTCATCTAAGACCTTGTTGTTACTTCACGTAATCTTCGTCTTTTAAACCTTCATTTCTCCTCGAATAGACTCTTCAGTGAGCATCCAATACTCCCAGTCTAAGCTTTCACCGTACCTCATGAATCACTGGCATAATCTTTGCCACTGAAGTTCATCTTCCTCAGCTAAATGAAATCACCTCAGAATATTTTCTTTTGCTAAAGCTAGCAGTTCTTGAAATTTGTTTCCTAATGGCAACTGTTACCACTCTTGCATATGCACCAATCTATCTGAAATAATTTGATATGCAAATTCTATGAGAGAAGTACAGTAGTTGCACACAGTTGCAATAGAGAAGGAAACTAAGACAAAGGATTCATGTACTATTCTACTACTGGTAAAATAGCAGCCAAAATTTGAACAAGCTATTTTGCCCCTAGTGCTCTTGTTTTTTATCCACAGTGCTATATTGCTTTCTTTAGGCATGACACTTAAAACCAATGGCCCATAATTGGGTGCATGGTAGGCAAAAGAGGTCTATAGAATTTTAATAGTTACTGTCGAGATTTGGGTAATGGTTTCTGGAAGAATATTGAGTACAAACCTTCAGAACCTGCGAAGGTGACGTTGTTTGAAAACAAGTCTTTAAAGATTTAATTAGGTTAAGGATCTCAGGATGAGAGTAGCCTGGATTTGGAGTGAGACCTGACCCAATTTCAGGTATTCTAATTAGAGGAGAGGATATAGAGTTCCAGAAACAGAGGCAGAAAAAGGAGCGAGGTGTCAGTAAGCCAAAAGCTTCTGAAGATTGTACACATCCAACATCAGGAGAGAGGCATAAAAAATTCATCTTTAGAAGGAACTGACTCACCTGACACATTGGTTTCCAACTTCTGGCCTACTGAACTGTGAGAGGACACATTTTTGTTTTCTGAAACACTAAGTCTATGCTACTCTGTTAGGCTATCCTAGGAAACTAACCCAATGGGAGAAGCCACAACTTCCAGCTACAAAGAGAATGAATCATCCCTAAGGAACTCCAGGACCTCTTAGTAAAGCATCATGTCACTGACAACATCTTTTCTGGTGCATGGGTATCCTAGCAATGGATTTTAATAGTCAAAAGTAATTCTATGAATGAATAATTCTATAAACATTAAATATGCACACTTAATTTTTACTATACTACAATGTATAAAAGTCGGGTAAAACATATAGAGTATTTTAGTCCACTTAAATATGAACATTATCAGTTTGACTCCATTTATTTTATTAAAAGTTCTAGAATATTTGTATGTATATACATTAGGAGATAATCTGCTTATTCTGTCTATTGTATTTCACTTGCAAATAGTTAAAATTTTTATGCAAATAGAAAAATATCAGGATTTGAATCAACATCTTTATCACAGCCAGGCATGGAGGCACATCCTGTCACTTAGCATTCAGGAGGCTAAGACAAGAGTATCCTGAGTTAAAGGTCAGCCTTGGCTACACAGTGAGACTCTTCTCTTGGGAAAAAGAAAAAAGCAAAAGTCTTCATAATTTAGAAAAAAAAAAGATAATACCTGGCTTCTTAGAACCTATATTTTACCTGTTTTATGGTTGATTGTTTTCTAAAATCATCTTTCTTTTTTTTCTAATGTAATAGTTATTATTTATTTTTTTTTTCCAAGACAGAGTTTCACTGTGTAGGCCTGGCTGTCCTTGAACTCACTCTCTAGACCAGGCTGTCCTTGAACTCACAAAGATACGCCTGCCACTGTGTCCTGAGTGGAGATTAAAGACACGTGCCACCACCACCTGGCTTTTTTTCTTTCCCCTCTTTTGTAAATTTTTGCGTGATCCTGAGTGTGGACATACACATGTGAGTAGAGGTGTCTGAGGAGTTCAGAAGAGAACATCAGACCCCTTGGAGGGTTGGGAGCTTCCCAACATGGCGACTGAAAGCACACTGGGATCCTCTGCCAGAGCAGTGCCTATCTACCCTTAGCTGGTAGGCCCTTTCTCCAGGCCCAACCATCCAATTCTTGAGAACTCAGTTGAAAATAATCTTGCTGCTTAATTTTTGTCTTCTAGTGAGGCTATTATTGCTAGAGTAGTGCACTGATAGTCTACAAGACATGTGTCTCAAAGCCAATTTGTTGACAAAATTAATCACATAAGATGATGAAAAATGAAAAAAAAGTATTAAATGAAGTATTAGTCATTAGAGATCCTGGAGTCTAAAGCTCTGTAGTATTAAACAATTTTCTTAGATAAAACTTCTGGGAACCACTAGATACAGAATTTTCCTCCACATCATTTCACTGTCAGTTTCTCAAAAAGTGAATATAAAATATTTTAAAATGTAATGAGAATGAGAAAAAATAATGAGAAACTCAAATAGCCCATATATTCATTTTTTTCATATATGTCTCTATATATGAATGCATTCAATAATTGTTATTTAAAATATAAATGTATATACAATATTGATATGAATAGTCCAGGTAAATAATTTCCTCTTACAGACTTGTTTTTCAGATATATACTTCATGTATTTTACACCACTTCACATATATACATATGCACATAAGCTTTGATTTAAAAATGTATATTATTATCTTGACTCAGAAATAATACATCTGGGGTTTTTATTTTAAGATATGTTCATTATTTTGTAGAAATGGTCATAATCAGTACATGTAGGATTCACTAAAAGCAATTGTGATGAATATATTTCCAAGGACATAATTAAGTATCATAGCAATGCTTTTTATTTCTAAGCAACAGAAAATATGATTTAGTCATTCACTAACTGAGTTTATTAGATTTTTGCTCTAATGGAGACCTCAAATAATTTCGTGAAGAGTCATTTAGAGTGGGAGGCACCATATAACTTTGAAATACACAGAGATAGTTGAATTTATTTTAAATATTTCATTTTAAATGTATGTGTGGGTGAATGAGTGTGTATGTGTGTGTGTATGTGTGTGTATGTGTTTGTGTGTGTGTGTGTGTGTGTGTGTGTGTGTGTGTGTAATGTGCTCTGTGCATGCAGGTACCTGTGCAGGCCAGAAGAGAGCCTGATATCCTGGAATTGAGTTGCAGATGATGTGAGTTCCCTCTCCATGAGTGCACAAAATGACTCTTTTCAAGAGTAGCAAGCACTCTTCACTAGTGTAATATCTCAGAACAAATGCTTGGCAAGTTTCAATAGCTAGAGTTTGTGCTTTATCTATGCCTATATATATATATATATGATAAACACAACATTATAGTGTCAGAATTTTGTCTCATAAAATGTTGTTGGAGATACATAATTGTATTTCATGGGAAATCCAAAAAAATCAATACACAGTGCATTTGGGATATACTTATGGTCTTCTTTTCATTTTCTGATTCTGAGGGACTCTGAGGCCCTACTGCCACATCAAATTCTCCCTGTTACGCTACACACACAAGTCACAGTCCTTCACTAGATAAAATAGCATTTCTTTTTTCTTTATTCAATTATCTGTTACTCTATGTAAACACAAATCTTTTTTTTTTTTTTTTTTTTTTTTTTTTTTTTTTGGTTTTTTCGAGACAGGGTTTCTCTGCGTAGTTTTGCGCCTTTCCTGGAGCTCACTTGGTAGCCCAGGCTGGCCTCGAACTCACAGCGATCCACCTGGCTCTGCCTCCCAAGTACTGGGATTAAAGGCGTGCGCCACCACCGCCCGGCTGTAAACACAAATCTTGATGTGGGTATAATCTCTAAGAGATCCTGCCATGTATATGCTCAATAATTCGTCTGCATGTTTTCATTATTTACTGGTACAATACTTTCATAACATTCTCAAAACAAGAGGAAATATGAACACAACTAAAGCATATGAGGTTAAGTACATTTACTCAAACTTAATACAACTTAAAAGCAATATTTTTATTAGTTGAGAATTTTATGGTTACGTTGAACATAGTCACCCCCCCCACTACAACTCTTTTCCATAAACACCCTCTTTACCCATCCATCCTTTCCTACCCAAATCTGAGTTTTCTGCTTCTACCAACATAGAGTCCTTTTTGTGTTATCTGACTAATTTTGGGAGTAGAGCCTTCCCTAACATGTCATCAACCTACCAGGAGTAACAGCAGAAAAGAAGGAGACTCTCACTCTTCCAGCAGCTATCAAATACCAATAGCTCTTCAGCAAGGGAAGAATTTTGTACCTACCTTCTGCCATTTATCCTGGAATTTTGTTTTGGCTTTGTGAAGGCTATCACAATCATCATGAGTCCATGTGTGCAACTGCCCTCATCTGTTTGGAAAGCACTGTTTCCTCGAAGTGTTCCACCACTTACAGCTCTTCAAATCTTTTCAATCCCTCTTCTAGGAAGATCCCTAAGCCTTGGAGAAAGGGATGTGATATATATGTCGTATTTATGGACAATTTCCCAGTCTCTTATTCTCTGCATGTTGACCACTTGAAGGTCTTTGTCTTAATTTACAGTTACTACAAGAAACTTCTCTGATGAGAGTTGAAAGATTCTCTGTTCCATGGGTAATCAACAAGTCATCAGGAGTCATTTTGATACTATGTCAATAATAATAATAATGACAACAATAATAATAATTGTAGCAGGAAGCTTAGAGAGTCTTATTAATAATATCGAACCTGAGGCCAGTTATTGGGGTGAACACTGGAAAATCAGAGAGCCAGAACAAGCCACAGCTACGTCACCTCATTGGATCCTTAGCTGGTCTTGTTTCCTCAGATTGGAGGCTTCTGAGTCCTCATCCAGAATGGATCTCAGCTGAATTGCTGCTCGAAAGCCTGAATGCTTAACCAGCCAAATGCTTAACCAGCCAGCCAAATGCTTCTAGTTTCTGGTCCTCACGCCTTATATATCTTCCTGCTTTCTACCACCACTCCCTGGGATTAAAGGCTTGCTTTCTGGGATTAAAGATGTGATGAGTCACCATGCCTGTCTGTATCCTTGAACACATGGATTTCTGCCTCTGGAATGCTAGGATTAAAGGCGTGTGCTACCACTGCCTATCCTATATGTTTAATATTGTGGCTGCTCTGTCTCTGACTCCAGATAAGTTTATTAGCATGCACAATATTTGGGGGAATACAATACCACAAATAAGAATAATAATAAATACCACCTAGTCCTAGGTTCTTAGCACCATTAACATTGCCAGGAATGGGTTCCATCTCATGGAACACGCCTTAGGTATAGTGAGAATGTGGTTGACTTGCCCTATAACATTTATGCCACTTTTTTCACTAGTTGGTATATCACCTAGGCCAGCTGTTGCAGTGTGCAAGATTCACAGATGGATAAGAGTGATGGTTACTTTTCTGCTCTATTAACCTAGTTAACACCTTCCAGAACCATAAGAGTTAGCTATTAGGAATGAAGCTTCCAGCTTGAGTTTTCCATGTTCTGTGACTCGTGTGTGGTATCTTCAATAATAGAATCTTACTCTCAAATTCTGGGGAGTATGCAAAAACATTGACAATCACATATAATCTTGGGGGATCTATATAAGCCCCTTGGCCAACAATTCAAAGAGGTAACCCATGCCTGGTACTTGGGTTTTATTTGCTAGCATGAGCTGTTTAATTGGGATATTCTGCCCCACCTCTATTGTAGGATAATTCTATTAAACTTCTTTTTGGTTTGAATTAAAAGGTTGACTGGGTAAGGACTAGTTTGGCATAATAAATAAGATCTCTTCTGAGTGAATATTATAAAATATGACTAATTCATTAAGCTTAATCATGAGTGCCCACATCAATGCTTTTAGCTTTTAAAGTAAATTATATCAATTGGTTAAATTTAGTACTGATAAGAATATTTTGTTCCATACTCACATACTTATAATTCATGTATATGTAGTTAGCATATATGTGGGTGGTGTGTTGCGGTATTACATAAAAGGTCTTGGAATTAGATGCAATATTATGGACATATTCAAAAGTGATTTCTTGTAGCATTGAAAATCTAAAATGGAAATAGAAATTCCTAAGTAAGTAACACTGGAAGAACTTTCTAAGTCTGAGTCCTTTACCGGTAGTATGAAAATAATATTGGTGATCCTTTTTGTGTTTGTTCTTAAGATGATGGGATTGGGTGATCAGTAAACCTTATTGCTGCATTAGTACCACATATATTTACATCACGTTCAAGCTTTTTAAAAATATAGGCTAGACAAGTTCTGATAATTAAGTAGTGTATATCTTCTGTTGCTAGCATTACAGACTGCTAAATGTTTTGTACCTTAAAGCAACATTCATTTGTAATCTTACTTTTATTTAGCACGGAAGGTTATTGCTTTTTTCTCAGGGCTTAAGTCAAGGTCAAAATGGCCAAGTTCTTATTTGGAGTTCCTATTACAGAATCATTTTGGTTGTTGTTCTCATTTCTTTTTTTTTTTTTTTTTTTCGAGACAGGGTTTCTCTGTGTAGCTTTGAGCCTTTCCTGGAACTCACTTGGTAGCCCAGGCTGGCCTCGAACTCACAGAGATCCGCCTGGCTCTGCCTCCCGAGTGCTGGGATTAAAGGCGTGCGCCACCAACACCACCCGGTTCATTTCTTTTTGGTTGTAAGACACAAGTACCTGGGTTCGTGGCAACTTCAGACTTAAGGCCATTCTTCACTTTAAAAGGCTGCCACATTACTTGTTTCTCACCTTTGTAACTGAAAAAAATTAATTCACATACACAGCACTATAGTTCCTGATCACATTTTAAAATACAATTCAATTTTGTTGATTACCACTCTTACCCATCTTCCCGAGCCCATTGTACCCGTCTACTCATCCATCACAGCCTTTTTTCTCTTTCATGTCACCTGCTACTGTCGTTGCCATCCTTTCTCAACCCTTTTCCCCACTTAGGGTGTTCTTTCTAGTGCAAAAATCTATAACTGCACCCCTCCCCCCGGCCCCTTACTAACAGAACCAGGCTAGACGTCCTTCAACAGATGAGTTGACAATGACATTATCATTGTGTATAACCATGAAATTTTATTCCACTGTACCAGATAATGAAATCAATAAGCTTGCCCCAGAATGTATAGATTAGGAAAGTATTATGTTAGGTAATGTAACTCATACTCAGATAAAAGTCACCGGTCCCTGTGTTTCTTTGTCCCTTGATCATTTTCTCCATCATCAGGACCAGCAATAGCAGGATCAGTCTCTCCCATACTGACTCTAATTCACTTGCTCGGGTTGATTTTGTTTTGTTTTGAGAAGAGATCTTATGCAGCTCAAATTGACCTTGAACTTGCTATGTGGCAATTGCTAGCCTTGAATGCTGTAGCCACCTGCCTCTGCTTTTAAAGCACAGGGATTATAGGAACATGCCACCATCCTCTGCAAGTGGGGGGATTTTATGATTTAGTTGATTACATTGTATTCCACAGGGATAATCCAGGATCCTTTCTCTATCTGTAGTCCATACTCATAATTACATATATAAAAATCTTTTCTAATGTCGCAGCTGTATTTATACATTTCAAGATGGAGCAGAGACATCTCTTGTAGAATAGTTCTTTTGTTTACACAAATCTCTATCAATTTTTATATAAAAAGTAATTAAATAAGTAATAAATAACAATCATAAAAGACTACATGGTGTTACCAGAAGGTACAAATTCATTGTTCAATATCTAATTGCAAAAATAGTACTATTTCCCTTTCTCATGAATAAAAAGCATTAACAAAAGGATTCTCTTCCTCATGCTTGGGAGCTGCTTCCATTCAACCTGTCGCCCTTTATCTACTCTGTTTTTGCTCTTACAGTGAAGCAGTAGATGAAATGGGAATGTCGTGGACAGAGCAACCACTCCCCAAACTCATGAACTATGAACCAAAGGCTGAGGGGCCCCCAACTGGATCAGGCCCTCTGAATAGGTGAGACAGTCGATTGGCTTGATCTGTTTGGGAGGCATCTAGGCAGTGGTACCAGGTCCTGGGCTCTTTGCATGAGTTAGCTGTTTGAAACCTGGGTCTTATGCAGGGACACTTGGCTCAATCTGGGAGAAGGGGACTGGACCTGCCTGGACTGAGTCTATCAGGTTGATCTCAGTCCTCGCGGGAGACCTTGCTCTGGAGGAGGTGGGAATAGGGGAGGGCTGGGGGGAAGGGGGGGCAGGAAGGGGGAGAACAAGGGAATCTGTGGCTGTTATGCAGAACTGAATAATATTGTAAAATAAAATAAAATAATAATAAAAAAAGAAAAAGAAAAGCAGCTCCCATTGTGATAGACTTGAACGTCCTGGGGGCAGATACTGATGATAAATTTTATTCTTAAAAAAAAATAACATTACTTTGTACCCTTATGAGATTATGATCAGAGGTTATTTATGTGGCCTTGGCTCACTCTCTGAGGAAGAATTCTTGATGAAATTGCCAGTATTAGCAGACCATATGGTACCTCTCCTATCTTGTTTATTTTTTCTCCTTTTCATATCTCTATCATTATCATCTGCCTAACCTTCACCACCACCTAATTTTATTCTTCAATTCAGTCATTTCAGAATTGTGGGCTCCTCTCTAAATTTTTTACTCTTGGCCTTTAGCTGTGCAGAATGTTACTTTAAACACAAAAATAATTCCTCCTACTACCCGAGCATTTACTTTCTAGGCTTCCTAATGCAAACTTATGCTTTTATTTCCATCTCTTCTTTTCTGAATATGGCAATCCAAATGTGACTGGATCATACTGGTTAATATCTTATTGATTTCATATGCATAAAACAATTTTAAATGCTGGTGAACTGCTGACTTTGTAACATAAACTCAAAAAATACTTCCTTTAACATAATAGGAGATACCCTTAACATTTAAAAAGCATATGCCAAACAAGACATTGCATAACAGAGCACAGTTAATGGGAGTAAAAATGCAAAATCAATCAAACAGCAGAAATAAAGAATGGCTTGTTTACAGCTAAACATCTTGCATTGCTTGCTGCTTGATCCTAGATGAAAACGTGAGTACAACTTTCTCTGGAAGAACAGTTATAACATCCATCTTAGTTAGTATTTACGAAGATGTGTAACACATATAACACTTGGCATGGACTGATTATCCAAGATCTGAGAGTTCAGTTTTTGCTCAGACATCCCTCTGATGACTAGATGAAGGTCCGAATTAATTGAACAACAGAAAAGTGGTCCCATGTTTGACTTCACTGGCAGTGAAGAGGCAAGGCTCAAGGTGTGGGCTATTCATTCATCTGCTAAGGAGTTAGCTGTCTTAAAACAGGACAAGACACTACAAACATTATCTCTCTAATTGACCAGCTCATCTGAGATAGAAACAAAGTCACATGTTTGACAAGGGGAAGGGTACGCTATTTTCTAAGAGGAGAAATAACTTCTGACAGATTGTGGTTGAACGAAAAACCCAGAACAATGAACCTAGCCCTCTGCCCCTAGAGCCTGTTTGTTGAGAGTTAAAGGAGCCTCATTCCTGAGAAGCAGCGTCTTCTGATGTCTTGTCTGCTCAATCCAGTAAAGTTCTGATGATTTCTGTTTTAACATATGCAAATTCCATAGATGCTATCACAGTAGAACAGCATGCTGTTGGTTTTACCAATGGTAGTATAACTGAGAAGCAAAGGCATAAACAGCTGCTTCCCTAGACTCTGCTCTTCCTAATGCTTCTCTGCTGTTTTTATGTACATTTTCATGCAAAGAGTTGTAGACAACAGGCTGTTGCTGCTGTGGTTCCATGACTGACTCCTGCATTCTTTTCCAAAATTTTCTCTCTCCCTCTCTTTAACCTTTTGTTCTCCATTTCTCCCCCTCTACCATTTCCCTCTTTGTTCTGTTCTTCCTTGATTTCTTCCTGTCTAGAGTTAAAGATTTTACATGTACACAATGTTTCTGATTATTTCCATCCATATCTACCCCCTCCGACTACCCTTAACCCCAAGCCAACACATTCCCCTCCTGCCTTTTTGTTTTGTTTTAAAATAATCCACTGAATCCAATTAGTGATGTCTGCATGTATGTGGGTATAGAGCCATCCACTGATCATGAGCAACTTACCAGTGGCTGCACAACCAACAAAAAAGAAGTACCTGCTATGAAGTCATGTATCCAACAGTCATGCATACAAGGAAACATGCATCCAGTAAACCATGTTTTACAGCTTGCATCCCACCTTCTGGCTTTACATTCTATCCAGCATCACCTCCTCTTCCTCTTCCCAGAGTACAAAAGGTGTTGATATATGCCTCCTTTAGAGATGAGTACTCAATCACTTATTCTCAGCACTTTGATCACTTATGAGCTTCTGCATTAACTGTTACCCACTGCGGAGAGAATCTCCTCTGACCAAGGTTGAGGACAGCTTAGATCTATGGGTAGAAGCACAAATATTTAGGAGGTAGCTTGACAACATGGCAATTTAGCAAGATAGTAGTAGGTTCTCCTTTACAGACTGTGAACTCCCAAGCATTAGGTTTTTGGCCAGGTTTACTGAACCTGACATGAATTTCTTCCTGTATATCAGGCCTCAAATCTAATCACAAGCAGTTGGTTTTCCCCTGACAAATGACTCATACGGACATATCCAATGTCTATCACTGTGATATTTATTTAATAACATATCTTCTGGGAACAGCATTATCTACCTGTTCAGGTACCTATATTTCAACTTATTTTCAAATTATACTTTTACATCACTCACAAGCTAGTTTCTACAAAGCTTTTTCATATACCCTTGCATTTGATTAACTTACGCCCACTCTTTCTTCTCTCCCTCATCCCCTCATCCCCTCATCCCACCCCTCCTTAAACCTTTAACCATCAGTATTCTCTCCCTCTTCTTTCATATCACATGTGTTTAACTATTCACCTCTATTTGTAATTGAGCTGAGATGGGAAGTTTCCATATGCTTTTTCATATACAGTTAACTTTGATTAACCCTACCTGGCTCCTCCTATTTTCCCCTATGTCACCTCCCTCCCTGATTAAACTTTTGAATCTCCAGTGTTTTTCTCCTTTACTGTTCTTTTATATGTCTCCTACTACCTCCTCTGCCTTAAGACTTCTGCTCCAATGGCCACTTTGTAGTTTTCTGGCTTTCAAGTGCATTCCAAATTAAATACACAAAACAAAATATAGTAAACTAAGATCCACGTATGGGAGAGAACATGCAATGCTCATTTTCTGGGTCTAGTTTGTCTCGCTCAGTGTAACTTTGTCCAGTTTTATCCAATTTTCTGTAAATTCTGTGATTCCATCTTTTTTTTTTTAACAGCTGAACAAAAGTCTATTTTGGGTAGGTACTCATTTCTCTCATCTGTTGATCAATTGATGGATGTCTAAGTTGAGTGCTTTTCCTACCAATTTGAAACAGAGCAGTAATGAACACAGTTGTACAAATGTTTATATAGTAGGATATAAAGCCTAATCATATGTCAGGAAATGGTACATTCTAGATCATATGTTCGCTCTATTTGTAGTTTTTACTCCTCCCCAAACTGGATGAAGGTTCCCCCACCCCAAATCCATGTCAGTATTTCTTGCCATTTGTATTCTTGATGATGACCATTCTAAATGGGCCGATATGGAATCTTAAAATTAGTTTTAATCTGCATTTTCCTAATGGCTAAGGACATGTGGTACATTTTTAAACAGTATATACTACCAATTTTTATATCTTCATTTGAGAACCGTTCAGTTCCATAATCTGTTTTTTTATTATTTAATTGGGTTGTTTGTTTTACTCATAATTAGTTCTTCTGAGTTATTTGTATATTATAAACACTAATCCGCTGTAAGATTTGCTCCCATTCTGTGAGTAGCCTGTTCACTGAACTAATAGTTTCCTTTGCTGTACAGACACTTTTTAGATTCATGGGATTCTATTTGCCAACTGTTGACCTTACATCCTGGGCAACTAGAGTTCTTGTATTAGATATTAGTAACTTTTGTTGCTGTGATAAAATCCCATATGTCCAAAGGCAACTTATGGTTTATATTCACTCACTGTTCTAATAGGAGAGCCCGAAGGGTGGGAGAGGAATACCAGTGGGTAGGCACAGTGATGGGCACAACAAGTGGGCACAGTGGCAGCCATGGGTGCTCACTGATGACCTCTTCAACCACAAACATGAAAGGGACGGAGAGGGAGAGTGAATTTATGTTCAAATTGTTCAAAGCCTATGCCCAGTGATGTACTTCCTCATATTCTAGCTCTTAAAATCTTTCCACCCCATCTTTTCTGATGTTCCAGGGCCATAAATGCAAGAGATGTGATGTAAGTGCATCCATTGGGGATCACCATGACCACTTGATCTCTGCATTGTGTCCAGTTGTGCTTTTCTGTGGTGGTCTCCATTTTCTGTAAAGGGGCATTTTGATGAGGGATAGCAGCTACAGTTATCTGTGGATGTAAACATGATTTACAATGCAGTAAGGAAGTATACAGGTCTAGCAAACTGGCAGGAGTAGATTCTTTACTAAGATCAATGACATCAATAACCCCAGGAAGCTGTCTAGCATTTCATTACTAGGCATCATATCCCATCTGTTGGTCTAATTAGACAGTTTTTTCAGTTTTTTTGCTTCCATTAATACTAAGTGACACCTATTTTTGCGGGATGGGAGACACAGATCTAGTTTCATTCTTCTGAATGTAGACATCCAGTCATTTTAACACTATTTGTTGAAGAACCTGTCAATTCTCAAATAAATGGTGGTTTTTTTTTTTTTTATCTTTTTGGCACCTTTTCAAAAATGAGATAGCTGTAATTGCACAGATTTATATCTGGGTTCTTGGGTCTATTCTCTTGATATACATACATCATTTTTGTTTCAGTACCATGCTTTTTTTATTAGTATGGTTTTGGAGTATAACTTGAAATTAGATATAATGGTACTGCCATAATATTCTTTTTGTTCAGGGTTGCTTTGACTAGCTTGGGCTTCCATATAAATTTTGAGATTGTTCTTTTTCTACATCTGTGAAGAAATGCCATTGTGTTTCGACTGAGATTGCATTGAATCTATACATTGCTCTTGTTAGGACATACATTTTACAGTTTTAATCCTATCCATTTACAAACATCAGAGGTACTTCCATATTCTAATGACATCTCCATTTTTTTCAGTATATAAAAGTTTTCACTGTAGATTTCTTTTCTTTCTTTGTTAGGTTTTCTTCTAGATGTGTGTGTGTGTGTGTGTGTGTGTGTGTGTGTGTGTGTTTAGCTGTTATGCATGGTCTTGTTTGCCTGATTGCTTTTTCAGTGTGTCTGTCATTGGTATACAAGGTACTTAGTGCTTTTAAAATTAATTTTGTATTCTTCCACCTGGCTGAAAGTGTCTCATAGGTCTAAGTTCTTGATAGAGTCTTAGTTATTTCTCACATATAGAATTATATCAATCTACACATATCAATACTTTAACTTCTTTCATATTTGTAACCTTTCATTCCCTTCTCCTTGTAAGCACTCTAAGTAAGACATAAAGCACTACATTAAATAGAGTTGGAGAGAATGGATACCCTTGTTGTGTGTCTGATCTCCATGGGCACACTGGCAGCTTTCTTCATTTGACTTGATGTTCACTGTAGGTTTGTTTATATGCCCTTTAGTATGCTGAAGTCTGATACTTTGGTTCTAAGCTTCTCCATGAATTTTATAGTGAAGAGATGCTGGACATCATCAAAGATCTTTTCTGCCTCTGAGATGATACTATCATTTCTGCTTTTGAGTCCCTTTATGTAAAGAATTACATTATTTATATGTTGAGCCATATGCACCACTGGAATGATGCCAAGGTAGTCATGATGAATGATCTTGTTGTGGTCTTAATTTCTGTTTGAAAGAATTATACTCTTATACTCTGAGATGGTTTTATAAATTTCTTTTTTTATTATGTCTTTATCTGGTTTTGGTATCCATATATGACTACTTTTTTCAAACTTGTTTTCATATGTTCCTTCCTTTTTTGTCTTATGGAATGATTTGAGTAATATTGGTGGTAATACTTGTCTAAACTTTCAGTAGAATTTAGCAGTGAATTCATCTGATCCTGGGTTATTTTACACTGGAAGACTGTCTTTATCTATTTTGAATACTTTCCTATCTTTCTACCATAAGGTGGTATGTCTTTGGTGGTGAGATATGTTGCTTAGAGACAGCAAAAACATAGATCCTGTTTTCTAATCCAGTTTTTATTGAAAAATGTATGTTGGTTCCTGACATTTTGTTGATTTTGTGGTATTTTTTAACCTATTTTGATTAATGACCAGGTAGTTTTTATTCCCTGTGATCTCCTAAATGTGCTTATCTTTTTCTTCATTCTGAATTTTCTTTTCAGTACGCTCTATAGATCTGGTTGAGTCATCATTAATTCCTTTATTCTGTTTTTATCAGAAAATGTTTTTGTTTCTTTTTCAATTATAGTTGATAATTTTTCTTGATATAATAGTTTGAGTTGGCAGTTGTGGTCTTTGTAGCTCTCTGTACCTGAATGGCATACCCTGGATCATATCTGCCTTGATCTCCACTTCTGCACCTTCCAGTGAGTATTGATGGACCCACTGAACCTAGGAACATTGTTCTGGTAACTGACATAACATTTTGTAGCAGTTTTAGATTTACATAAAGAAAGCATGGTTTATGCATATTTCACATCTAGCTTTCCCTGCTATTAACCTCGTAGATTGGTATTACATGGAGGTTATTATTAGTGAACCAATGCATATTTATTATTATTCAGAGAAGTCTACAGCTTATCAGATTTTTCAGTCTGTTTTAGGATGTCCTTTTAGTTCTTGCAGCTCATCTTGTATCTCATGGGTCATTTGGCTCCTCTTGTCTGTGACTTTTGTGGTTTTGCTTTTTAAGTGAAATTATGTTCTCCATGACTGAGGCTTATTGGCTCTCTCTTTTCCCCTCCTTTTCTGTCTTCCTTTTCAACATGTGCACCTATTATAGTATGGATTTATTCTATAGGGACCAAAGATGCTATCGCAGAGGAAAGAGAACCTCGGAGTGGAAGGCTGGGCCTCACCTCAGAAGTGGGTGGATAGCACTTCTTCTAGCCTCATTCAGCCACAGGCTCAGGTCTGCAGAGAAAAGCTTGAGCTCACCTTTTAATGAGTAGCGACTTCTAGATAAGCACAATAGCACATCCAGTTTTTAAGCAGCTTACAGTAATTTTGGAAGTTGAGAAAAGTACTGGGAAATGACCACAAATTGCTTATTTAATTTTAAGAATGAAGTGGAAAAATACTTAACAATATAATGACAACAAAAGGACATGCCCATATTAAATTTGAATTCTTCAGGTAGACAGTACTGCCAAAGAGTGTCTCCTCCTAATTTAAATAAATATTTTACATGGAGCTAAAATGTTTAATATGCCATGTAATATATGCAGTGATTTTTTGTCAAGTATAACATTTGTGCATATTTTAAATGAGATTCACAAATTCTATAACAAATTTTGCCATGGAATCAGGAACTTGGGCTATCTTTGGAGTCTAAGCTGTCTTTGGACTCATAAATCAAAGCTCTGATACTTTAACAGCACAGTCAAAATTTTCTGCTTTGCAGACATTAGATTTATTTTTAAATTATGTGAATTAAATCTGTGCTGAGAGACCCAACTTTGAAATATAAAAGGAAAATTGGGAATGGAAGGATTTTACTGGTTTGGCTGAAGTAAAATGTTATTTCCTGGACCCATCCTCCTGTGAATATTTTCCCCATTGTAATTCTCTTTGGCTTGCCAGGAAGAGATTATAAACTCATGCCAATGTTGCAGGAAATGTTACCTGTCCTTTGAAAGAAATGTAATAAATCAAAATGGCTTTCTTCATCCTGTTTAAAAGAAAGAAAGAAAAAACAAAACCTGTTGATCCACATTGGGTGTTTTCTCATTCCTTGACAAAACAGATAAAGAGGTAAATATAGCAAAACTTCTTTGCGATTTTCATCTTAGGCCTTGCTCATCTTTTGGGAGAGAAAGACATCTTTTCTCTGTTAATAGATATTAAAACAAAAAGAAAGGAAAAGAAATGAGAATTTTATTGGGACCCTGTAAGTAGAATTCTTCATGTGAAACATAAATTAAATGAATTTATATTTAAATTGTATTTTCTGCTTTCCACAGATATCAAAATTCAAGAATGTAATATATAGAATAAAAATATTGACAATAAATCCTCAAAATTCCTAAGGGTATACGCAGATTACTCCTTAAGCAACTGAAGGCAAACCCGAACAAGCACAGTGGAGCTTGAAGTTCTCTGCATTCTTTGATGCTGGCAATCTATTTCTAGAGATTTCAGCAATAAGCTTTCTCTCTGATGAGCAAAAGCAATGTTTGATTCTTATGTGTAAACATCATGCCTGTGCTGACACCAAATGGGAAGGGGAAATAGATGATATCTACATGAGTAAACTGGGAGGGGGGGGCAGAGGGTAGGAAATGGGGGATGAGAACATAAGGGAACAGAATGGTCCAACTGGAACAGGGACAAAGTGCAGGAGCAATGAAAGAGATAACACGATAGAGGAAGATATCATGGGGATAGGGAGAAATCTGGTGCTAGGGAAGTTCCCAGGAATCCACAAGGATGACCTCAGCTTTGACTGCCAGCAATAGTAGAGAGGGTGCCTGAACTGGTTTACTCCAGTAATCAGATCGGTGAATAACCTAACTGTCATCATAGAGCCTTCATCCAGTAACTGATGGAAGCAGAGGCACAGATCCACAGACAAGCACCAAGCCAAGCTCCAGGAGTTCAGTTGAAGAGAGAGAAGCAGGATTCTGTGAGCAAGGGGCATCAAGATCATGATGGGAAAACCTAGAGAGACAAACCAAACCAAGCTAGTGGGAATTCATGAACTTTAGGCCAACAGCTGTGGAGACCAGGCTCTGCTGACTCCCCATGGGAGGCCTTACCTTGTCAGAGGAGGGAATGGGAAGTGGGTTGAGGAGGGAAGCTGGGGAGTAGGATGAGGGAAGAGAGGGGAATGTGTGGTTGATATGTAAAATGAATTTAAAAAATTCTTAAAAATAAAAATGAAAGAAAAAGAAATACATGATAATGCTACTTTGTATCAATCATTATCAATCATTTTACCTGTTAATACTCCCAGAATTAACTCCATTTGTTGTTGATTTAATCATGTTCTATAACAGTTGGATGATAATGTGAAGGCAAACTCAGACATAGCTAGGTGGAAGATCATGGGTGTGACCTCTGCTCTGTACTGCACTGCACTTCTGTGCCTTAAAGAAGTAAAATGTACCAATGAATCAAAAAAATAAAAACAAAACAAAACACATAGTAAGCTCTTTACAAAGATACACATAATTATGATACAGTATCCTACTACTTCCTGTTCATTTCTGGCATGATTGGGTATCGTACACACTTTTTGTGAATGTGGCTTCAGATCAAGTTATATTGCATTTTAGATTTTATTTATGGACTTTAAAATGTTTAGAATCAAATATGTAAAACTATAACTATATGACTTCTACTTTGAGTAGTATATCAAAGCACAATAAATATTCTGTTTTTAATCAAGCAACGTTCAACATGATGACTCTCTAAGAAATACCCACTTGTGTTTATAGTTTTATGGCATAGTCATACGGTATTTCTCTGTCCATGCTACTAAAGACCAGACTGCCTGTGTTTGTTGGGGAGGAGAACAAAGGTGAACATGTGGGTGGATGTCTCTATGTATGCTTAAAGTTGATGTCTCATGTCTTTGTTATTCATGTGCCACTTTGCTTATTGAGGCAGACTCTCCTCCGAACCAGTGATCACTAATTTTTGCTGGTCGAGCTAACCTGATTGCCCCAGGAATACCAGGTGTCTGCCTTTAGAGGGTTAGGATCATATATGAGTTAGCACACATGAGTTCCGATTATCCAAACTGCAGTCTTCATGATGTGCAACAATCATTTTATCCACTGAGACTTCTCCCCAGTCCTAGAATATTTTTCCAAGAATGATATTATTATTTATCATATTGAGATAATTCTCTTAAGTTACAAGGTTGGGAGAAAATATAACTCTATTTAAATTATGATTTTGAATAAGAGAAATTTAATAATTACTGAGAGGTGCTGGAGAGAAGGCTCAGCAGTTAAGAGCCTTGGCTGCTCCTCCAGAGCAGGTTCAATTACTAGCATCCACATGAGAGCTCACACATGTCTGTAATTCCAGTTCCATAAAATCAGACACCCTCATACAGACATATATGCAGGTAAAACACCAATGCATATAAAATAAAAATAAATAAAATAAAAAGTTGCTACTTAATAATTAGGAAAGTATATATGTAGATAGAACCCCTCCCCCAAAACTCTGTGATTTCTCATAGCTAATTTTTCTCATTTCCCCGTGTGACTTAGATTTCTAGATATAGAGAAGAAAGTTTATTTTTTAGTTTTACTTTTTACTATCAACACCATGGTAATTAAGTGAGGTATTACCTGTTTGCACTTTTGCATTAGCTATTGATGTTGTATAAATTTCTCACTCCTCATCCTGTCCTAGTTTTCCTGGCATCTAAAGGACTCTACCCTTTGTAGAAGAATCTGTAACCCAGCTATTCTGGACTGCTTACATGTCCGAGTGTTTTTCAACACTTTCCCATATAATCTATTCCAACACCCTAAGACCTCAATAAATGTTGTTGATTGACAATTTCCTTCCTTACTCAAGTGGGAAAACTTGAAGATGTTCTTGGTATACTTTTAAGCTTCAATATTTTAACTTCATGAAGGGGCATAATGTAGGGGAAAAAATAGTGTAAGACATTTCAATATGTCACCAGAAGATTCTAAGATCATAGGACTACTTAGAAATATTGAAAAGTGCAAGGGAGCCTGTTTTTTACATAAGTTACCTGATGCTTCCCTCTTGACGTCTTGTCCCACATTTAAAGCTTTAACTCTAGTTTTTAAAATCTGATTACAAACAAAAGTGCCAGGGTAGCCATTCCCGATAAAAACAAGATTAGGCAAAGGACACATCAAATTTTGGTCAAAATAAGTAAGTTAACTGGAAAATACACATGAATAAAATAGATACAATACAGAACTTTGAAATAGGACATTTTCAAGTCAATATGTTTTGAAATTAGAATGTTTCTTCAAAAATGCAATCATTTCAAATTCTTAGAGCTTTATTTAGCTAATAAAAATGCTTGCTCAACAGCTGCTAAATGCCGTACCTTAATGAATATTTAGGGATGGCATAAAGGATATATTTAGTCATAGCTCTAGGAGAAGGCATGACAAAATATGGAGGAATTATGTTTCTATATGATAAATGTCATTTTGCTTGTCTGAAACAACCTAAATTTAGAAACCTTTAAAACTGAAGGACTGTATTAAAGCAGTAATGTAGCATCACATTTAGGAATAAATATATGAATTCTATTTCATTCCCCCAAAATTATTTGTGTATGCAGATATATTAAATTCCAATTTGTTAACAAGGTACTAATCTTTTCATTATGAGTTACTACTATATAAGTTATGATTAAACACTGTGCTATTGATATCTTGGGATAATTTCCTTCTAGTTCTCTTCTGTCACCTGCTCCTTCCCTTCTTTGTTTCAATTTTCTTTCTTATCTACACTTAGGTGTCTTAGTATATAACTCTAGGCCCAAAGTGTATTCTGAAAAAGAGATGCTCATTCATGCTTGATTTTCTTGTGAAAAGTTTCCAAATATGTATTCTTCAGCCTCTGACACTAATTTACCAACAGTAACAGTTATTGCTATTTTGTTATTCCTAAATTCAGTTTGTATTCATAAGCCACACTCTTTAGCCTCTCCTGAAATTGTTCACCTTCACTGTAATTGGCAGTCTCTATCATGAGTACTACCCATATCTACAGCTAAATTCCTGTTACTGCATCTCTTTGCTACTAAGCATGTAGCAGCATCAGAAGTTAGAAATGCAGAGCTGTTCATTGGGAATCTGCATTTCAAAAATATCCAAATCTGAGCCATAGATAAATTTTAAAGTTGAGAGGCAGTGATCTAGATGTACCCACCATCAAACATAGAGGAAGGCTATTCCTAACCTTCAGTTCTATTTCTAAGCTTGTGAAGGTCATGTCTGGTCATTCCTGAATGACTTTTTTTTTTTTTTTTTTTTTTTTTTTACATATTCTCAGTTCTTTTTCTTAGTTCATAACTCATCTTTATCAGGACAATGTGAAAAACTAATTGGATACACTATAACCACAAAGTTATACTCAATTTAGTTCCAGGTACCTACTGGAAGGTACTGCCCTCAAAGAAATAATATTTTTAGTAATCACTTTAAGATCTGAATAGTAGCTACTCTGGCCAGGAACGCAGATACTCTAACTGCAGACTTCATCTCTAATAACTCTCCTGCAAATCAAATCTGTCACCTTTTCAACAGACCATTTGTGCCCCCCTCTTCCTTGATGCCCCTACCTCCAGTGGATCACACAGATCTTACTCTACAAACTTTCTTTCCCCTACTTATCACATGATCTCAGACTCCAACTCCAGCAGTTTTTTCCATGAACACAGGCCATTCCTGCCAGAGAAGCAGGTAGCCTTATTATAGATCTTTATCTCTCCCTCCTTACCTCTAAACTCGATTCCTCAATCTCATGCCCAACTCTGTACCAGACCACTTCCATCTCTTTCTTCCCCCATCTACAGTGGATAGTGGAGACCTTCTCCTCCAACCATCTTCCCCACTCATTCTGTTATCCTTGACCCCAAAATCAGCAGAGATTCCCTGGGTTCCCACCAGCCACAACTGCCAAAGAAGTAAGTAGCCCAGCCAAGCACGTAGGCTAGCTTCAGATCTTCACTCTCTCTTCTCTCCTCCATAGCCAATCACCTAGTCTCATCCCCAGGTCATTAGCAGACTACCTGATGTGGCCTCCATTTCCAGGGAACTGAGCATATCCTGATGGAACACCTTGCTTTCCTCACACTGGTTGACCCTCTAAGATCCTCTTCTAATCCATCCTCAATTTTTAGTGTCTGGCTCCAATACATGGAAAAATATTTTATCAGGAACGTCCAATGGCCTACCAAGATCCCAGAAGAATTCCCTCCAAGGCAACACAAAGCCATGACACCTTGCTAAGAATCAAAGATGGCAATAGAAACCAAGAACAAAACACCTAACAAAGACAAGACCAATGTAAAGACCTAGAATTATAATTACAAACCCATATGCCTAGACACCAGTGTGAAAACACAATCAATAACAGCCATAACAATATGTCTCCACCAGAGCCTAACAACTGTATCACAACAGGCCTTAAGAATTGCAATGTAGCTGAAGAGCAAGTCAAAGACCTTAAAATAGCCTTTATGGATATGATGGAGGCTCTGAAAGAGTAAATAAATAAATTCATTGAAGAAATCTGATCAAACACAAAGGAAGGAAATGAGTAAAAATGTTCAGTACCTGAAATCAGAAATAGAATCAATAAAGAAAAACAAAATTGAAGGAAATCTGGAAAATTAAACTTTAGGAATTTGAACAGGAACCACAGAGGCAACATCATCAACAGAATACAAGAGATGAAAGAGGGAATCTCGGGTATTGAAGACATGATAGAAGAAATGCATACATTGGTCACAGAAAATGTTAAATCTATAAAAAAAAATATCCTAGCACAAAATAGACAGGAAATCTGGGACCCTATGGGGAAAAAAAAAAACAAATCTAAGAATAATAAGAGCAAGGAGAAGAAATCCTTGCCAAAAGCACAACCAAAGAAGAAATTTCCCTAACCAAAAGAAGTGCCTATTAAGGGGCAAGGAACATGCAGAACACAAAATAGACTGGCCCAGAAAAGAAATTACCCTTGGCACATAACAAGGAAAACATAAAATATAAAGAACAAAGAAATACTAAAGCTACAAGGGAAAAAGTACCAAGTAACATAAAGGCAGACCTATTAGAATAACATTTAATGCTCAGTAGAAACTCTAAAAGCAAGAAGGGCCTGCATAGATGTTCTACAGGTTCTGGGTGACCACAGATGCTAGACCAGAATACTGTACCCAGGAAAACTCCTTATCACAATAAATGGAGAAAATAAGATATTTCATGATAAAAAAACAAATTTTAGCAATATCTATCTGCAAATCTATCCCTACAGAAGTAACTAGAAGGAAATTTCCAACCTAAAGACATTAATCACACCCAAGAAAACACAAGGAACACAAGGAATAAATAATCCCAGACTAGCAAATCAAAAGAAGAGAAACACACACCACACAACAAGCAAATAACAGGAATCAGCAAACACTGCTCATTAACATACCTCAGCATCAATGGTCTCAATTCCTCCAATTAAAAATACACAGACTCACAAAATGGGTTTGAAAACAGATTCCAATTTGGTACTACATCCAAGAAACACACTTTAAAATCAAGGATAGATACAACCTCTGGGTAAAAGAATTGAAAAAGTTATTCCAAGCAAATCGACTTAAGTAGCAAGCTAGCATAGCCATTTTAATATCTAACAAAATAGACCAAACCAAAACTAATCAGAAGAGCTAGGAAAGAACACTAAATACTCATCAAAGGAAAAAAAAAATCCACCATGAGGACATTGCAATTCTTAGCAACTATGAACCTAACATAAATATACCCAAGTTCATAAATGAAACAATTCTTTAGCTTAAATCACATATTGACCCATTACACACTGTCTTAGGGTTTCTACTGCTGTGAAGAGACACCATGACCATGGCAACCCTTAAAGAGGAAAACATTTAATTCAGGTGATTTGCTTACAGTTCACAGGCTTATTCCATTATCATCATGGCAGGAAGCAAGACTGCATGCAGGTAGACATGGTGCTGGAGAAGGAGCTGAGGTTTCTTACATCTTGACCTGAAGCACGACCCTAAACAGTAAACAGTAAACCCTTAACAGTAAAAACCCAGAGTCAGATCTCAAGGGTGAAAGCTGAAAGATCAGAGAAGCAGAGCAGCAGCCACTAGAAACTTCTTCATCTACGAATCCTCAGACCAAATGAAGGGGTGAGGTCCTGTATCCACCTGCCTTATATTCTTGTCTCCACCTCCCTAGTTCTGAGTTAAAGGCATGCACCACCACTGCCCAGATCTGTTTCTATTTTAGACTGGTTTGATCTCATGCAGCCCAGGTTAGCCTTGAACTCTTGATCTTCCTGCTTCCTCCTCCCAAATTCTGGGATTAAAGGTGTGTGCCACCACTGCTTGGCCTCTGTGGTTAACTAGTGGCTAGCTCTGCCCTCTGATTTCCAGGCAAGCTTTATTTGTCAGAACACAAACAAAATATCATAAAACATTAACCTACACACAATAGAAAGTGAACCGTCACATTGGGCATGGCTTTAGCATATATAAGACCTTGAATCCCACCTCCACTGAGACACATACCTAGTCCAACAAGGCTACACCTCCTAATAGTGCCACTCCCTGTGGGGAGGGCATTTTCTTTCAAACCACCACACACACTGAGAGTGGGAGACTTCAATACCCTACTCTTACCAATAGATTGATCATCTAGACAAAATCTAAACAGGGAAATGCAGGAGCTAAGTAAAGTTATAAACCACATGGACCTAACAAGATATTTACAAAGCATTTCATACACACACACACACACATACACACACACACACACACACACACACACACACAAATGCCTTCTTCTCAGCATCACATGGAGCTTTCTCCAAAAGTGATGACATACAAGGACAAAAAGTAAGTGTCCACATATACAAGAACATTGAAATACCACTCTCCATCCTATCTGACCACCACAGATTAAATCTGAATATCAACAACAACAGACAATTTATAAACTCATGGAAACTGAATAACTCACTGTTGAACAAAAAGCAATAATGTGCCAATACACAAACTAAGAAAGAAATTAATGACTTTCTAGAATTTAATGAAAATGAATGTACAACATACTCAAACATACAGAATATAGTGAACATAGTTCTAAGAATCAATTTCATAGCAGTAATTGTGTGCATTAAAATATTGGAGTGATCTCATACTAGTAACTTAAAAGTATACCTGAAAGCTCTAGAACAACAATAAGAAATCATACACAAAAGGAGTAGAAGGTAAAAATATATTCAACTCAGACCTGAAATCCATAAAATAGAAATAAAGAAAAATCCAATACAAAGAACCAATGAAACAAAAAGTTGGCTCTTTGAAAAAATCAATAAACTTGACAAGCCCTTATCTAAATTTACTAAAAGACAAAGCACTCAAATTAACAAAATTAGAGATGAGCAGGGGGGACAGCAAAATACACCCTGAGGAAATCCAGAGAATCATAAGTACATATGTTAAAAACCCACTCTCACCCAAATTTAATAATCTAAAGAAATGGATAATTTTCGTGATGTATACCACTTACCAAAGTTAAATCAGGACCAGATAATCAATGTAAACAGATCCCAAAACCCTAGTGAAATAGAAATAATCATTAAAGTCTCCCAGCCAATAAAAACCCAGCACTAGACAGTTTTAGTGCAGAATTCTACCAGATGTTCAAAGAAGAGTTAACACCCATACTCTTTAAGCTTTTTTTAGAATAAAGAAAGAGAAAGAGCATTGCCCAATTCATTCTATGAGACCACAATTACTCTAATATCTAAAGCACATAAAGACCCAACAAAGAAAAAGAATTATAGACCAATTTCCTTTATGAACATAGATGGAAAGATATTCAATAAAATATTTGTAAACAAAATCCAAGAACACATCAAGAAGATTACCCATCATGATCAAGTAGGCTTTACCCAGAAATACAGGGATGGTACAATATACAAAAATCAATAAATTTAATCCATCATATAAACAAAGTGAAATATGCCAGGCAGTGGTGGTGCATGCCTTTAATCCCAGCCCTTGGGAGGCAAAGGCAGGGGGATCTTTGAGTTTGAGGCCAGCCTGGTCTACAGAGCGAGATCCAGGAAAGGTGCAAAGCTACACAGAGAAACCCTGTCTCGAAAAAACAACAACAAAAAAAAGTGAAATACAAAAACCATGTGATCATTTCATCAGACGTAGAAAAGGCTTTTGAAATAAATCTAACACCCCTTCATGATAAAAATTCTAGAGAGATTAGGGATACAAGGAACATACCTAAACAAAAGGCAGTTTAGAGCAAGCCAATAGCCAACACCTACTTAATGGAGAGAATCAAAGCAATTTTGCTAAAATCAGGAACAAGACAATGCTATCCACTCTCTCCATGCCTGTTCAACATAGTGCTTGAAGTGTTGTCTAGAACAATAAGAAAACTGAAGGAGACCAGAGGAATATAAATTGGAAAGGAAAAAGTCAAAGTATCTTTATTTGCAGATTATATAATAGTATACTTAAGTTAAAATTCCACTGGTAACTCCTACAGCTAAATAAATATTTTCAGTAAAGTAGCTAGATGCAATATCAAGTCACAGGAATCAGTAGCCCTTCTACATACAAATGACAAACAGACATAAATAAATCAAGAAACAACACCTTTCACAATAGCCTCAAATAATATAAAACATCTTGTGGTAACTCTAACCAAGCAAATGAAAGACATGTATGATAAAATCTTTAAGGCACTGAAGATATCGAACGTAGAAAGATCTCTTATTCTTGCGGACCAGTAGGATTAATATAGTAAGCCATCCTACCCAATGTAATCTAGAGATTCAATGCAAAGCCCATCAAAATTTCAAAACAATTCTGCGCCTAACTTGAAGAGACAACTTTCAGCTTCATGGAAATACAAAGGATAGCTAAACTCAGGATGGCTAAATATTTCTGAATAATAAAAGAACTGCTGGAGGTGTTACCATACCATTCCTCAAATATAACTACAGAGCCATAATAACAAAAACATCAATTGAATTGAATTGAAGACCCAGACATAAATCCACACATACCTAAATTACCTGATTTTTGATTAAAAAAAATATTGGAAAAAAGACAGCATCTCTAATAAATGGTGCTGGTAAAACTGGTTGGCTACATGTAGAAGAATCCAAATAGATTCACACTTATCACCTTGCACAAAACTCAACTCCATGGACACGGTCTGCCTGTGCCTCTGACACCACACCCTTCAGGACTTCAGCCCCCAGCCATTCCACCCACTGGTAGCAGTGCAGGACTTCTGGCCCTCTCCAGTGCACTAGGAGGTCAATCTCACCTCCCAATTAAGGATGAGAAAAAGCACCATGACAATGATCACCAAAGAGACAGAGACTCCATCAAGCCTCCCAAATGGCTGAGATGCAGGCCTGGACCACACTCTCTGAGTAACAAGAAACTAGATGGCTTTTCTGGGCCTTCCTAGATAAAGATGTGACTTATCCTGCCCCATATCGTGGAGCACATTGGAACTATGAGCTTTATTCCTGTTGAGAAGGCCTACCTAGCTGTCTTTATATTCTAATATCCCCATCTCTTTACACCGTATGTCAAAATAAAGGTCAAGAATGGTGTGAGAAAAAAATTTAAAAAAAAAAAAAAACTCAACTCCAAGTGGATCAAATATCTCAACATAAAACGAGTTACACTGAACCTGATAGAATAGGAAGTGCAGAATAGCCTTGAACTCACTGCCACAGCAAAAAAATCTTTCTGTGGACAGAATACTCTTAGCACAGGCAGTAAGATCAACAATTAATAATGGCACCTTATGAAAGTGAGAAGCTTCTACATGGCAAAGGACAATATCATTTGGATAAATTGTTAGCCTACAGGACTAAAAAAAATACCAACTATACATTCAAAAGAGGTCTAATACAAAAAAAATACATACAATGAACTAAAAAATCTCGATATCAAGAAAATAAATAACACAATTTAAAAACAGGGTAGAGATCTAAACAGAGAATTCTCAAAGGAGGAAACTCAAATGGCTAAGAAATACTTAAAGAAATGTTCACTATTTTTAGCTTCCAGGGAAGTGCAAATCAAAACTGCTTGGAGACTTCATCTTATTCTTGTCAGAATGGCCAAGTTCAATAAAACAAATGACAGTTCATGATGGCAAGGATGTCATTAAGGGAAACCCTCATCAGTTAGTTGCAGGTGGGAGCGTAAACTTGTACAGCCACTGTGGAAAATGATATGGGGGTTCATCAGGATGCCAGAAATAGAACGACCTCAAGGTATAACTATACGACTCTTGTACATATACCAAAAGGGCATGTCTTCCCACAACTTGCTCAAACATGTTCATTGCTGTTCTATTCATTATAGTCAGAAATTAGAAACAACCCAGATGTTCCTCTACAGAAGAATATGTCACTCTACAGGAAATGTGGTACATTTAAGCAATGGACTATTGTTTATTCGTTGAAAAAATGAAATCATGAAATTTGTAGGTAAATAGATGAAACTAGAAAAAAAAAATCATCCTGAGTGAGGTAAGCCAGACCCATAAAGATAATATAATATTTATTCACTTATATGTGGATATTAGCTCTTCACTCAACAATAACCAAGCTATAATCTATAGAACCACAGAGGTTAGGTATAGAGTGAGGGACTAGGTGAAAGCAGTTAGAACCCACTAGGAAAGGAAAATAGAGAGTTAAGGATGGATTAAATATAGTTTTTAATTTTATTTTTATCCCTTCGAAGCCTGTTTGTTTTCTAATGAGAGACAGAAAGGGGAAGAAGGAATTGGGGAGGGAGGGAAGGTGGGCAGGAACTAGGAAAAGCAGAGGGAAGGAAAACTAATAGGAATAGTATGTGAGAAAAGAAGCTATTTTCCATAAAAGGAAAAAATACAATTTTAAAAACATCCTGAAAAGTAAAACTCATTTTATCTCTTTTCCCATTTTGCCTACATCATTTTGCACATAACCACATAGGTGAAATTACTATGTTTTCATCTCCTTATTTTTTCCCTTCTCATTTGAGAATGTCTTACTATGAAGCCTTGACTAGCATGGAAGTCACTATGCAAACCAGGCTGGCCTATAAATTTGCAGCAATTATATTGCCTCTGCCTCTTGAATGCTGGGATTATAGGTGTGCACTGTCATGCCCAATATGGAAACAATATTAAATTATTTACAATGAATGGTTTTTATAAATACAGCAGTAATATAAGCATTGTCTACATACTATCCCCAAGAGAGAGCTTTGTCCTAAACCTGAGATTTGGAGTAAGCTATAAATGGATCAGAAGGATTTCCCCAAATGAAATTTCCTTGTCCTAACATCATCAGGAATTACAAGACGTAAGGTGAAAAACAGTTCATAGTTTTGAAAGTTCTGACCAACAGATAAGTAGAGAATAATCTAGTACCGAACTCAATTTCTGGCAGACTCATTGTTGACTCATATTATAAATAAACACCCGGCCCAGGCGGTAATGGCACACGCCTTCAATCCCAGCACTCAGGAGACAGAGCCAGGCAGATCTCTGTGAGTTCGAGGCCAGCCTGGTCTACAGAGCAAGATACAGGACAGGCACCAAAACTGCACAGAGAAAACTTGTTTGGAAAAACAAACAAACAAACAAACAAATAAATAAATAAATAAACAAACCCCTCTACTCAGACAAAAGTGAGGTTGCTAACTTTTTACAATCCCTTTTCACTCACTTAAACCTAATTCCTCTTAATATGCAGAGCAATGGCTTGACTTACACAACACTGAGTGGATGTTTCAGTGTTTCCTGGGCCGTTACTAGAAATAACTCACTTGTTGTGAGGAATTCCATATGTGTATGTTTCTGCGCAATGTGATTATAACTCTGATTGCATTCAGTATTTCAAATTTGGTTAAAATCATGTTTACTTAGTTCTTCTAACTAGATCTTCTTCTAGCTGTATGCTTTCCTTAAACTGTCCCCCTGATCTTTTTAATAAGAGCCTTTGAAATGCTCCGAATCGATCATAAAGGTAAATTTTCAGGGAAGTTCATTGCACCAACTCTTGAAATGACCTAAGTGCCTGTTAGGAAAGAGATTATTAGTTTAAAAAAAATTCCAAATAATGGCATATTTTACAACTGGATAAAAATGAGGTATAATGTATTTCCAGGTTTGTAAAGATGCCAAAACATGTTCTTAACTTTTAAATCAAAAAGGATAATTCTAGGTCTGAATGTATAATAAGTTCATATCTGTACAAAAATCTTTTCTAAAATAAAATGGAATTCTCAGCAGTGACGATAAAATAAATAATATAAATGGAATTGTATCTATAACCATAGGTTAAAAGTTGGATGTATGGAAAGATGAATGGGTGGATTGATGGATAGATGAACATACTTCTATGAAAGAAGAGATGGAGACCACCCTGAGAAATGAGACTTTTTGAAAAGAAGTAAGCATTATGAGCTAATGTGGTTTCTAGGGCCTACAGGTACAGTGTAAGAAACGTAGCTTCTATTTTTGTTTTATACAATGTTTGAGTTTTTATTGATGTGATGTACATGATATTTAAATCTTTGTAATTGTGTCTTTACAGTGGCAGTGTATTTCCTTTTCATCACAAGTGTTTACCCTGTCTCATTCCTAGACAGTCATTTTACTGTCATGTCACCCACTCTGTCCTCACGATGAGCATCTGCTGCTGCTCACTGTCTCCTGTCTGCAGCACCCTCCTACTTTGAGTTCTGCTGGATTTTACTTTTTAAACTTTAAACCTTTTATCTTCCAGAAGAAAATCAGATCACATGGCCATCCATAACCATCTGCTGAGCACCACTTAAAGAATTTTCCCTCTTAGGAAATAGACCAGTAATTATTATTTTTTTAAATGAGTATACCTGTTTATACTCACATAAAGAATTATGTTTTGGATAAATATTAGATACTAGATAACGTGGCATCTTTGAAGTTTTTCAAAGTTGATTGATATTTGGATTTTATAATCATCAATGCTGACAATTCCATTTTACGTAGAAAAGTTTTAATTAACTACTTAAGTCAAACATTTCTAAGTGGGAGTCATAACTTCAGGTAAAGTTGTTTTTCTTTAGCAATCATGAATTCAGGCTAAACACTTGAAACTTAGAAAAAAATTACTGCACATAAAAAGAGAACAAGTTAAAAATTTAAACCTAATTTAGAAGACATTCTTCCAAGAGCTTAGGTTCTACACTTACACAGTCACTGACATAGTACACAGCCTAATTAGTGGCTTCCTAGATGCCTCCTTGAACTTCTAAACCTGTACAATTTTAACAAAATTGGTCTTTATTTGCTTGAAAGAAATTGGTAGATTTCATGACATCGGAACCGCCGCTTCCCAGAAATGTCCTGTTTGGCGACCCTCTTATTACTGCATTGCTGGCCTGTAGAACCAGCCCTGGTCCTCTCGGCTCCACCCCTTACCTTGTTTCGGCTGTAATAGACTTGCATATTTCAGTGCTCTCTGACTCACGTTGTGGCTGCTTCACTTCTGTTCCATTAGTTTAGCATCTAGCACTGTTTCACACAGAGGTGGCTTCTTAATAAATGCCGCCAACTACAGAAAGGTAATGAGAGCAGCTCAATGAGCAAATGAACTACATTCATCCAACAATCGTAGATGCACATTCACTGTGTATATTCTGTTAGACATTAATGGGCAACAGTAAAATGATTCCAATTACTCATCACTACAATGAAGCCACTGAACTGGATGATGGCAAAGGTGAATTGTGATCTAGTTCTCACATTCCAAACGCAAATTTCTAACTGTGAAGGCAAAGCCTCTTCTTGACTTAACCTTGTGAACAGGGAAGTACAGTATTTATATGTAAAAATATTAAGAAATTTGAGCAAATATTTGACTAGGGTGGAGAAGTGGTAAGGGAGTCTTAGCTAATTTGAAGGATATCAGCAAATAATTTGTTTTTAAAATGTAACTCTCCAGCTGTGTCTTTAAGGAGCTGATGAAGAGAACAACAGTAAATTTGAGTGACTTCCAAGTTAAATTTGAGGGGTACTCCGCCCTTCACACTTTACCCTCCACATTCCTAAGTAAAACCATATCCTCTTTGCCTGATGGAAGAACGAGAAGGCTAATTTGCATTTATATTTAGTAACAGCATAGGCAAAAAATAGTGCAAGCATAACTGTGACTTTCTGGACACTGAGAAGTGAAACCATGGGTCTCACAGTTGATTGGAATTCCAAACACTAAGAACATCCAAGGAGAGAAGGGGTATGGACTGAGGAAGCAAAGTGATTTTTTTGTATGTTTGTTTGTTTTGTTTTGTTTGGCTTGTCTGTTTGTTTCCTAATTGATATTGATAAACTCTTTTCTGCTGTGTGCAATCTTGTCTGTATTTTAAATGTGCTAGAGATTTATTACTAGGATTTATTTGTCCATGTGTTTGCCTGGAAAAACGATTTATAAGAAGTGTCTGTAGCTAGATTACTGAATGTAATCATGTGAACTAGGAATCAGACATAGCTGATATTGTTAAATAGCTAAATACCAATCTTGTGCAATAAGTAAATTTCATCAAAAGTTATCAACTAGAGATATCGTAATAGAGTATGGCTTCATCCTCAAATTCATGTGATTTTGGACACATTGTGCATTCTGCAAATGTTTGCGTTATAAACCATACAAATTCAAACACTTGTATAGACATTGCAGGTATTGATATGGTTTGATTGCTCAGTGAATGAAAATGTTTTCCATTAATATTGATCTTAAAATTATACTTGATATGTCTGTCCTGTCAAATGAGTATCAATTATTATTCCATATTTTAAAAATTGTTTGTTGTTTGTATACCAGATTATTTCTTCTAAATAGACACAATGGGTAGGATATTTCCATGTCAACTAATTCAGCAGACATGGAACATTGTGTTCCTTACTAACTTAAGACTTTAGTTATTTAGTTTTAGTGTCTGCAATTCTCATAGAGGCCTACACAGTGGTTGTGAGTTGAAAATGTTTCTTTCAGCTGTGTAATTTAATCAACCTGAACTTGCCAGCCCCTTAAGACCTTTAGAAGTTGATGTAATTTTCCCCCAGTCAAGCTTTTAAGCAGAAGAAGTACTTGATACTGTCCATTTGTAGCTGTTTTTTGTCCCTTAATTATAACAGACTTGGGTAAAGCTGGTTAGTCAGACTATAAAACTTCTTCAAGGACAGAATGTTATGATTTGAGTGAAGAAAACATGAGAATAGATGTCTAAGATTCTCACAAAGAGGTGTATATCTGTGTGCATGGGCACACATGTATAAATGTGTGAGTAAAATGTATATATGTAAAATTAATTTATAAGAACATATACTTATACATATGCTGTTATCTCATCAGTCTACAACAAAACATCTAAAGTACTTTCTATGAGTAAAAACCATTTTTAAAATCACTGAGATCAAATGCTATTGTATCTTATGAATTATTTCTGTGTTGTAAATGTGAGGTCTAAATGTCTGGTCCTCACACTGTCTAATTTCAAAAACACTTGCTTGAGTTCTATGCTTGTCAAGTTTCATTTGCATTTTTAACCCAAGCCAATATATTCTAGTTTTGCTTAATAATAATCTTATATTTTAATTAAAAGCTTGATGAAGTGATGAGACAGGATTATGAAGATAAGTTGTTTCTCTGTCAGAATTTCTTTGGAAAACATACCAATATAAGCTGTTAAATTCAACTGCTTATATGTGAGAAACAAAAACAGACTGGTGTCGGGGGGCAAGAGAGGTGGAAATCAATGTATTTTACCCCCACATGTAAGTTTCTAAGTTGTAGTTTATTCTTAAAAAATCAGAATTCTAAAATACTGAGGAACTCTGATACAGTTATGAAAAAAAAATGGATGCCCAGTCTACGAGCCACATTGAGAAATAGACCTGAACATCAACAAAAATAATAAAGTAGATTGATGCACAATAAAACATTAAGATATACAAATATCAATTCTAATAACTTTTCACGGCACTAAAATTTTTGAGTAACAAGTCAACAAGAAGAGTTGACTGAACCTGGTAGAAGGACATAAAGTCCTTCTACTTATTAGGGTCGTCTGGAGTCTCTGACTTGGTGCTAATGATCATACAGAGGCAGAAGTAGCAAACTGTTCAAAAGTGAGTCTTCTGTCCTTTCCCTCTCTAGATAGAAAGGTAGATACGAAAAATGGAATGGACAAAGAATTCTAGAAGCAATGTCTCTTTGATTCCAAGGGACATGGTGGGGAACAAAACTCCCCTTCATTCTTAGAAAGTTGATCATTTAACAAAAGTCATGGAATCTATCCAGAAACCTTAGGAGAAAGGGAAGGGTGCATTGTAACTGAGGACACAAAGGCTGATAATTTTGTAAGCTGTGGTGTAAACTGGCTCCCAGGCCAAATCAAAAAAGAGTGTTTTACTCTAATACCAGAAAAGGCACTTAAGGCGAGGACAGCTGTTAAGAATTTTACTTTGTAGTCTTTATTTACAGGGTGCTTTAGTGAGGATGTGTGCTGATGAATGCTTAAATGACTTAGTTCATCTAGTAATGTAATTTAGTTTCTTCATACACACAGCTGAAGCAGGGGAGAAATTTTGCAGAAAGAATCACCAATTAATTTTGCAACAAATTAAGGAGGAAACTTTTCCCTTGATTTAGTGTAAATATGTCAAGCCTGTGTAATTGCAGTATTGTTTGGCCAGACTACCATATTTCATAGCACAAGTTTAGATGTAAAATATATTAGAGTCTTGATTGCATATATGGAAATAAGCTAAAATAAAATATTAAACAAGGATGTTCTGCAAATAACATGGACATTTTAATACATTAGATTATATTTCACATATTATGGGGAAACACATTCATGTTCTTAAACTTATTTTTTGTGGTTCCATTATATATTTTATCAGGAATACTATAATCTCTTGTCAACTTAAGTATATTGGATTTTATTATGGGTCAGTAGATCCATTTTTTTTTCTATTTTTTATTAAGCTAGTATATATCCTTTTATTTGGCACTTTGTGAATTAAACAATGGCACTGAATCTAAACTAAGTAATACAATGTCTTATTTAGGAATTATAGCAATTTCTAACTGTCTGACACTGACTTCTCTTTTATCCTGCCAAACCATATATCACATTTTCTTACAAATTTGTAGCTCTGGGTTATTTGATTCTGTATAAAACTTTAGTTAGCTAACCCATTTGACCCCACAGTGCTGTTCAGTGTTTAGCCTGGTCCCAAATCCCCTACAGAGAAACTGGATCCCATTTTCTACCCCTTTCACATCCTCTAAACTCTAACAAGTCCATTACAGTTTCTGTATCTCATCTTCTCCAAACTCGATCGCAATATCTCTGTTCTCCTCTGTTTCTGAACATACAAATTCTATAATTTATTTGAACAAAGTATCTGAAAAACTCTCCCAATTCCAAACTCAAGAGGAAGGTTTTAATGCCATGTGTATCTTCAAAAGAGAAACCAATGTTTCATGTTGAACATTTTGTGTACATGCCTTGCTCTCCTAGAATATGCAAGTCTGCAGAGTAGAGCTAGTAGGAACTTAGGCTTTTTTTTTTGTTATATGTTTGAATGTTGCTCTGGCTTATATTCTTGCTATGAAAATGTGTTCTTTAATAAACTATCAAGGGTTCATTAAAAATGTGAGAGAAATTTAGAAGAAACAGAAATCTAATACCAATTGTGTATAAATGAGTCAAAGATTTCAATGAGAAAAGAACCGAAGGATAATTTGATCTGTCTTTAGTTAAGAAGAATGTTAAGATATAGAGTGTGGAGAGATTTATATGAAATCCTATATTGCAGACTCAAAGATAGAGTGAGATTTTGAATGGCTTTTAAGATACAGCCACTTCTATTACACTTTCTTAACTCATTCATTTTCACAATCATATCCTAAATCAAGTCATGGGCTCAAATAACTGTACACCAGAGCCTTAGACTAACCATTCTACAGTTAATCAGCTTCCCCACCCCCACCCCTTTTCTCATTTACCTAGGCAGAACAATGGGCTAGTGAACTTTTTTTTTTAACCCTTTATTGACCCAGGGGAAGTGCTGAATCAAGGTGATGTGAAAAAAGTAAGTGCTTTATAATCAGGTATATCCAGATTTTAATCTTCACCCTGTTACTTTCTAGTTGCCTATTTTGAAGCTCTTGCATGGACATGTTCTCATGCTTGGCTTGCTTATTTGCAAAGTCAGAATATTGAAACTCTTACAACTAATATTACTCAGACCTCGATCACTGAAAAAATGGTCTAAATGTTTTAAACGTATTGTCCTTAACCTGAAAACATCTCTGTGAGGTAGGCACTGTTATTACACACACACTTATGGGTGAGGTAGGTACTATAATTATTCCCCCATTATAGATGTAATGAAGGCTTGGACATGTTAATTGATGTTTAGAAGCACATAATTACTGGGAAGTGGGGCTAGAATAGAAACTCAGCTCTTGTGACTTCAAAGCCCTTGCACAAATTGACAGTGTAAGGTTTAGTTGCAGAGGACTCCACTACTATTTGCTCTGAGGGGCGCTTCTCAGGAATCAGGCTGAATCTTGTTAACACAGGATATCCTGAGCCATGAGTTAATTTTACCCTGGTTAGTTGTGAGATTTCAGGATCATATCCACACCCCTCGTACTAATAATAAAAGCCCCTGGCTACTTTGTCTTTTAATGCCGTAATTTTTCAAATTCCACAGTGTCTTGAGTTTCTCAAAACATGGTAGCATTCATCAATTTTGTGAAGCAAAAGCCCCTACTAATGCCTTTGGCACAACTACTATTTCTTTTTTGCTACATTCTGTTTCTGACTTCTGTGGTGGTATTGTGTTCCCCAAAATATTGTGCACCCTAATAAACTTATCTGGGGTCAGACACAGAACAACCACAATATTAAACATAGAGGATAGGCAGTGGTAGCACACTCCTTTAATCCTAGCACTTGGGAGGCAGAGCTAGCTAGAAATCCATGTGTTCAAGGATACAGCCAAGCATGGTGACACACGCCTTTAATCCCAGGGAGTGATGGTAGAAAGCAGAAAGATATGTAAGGTGTGAGGACCAGGGACAAGAAGCATTTGGCCTGGTTAAGCATTTGGCCTTGTTAAGCATTCAGGCTTTTGAGCAGCAATTCAGCTGAGACCCATTCTGGATGAGGACTCAGAGGCCTCCAGTCTGAGGAAACAAGACCAGCTGAGGATCCGGTGATGTGAGGTAGTTGTGGCTTGTTCTGGTTCTCTGATCTTCCAGTTCACCCCAATACCTGGCTCAGATTTGATTTTATTAATAAGAACTTTTAAGATTCCTGATACAGACTTCCCTGAATTTCCTACAAGATACTACTACTGAAATGTGTGAAATATATTTTTCTTAAAAATTTAGTATGAATTTCTGAAATATGTATCACCAAGGTGTGGAGGCACAAATTACTCAGGGTCAGAGAATCTGTGCTTACTTTACCCAGTAGGGCTGCATAAGAGGATGATTTGACCACAGGCATGTTTACCAGATATTTGGAAGGGTTTACACTTGGCTGTATCCAGCAAGAGGAAGATCTTTTGCCTCTCCCCTTGGCATTGCTATAAAAAGCCCCTTTGAATAAAGTTGTGGGCTAGTGGGTATTGACCCAGGCCCTCTTGAAGCTATCCTGTGTTTCTTTCTTCCCTTCGGCTAGGCCTATCATTCTACCTGATATTTTCTTATCCCTCCCTCCTCAAAAATACCCAGGGTAAAGTGGGGGCTGGTCCCCCACACCAAGGCAGTCATTCTTCTCCACAACATTTTATTTAATTTAAAGTTCAATGGTAATATTTTAATTTATGTGAATTACATTTATTAATATTAAAAAAACAAGGCTTTCCTAGGCCATAACTCATTTTAGGGGCAAATGATTGACTATTTAGTAATTTACTTAATACAAGCAATAAATGAAATAAAATACTAAACTATAAAATATTTTATATAGTCATTGTACTTGGCACTGTGGTTCACAGGGACATTTTCATTTGAGTGTATATTATATATTGAACACATACTACTTTCTCTTTACCTTCCCATTAGCCCTCTTCATTCCTCTAGACAGTTTTTTCCTACCTCTACCAATTCATCTGTTGTAAGGGAATAAACAATCTTTCAATATCATCAAGGAGAGAACAGAATTACAAATGTATCTGTTTTGCTTTTTCATTGCTATGATAAAAACCATGCCCAAGACACTTATAGCAGAAAGCGACTATTTGGGCTTACAGTTCCAGAAGACTAAGATTTTATCATGGCAAGGAGGCAGTAGGCATGGCATCTGTACTAACAAGATGAGAAGTCACATCTTGAACAGCAAATAAGAAGCAGAGAAAGAGGACTGGTAATGCTGTGTCTTAGTTAGGGTTACTATTGCTGTGATAAACTGGTATGACCAAAGCAACCTGGGGAGTGAAAGGTTTGTGGGCTTCCACAGAAGTCAGAACAAGAACTTCAAGAACCTGGAAGCAGAAGCTGATACAGAGGCCAAGGAGGAGTGCTGCTTACAGGCTTGCTCCCCACAATTTGATCAGCCTGCTTTCTTATAGAACCCAGGACCATAAGCCCAGAGATGGTTCCAGCCACAATGGGCTGGGCCATTCCCCATAAATCATTAATTAAGAAAATGTCCTACAAGCTTGGCTACAGTCTGATCTTATGGCAACATTTTCTTAATTGAAGTTCCCTCCTCTCAGATGACTTTAGCTTGTGTCAAGTTGGCTTCAAACTATCCAGCACATGGTGTGAATCACTGAACTCCCAAAGCCCAACTCCAGTGCACACTTCTTCCAATAATGCCACACCTCTTAAGCCTGCCAAATGTCTCCATCAACTGAGGCCAAGTGTTCAAATGCATGATACTATGGGTGACATCTCACTCAAACCACCACAGTACCCATTCTTTCATATTTTGTTTGCATCCAGGCATCTTTAATTTGAGCCCTTATTCCAAACACTGGAGATGATAAAAGAGGGCTAATCTGAACAAGGAGTCCATGCTCATGTTCACTTATGCCTCGGTCTATTGTTACATCTATGTTACTTTGATTGGTTAAGAGTTTCTGTCTCTTGTGTATGAGAAAATCAGGAAGAAGCATTGAGAGAACTATTAGGTTCACAAGTCATGAACTCATATTCTCAAATGATAGCTGGGCTGAGAGTAAAGAAAAGAATCATTTTATTAAAAGTCTTCATTTTGGAGTTTCCAAAAATGGTAGAAAGGACTTGGAAGTAGAACACAACATATTTTTGCAACTGCAAGAAAATTCAACTGGACTTGATATTTTACATCATCTTGTGGGCAAGGACAGGATACTCTCTGCTCTTCATTTTGACGATACCCCAAACAAAGACTATTACATCTGTTTCAATAAAATAAAATGCAAATCATTGTTGGTTGTTATTCCTTTTAATACTATTAATCAAAACTATACCTTAATTTTGCACAGACTTTGCAGAGATTTTTTTCCCTATGATCTCATGTGAAACTCAATGGCCCATCACAATGGAAAATATCAGCTATTCATCTTTTCAAAGAGACATTTTTGATATTAAACAACAAACCATTGAAATGACTGAAATATCAGTGACTTAATATATCAAATGACTTAAAATATCAGCAAATACTTTGTTTTAACCGAAAAGATAAAGAGTGCTTTTTGAGTTCATACCAATTACTGCTCTTTACTGGGCTGGGTGTGAGACACAATACTGTTTTACAGTCAACAACAGCAGAAGAAACAATGTTTTTGCATAATAACTTACATATTTCTAAAACTGTAAGTTTAACTGACTTTATAGTATATTGGAAAAGAATCATCACCACATTTTTATGAAATATAAAAGTAAATCTCTCTTCTATCCATTCTATCATTGGCTTTGTTTGATGATAGTAATGGGGGAAGCAGGACCCCCATGAAGACACTTGAAACAAGGACTCAGGAAGTGTATTCTGCCTCTGCCCAGGTCTTCCCAGGTGGCAATAATTAGCTTGCCAGTACCGATGACCTGAAGACATATAATTGACCATAAAGCTTTATTGACTTACCTGTGAAGTATCCAGTTAGAATTGGTCTACTTATAGCAATTAGGAATGCTTGGGTCAGTGCTTTCCGAAAGAAGAGCTTTTGTAAACTTCAGGAGGCCTTGGAAGCAATTTGTCTCCTTTCTGTCTCTCCTGATGATTCTGACCAAGTGCTCCTCTAGAAAGCCTGGTTCCTCTCGACACCCACTCTCTTTGTGTTTCTTGGCTACTAGGTTTGCTTACTTTGCAACAGTCTTAGCGTTCTTGGTCTCATCCTCCTCAGCATTTTCTGTACAGAGCCATCCTTTTCTCAGAAGTGGTCATATGTCTTAAGTATCACAAGTCTAAACACATTTTCTGTTGGCTGAATCAGGCCAATTCAGTGCAAACAAAAAGAAATGACTAATTATTTTAGCATCATGAGTACCCCTTGAAAGTCAGAAAACACTCAAGAGTTTATTCTTCCCCCTTAGAAATATGTTTTGGTCAAATCTATGAATATTGAATGTTCACTGTGTGCAAAAGTGTTGTATTGACATTGTTCAGTGGATTTTATTTTCCCATGGGTTTGATAATTTTATTTCACACCACATTAAAAGTATTATTTAACAGAGTCTTCCCCTCTTTCTCTTATGGACACCTGACCAAAGCTGATGCACAACAGGAAGGAAACAGTTGCCAGAGTGCAAAAAAGAATTCCACAGCTTTGCGTGTCTGTGAGAGAATTTAAGAGCTCAGTGAGAGCCTGTGAAATGTGTTTATTCCCATCATATATAAGGTATTTACCAAAAAAAGAAAACAAACTTTTACATCCTGAGCATAGATGTTAAGCAGCATTGAAATCACTGAATTGGCTTCGAAAAACACCATAGAACAGATATGATGTCAAAAATCCTCCAGCTGGGGATCTGAGAGCTGGCTAAGAACCACTGCTTACTAGTTAGGGGAACTAGTTAGGGAACTAACCAGCTCTGTAACCCAAATTTCTCTTCTGTAAGTAGATTTACTAATACTTACTTGTATTTACATTATAATGGGAAAGGACAGATGTGTTTTATTAGCTATGTGTATGTTTGTGCAGAGGCAGTGCAGGTGTGAGTACAGGAATCCAGAAGAGGGTGCCAGTTCCCTTGGGGCTGAAATTACAAATGGCAGCAAGCTGCCTGATTTGAGTGTTGGGTTCTAAACTTAGGTCTTCTTCAAAAGTAGCAAGTGCTCTTTTCTACTGAGTCATTTCTCCAGCACAAATATGTGTATTTTATACATACACACACACACACACACATCATTTCCCATTAGATTCAGGACATGAAATACGCCCAAGAAATACATCAAGGAAGCATGTAAAAACTCAGAATGAAGTATCATTGGTTTGAGGCACATAAAATGGAGCTTGAAAGATACTGATAATTAGATCTTAGACATAGCCACAGTGGAACTTTTGAACTGAGCCAAATCCTATTTTCATTAAGTTTTATGGTAACCTTTGTTAACTTTCTGTATAACAGACTCCTTCCCACAGAGAGTGAGATGACACTTGCTGCCTTTCTTACTAGAAAACTTAGTTTTGGTTAACACCCAATTATTTAAGCCCACCAATGATTCCAAGCCTCATGCAGGGTAGACCTGTAAGCATAGCTCCAATTTCTGTGAGACCCCAGAGCACATTTTTATAGATTACTGACACTGTGTATTCTTGGGTTGAAATTCTAAATAATCCCCAATAATTGCATTTTAATTGTTCTTAACTAGGTTGGCTTTGTTCTGAATAAAAAAAATAAAGTTTTTTGGGGGGTACATTTGAATTTCTTCTGTTCTTACATAGATGTTTTTGTTGAATCCCTGCAGTGGGTCTGAACTAACAATTCTGGTGGTGGTGACTGCTAAGGAAAAACTTTTGAACTAATGCTGCCACAATGCAATCAGTCAATGTATCCATGACTGATGTCGTGGAATGATTTCACTGTAACAGTAAAAGCACCAAGAAGGAGTCAGAAGGAATGCAGATCTGTACTAACTTGAGATCACCTGAGACACTGAACAACGCTTAACAAAACAGAACACCCAGGGTCAGTCTCCGCTTACAGCGAATACTCTATTCTGGCATGGAAGAACAAAATTAAGTCTAAATAAAGACTGAAAGTAACCAAGATTGACAGGTGGTTATGGTTGTCAGATATAAGCAGTTCTTTGCCAAAGATGTATGTGGTGGAGGTCAGAGGGCAACCTCTAAAGCCCATTTTGCTTTCTCACTTGTTGGATGCAGGATCTCCTGTTGTTTGCTACTGGGATGACAAGTTATCTGCCCCCTGAGCTTCTGGGATTTCTCTTGTCTCTGGCTCCCGTATCACCATAAAAACACGGGAATTAGAGACAGCCAGTATCACCCCTGGCTTTTCATGGATGCTGGTGATCTAAACATGGATCTTCATGTTTGTGTGGCAAGTGAATTATACACTTAGCTATCCCCCCAGCCATTTGACCATAAATTATAACTGTGCACTTGATTTTTAAAAGTAATGAGGTAATATTGAAGAAATAATATGCAGGCCAGAGGACAGTCTTTATGTATTGTTGTTCAGGAACACTGTTCACCCTGTTTTTAAGATAGGATCTGGAATTAACATGGAGCTTGCTCATTAGGCAAGCAGACTGGTCAAAGTCCAAAGACTCACCTGTCTTCACCTCCCCAGCACTTGATACAAAACACTTGGTACCATGTTTGGCTTGGGAGGTTCCCGGGAGTGAACAAAGGTCCTCCGGTCGTGTGGTAGGTACTTTTCCAACAGGTGTGGTAGGTCCTGTACTGGCAGCCATTTTCCAAGACTTCTGATAATTTTTGAATACTGAAAATACATTTGAAAGATTACAAATGCAACAGAATTAGAAAATATTCATAGAACTTAGAAACGGAAAACTGGTGTTTGTTTCTCTTGATTTTTTCCCCTGTAGGTTGGATTTATTAATTTTTGCATGAATTAGAAAAAAAATGTGATTCACCTTTAATAATTCTATCAATCTTACATTATAATATCTACTCTTTTGTCTGAAACTCTTATTTGTATTTATATTCATGTTTAATAATTATACACTGATTAGCATTTTTGTCTCTCAGGTAACTTCGACCTTCAACTTGCTGATCTTGCTTTTGCTTTTCTAGTGTTCACTTATGAATAATTTACATTCAGCCCATGGGCATTTTACAATACACAATGACATGGATATCTTGATAAGCTGCTAATTAATGATTTTATCAGCAACCTTTCCCCAATGCAGAACAGACACTGTGTCTTATGAATTTTATGACTTAAACTTTGTCTAATGTTTTATGGTACCTTGAAAGAGGTAGCAAAGGATTTAAAATTAAGGAATCAGGTGTTTCCATAAATTGCATGATGAATGTGTTTGGGGTCATTTCAAGTACTTTTCAAAGAGAAGTGATGTCCATGTTGCCCTACTCTCTTTTTCTTGAGAGCCTAAGAAAGACACGGAGAAATGGATGAGATCTACATGAACAGCCTGGACATGAGTAGGAGCAATGAAGGGCGAGGGTCGAGGGAAAGAAAGCAGGAGATCCTAGCTGGATCAAGAAAAGAGAGGGAGAACAAGGAATAGGAGACAATGGTAAATGAAGACCACATGAGAAAAGGAAGAAACAAAGAGCTAAAGGGGCCCACAGAAATCCACAAAGATACCCCCACAAAGGACTGCTGGCAATGGTCGAGAGGCAGCTGGGACTGACCTACTCTGGTGATGGGATGGCCAAACACCCTAACAGTTGGGCCAGAAACCCCATCCAAGGACTGAGGAATCTGGATGCAGACATCCACGGCTAGGCCCCGGGTGGAGCGCTGGGAGTCTAATTAGTGAGAAAGAGGAGGGTTTATATGAGCGAGAATTGTTGAAACCAAGATTGGATAAAGCACAGGGACAAATAGCCAAAGGAATGGAAACACATGAACTATGAACCAAAGGCTGAGGGGCCCCCAACTGGATCAGGTCCTCTGAGTAGGTGAGACAGTTGATTGACTTGATCTCTTTGGGAGGCATCTAGGCAGTGGTACCAGGTCCTGGGCTCGTTGCATGAGTTAGCTGTTTGAAACCTGGGACTTATGCAGGGATGCTTGACTCAATCTGGGAGGAGGGGACTGGACCTGCCTGGACTGAGTCTATCAGGTCGATCCCAGTCCTGGGGGGAGACCTTGATCTGGAGGAGGTGGGAATGGGGGGTGGGCTGGGGGGAAGGGGTGGGGGGCAGGAAGGGAGAGAACAAGGGAATCTGTGGCTATTATGTAGAGCTGAATAGTATTGTAAAATAAAAAAAGTCAAAAAAAATAAATAAATAAAAAATAAATAAATAAAAAAGAAAATGCTTATAATGACACAAATAGAGTTTTTCTTCCTAAAATTGAAACATGGCTTCTATTACACAGAAAGAAAATATTTTTTTTTTAATTTAGGAAATCCACTCTTAGGTAAACCACACAGGAATGGACAATATCTGATTCTCCTCGAAAAGTGTCCAATGGCATCAAACTTGATTTAAAGATTTGATGTTGTATAGCATTTACTACAAAATTGTACAATGTTGAACTTGAATATATACAACTAGGAAATATCAGCTGAGGACATTATCAGAACATTATTTATAACATTAAAAAGTCAAAATATAATTTATATCAAAATAAAATAATTATGATATATCTTAATGATAAATTTCATAAGCTTAGTGCCATCGATATGGTAAAGTATCAAAGAATTATGATGCTTTCAGTTGTGATAGCTAAATAATACTGATATTTTGAGGAGGTTAGACTACATGGTTTTTTGTCTTTTTACTATTACATATTTGTTTGTTACCTTTAATCACTACATATAAGTTTTATAAACTAAGAAAAATGAACTACCAAACTTAACTACAATAACTATTTTGTAGATTATGAACCTAGTCTACTTCATATTCCAGAAAACTGTGTCATAAAAACCAAGATAGCAGAGTCTACTATCTGGGACTCTCAGAATTCAAAGAGCCCTGGGAAATTTTCTTTCTCTAACCAGCCAAACATGGAGGAGAATTGAGACCCCCTTATCCTGGTCAGATAAGCTGGTATGTCTAAAGAAGTTCACATGGAAACAGGTTACAGAACACAGCAGGGTGTCAGCAGCTGAGACAAACGTAGAAGAAGGACACTTCTTTTTTCAGAAGACAAATCATATTTTGAGATTACTGGAAACAACAGTGACAAAACCCAATTTACATTTTAAGGATATCCTTGTTGGGTGTTGATAGGAGAAAGAAATTAATGTGGACAAGTCCAGAAAACATGCCTGTGGTAGGCAGAAGTAGTGATGGGGCCTGACTAGAGATGGTGACTACTATTCGAATCTTAGATGGTCTTTTAATAAAAAACCCAGAGCCAGATATCAAAGTGAAAGATGAAAGATCAGAGAAGCAGAGCAGCCAGGCCTTAGTTCTTACCTTTACAAAATCCTCAGCCTAAAGAGAATGAGTTCCTGTTTCCTCACATCTTATATACCTTTCTCTGCCCTGCCATATTACTTCCTGGGATTAAAGGAATGTGTGCTTCCCAAACAAAGGCATGAGATCTCACATGCTGAGATTAAAGGTGTGTGCCACTACTGCCTGGATCTGTGTCTAATATAGTGCCTGGCTCTGTCCTCTAATCCTCAGGCTACTTTATTAGGGCACATAATGTATTATCACAGGTGATAGTAGAGAGAACCTTCTGTTTGAAATGTATTATGAAAATAAAATTGGTAAATCATATAGTCGAAAGTCGTCCACACAATCCAGGAATTGAAACTTCACAATTTTTGTAACACTTAAGAGATTAGTCTTTAGAAGAGTAAATCCCAAAAATGGATATCCCATGAATAGGTTTTTCAAAGGTCTTTTAAGGGCACTTGAGGTATTCTGTATAGGCAAGTTATGAAGTCAGCATATGTAGCTGGAGAGTATCTCTCTGGGTCCCACCAAGCTTCCACAGTCCCATAGCCCACTTATAAAATAATCACTCAGAAGCTTATATTACTTATAAACTTTATGGCTGTGGCAGGCTTCTTGCTATCTAGTTCATATATCTTAAATTAACCCATTTCTTTTTTTCTTTTCTTTTTCTTTTTTTTTTTTTGTTTTTTGTTTTTTCTAGACAGGGTTTCTCTGTGTAGCTTTGGAGCCTGTCCTGGAACTCACTCTGTAGCCCAGGCTGGCCTCGAACTTACAGAGATCCACTTGACTCTGCCTCCTGAGTGCTGGGGAAATTAACCCATTTCTATAAATCTATACCTTGCCACATGGCTCCTGGCTTACTGGTATCTTACATGTTGCTTCTCATCACTGTAGCTGGCAGCGTCTCCTTACTCAGCCTTCCTGTTCCCAGAATTCTCTTCTCTACTTGTCCCACCTATACTTCTTGCCTGGCCACTGGCCAATCAACATTTTATTTATCAATCAATCAGAGCAACACATTCACAGCATCCCCAGCAAGCATAGGCACCTATTAATGGATGAGTGGGTAGAGAAAATCCTATCCACAAACACAATGGAGTATTAGTAAGCTGTAAATTATTAAATAATTCCATTTGAAATGAAATAGATGAGACAAAATAAGCCAGATACAAGAAGATAGGTATCACATTCTTTCTGCCATAAGAAGATGAAATTAGAAAACAAAACTAAAACTACAAAGGAGGGATAAGATGATTGAAGGGAGAGATGAAAGAGAAAGAAAGATAGAAGAGGGAAGTTAGAAGATGGGATATGGCTCTTGTACAATATTAAAAGGGCCAGCCCTAATATTATACCTCCCAGGGGCTCAGTAGAAAAAAAAAACTATGAATGGTAAGAATTATTTTGGGGAAATGAATCTAAGTACACCAAAAGATTCCTCTGAAATAAAATCCTGTCTATACAGCTTCAGTTCTGTTCTCGTGCATATCCTCTCTTGCCTGATTTCTTTCTACCTTTATCTACTGTTCCCTCTAAGTTCTATCTTAATTCATTCATCTTAATTCTGCCTCATCTAGGTACTTTTCATCTTGTTCTTACCCACCTAGTACTTCCCCATCTGGCTGTTCTTCATCTTCCATCTCATCCGCATGTTCTCTCTGCTCAAAATCCTCCTTATCCCTTTCAGTTCTCCATCCTCAACTCAAGTTCTCCACTCCTCTCTTCCTCTCCATCTCCTTATACCTCTAAGTCCTCTCAAGTCTCTGAGGTGTTCAGTTATAAACCCAAGCAATAGCGATCCTCTGCCAGAGCAAGGTCACCAGGCTTGAATTCCTATGGGGTCATAAAGGCAGGTAGGAATTTTCCTCAGGCAGTGATGTCAGGCTTTCTTTTACAACCCAAAATGGGAGTGGTAAAAGAGGAGGTCAACTGGGTGCTAATGACCGGTTAGTATGTCAAAAAGGGGATCTATGTGCTCAGTCTACATTCCTAGAAGTGGTTAGGTAAGAAGTTAGGGAACTATTAGTAAGGTTCTGTGACAAAAGAGAGTCTCACCCCAAATAACACAAAAAATAAAGCTTTACGCCTGATCTAGGAGACAGGTGTTGTTTCATTTGGCCTTGGATACTTGGTAGGTATTTTAGATAAATATACTGTTAGAAGTTCTAGGAAGCACGCATAGCATTACAAGTAAATCACTCTAGGAACCAGCTAACAAACATACAAAAGCTAAAATATCACCAAGACTTCTTAAGCCCTGACTTGACCTTGGGAGAAATCCTTGACTTTTCCAAGTAGTAGCTTATGTGATAGTAGCTGAATTCCATTACATTTTCCTGCAGCTTGCAGCATATGGCCAAAGCATGTTACATGGATATATAGAAATGTTACTATGGTGATATTTTATTTGTATTCAAATGTCATTTGTATGTTAATAAATAAAGTTGCCCAGGGGTCAGAGCTATTAGCAAGCCATAGGAAAACAGGGCAGTGGTGGCTTACGCTTGTAATCCCAGCACTTGGTAGGCAGAGCTAGGTAAGTCTCTGTGTGTTCATGGATACAGCCAGTATTGGATACACCTGCCTTTAATCTCAATATCAATCAATAGAAAACCTGGAGGTATATACAGACAGGCCGTGACAAGGCGGTCATGTGGTTGGGTTTACAACCAATGAGAAGGCAGAACAGAAACACTATAAAAAGACAGACACATAGGAAGTAGCTCTGGTTTGGAGAGGTAGGACCACCACAGGAGGAATGATAAGGTTTTAGCTCTTAGCTCTGACCTCTTGGCTTTCTTCTTTGCATTGGTTCTGTGTAGCAGGGATCTTAAAGAGTCTTATTAATAAGATCAAACCTGAGGCCAGTTATTGGGGTGAACCCTGGAAGATCAGAGCCAGAACAAGCCACAGCTATCTCACCTCACCAGTTCCTCAGCTGGTCCTGTTTCCTCAGATTGGAAGCCTCTGAGTCCTCATCCAGAATGAATCCCAGCTGAACTGTGCTGCTTCAAAGCCTGAAAGCTTAACCAGCCGAATGCTTAACCAGCCACATGCTTGACTAGCCAAATGCTTAATCATCCAAATGCTTAACTAACCAAATGCTCCTAGTTTCTGGTCCTCATGCCTTATATACCTTTCTGCTTTCGACCATCACTCCCTAGGATTAAAGGCTTGCTTCCTGGGATTAAAGGCGTGAGTCACCATGCCTGGCTGTTTCTAATGTGGCCTTGAACTCAGAGATCCCAGATGGATTTCTGTCTCTGGAATGCTAGGATTAAAGGCATGTGCTATCACTGCCTAACTAGTGGCTTTTCTGTTATCTGACCCCAGATAAGTTTATTAAGGTACACAATATTTTGGGGAACACAATACCACCACAGTTCTGTGTTTCTTATTTAATAAGACGGTTGGTTACATCTACATGTTACAGTTAGAACTCATTTGTATGTACAAGTAATATGTATTAGTAATCATACCTTTTAAAAAGGATTGAGTTTAAGCCGGGCGGTGGTGGCACACGCCTTTAATCCCAGCACTCGGGAGGCAGAGGCAGGCGGATCTCTGTGAGTTCGAGGCCAGCCTGGGCTACCAAGTGAGTCCCAGGAAAGGCGCAAAGCTACACAGAGAAACCCTGTCTCGAAAAATCAAAAAAAAAAAAAAAGGATTGAGTTGTCTGATAGAATGTACAGGATCCATTTTGAAAGCAGAGATTGCACTACACACATATTGAACTTGGACTTCCCAATCCCCAGAACTATTAAAAATAGATTTCTGTAATGTAAGAACTTTTCATCCTCAAGTATTTTGTTTAGCATCACAAAAAGACTATGATTGGAAAATTGTATAATGAATTAACTGTGGGATTGTGTGAGAGAATAAGATAACGAAGTTCCCTTTGATTTATAACTAATTAAGGGTTTTATTGATTGTTAAACTAAATGAATACTGAACTTGATTAAATCTGTTTTAACAGCTATCACAAGATCATATGATCTTATGATTATTTCTTTTAGGATGATAGGTCATGTTTACACAAATTTAGCTGTTAATCTACTATTAAAATTCTAAGACAAAATACACTTGGCTTCAATGAGACCCATGAGAAATAGAACATGCACATACAAATGTTTGTTAGATGAATGTGCTTAGCAGCATTTTTCAAAGCTGTATGAAGTGGAATCTGCACAAACATCTCTTAACTAACTCATAGATAAATAAGATATGGAATATCCATAGAATAGATTATCACCTGACCCATAAAAGGAGGAAGTGCTGTTACATGCTCTGATGTAGATGAACCTTGAGAATACTATGCTAAACTAAAGAAGCCCATCACAAATGTCTGCAGATTACACAGTTCCATATATATATATATATATATATATATATATATATATATATATATATAAAGATTTAAAATAGGCAAATTTATTAAGACAGAAAATATGTTAGCATAGAGAACAAGATTGTGAGTGATGGCAAGGAAAATGATAGAGTAAATAGTTAGGATCTGGAGGTTCATTTAAAATTAGTTTTTCTAAATGTTGATAATGCTTGCACAAACCAGTGAAGTTACTAAAACCATATTTTAAACTTCACATGCTTAATTTTACTGTGTGCCAATTATAAAATAATGGCGATGCCAAAATGTTGTGCAAAAATACAGAGATTGTCACATTAGAATTTAAAAACAGGACAGGCCTGAAACACATCAGAGCAAATTAATTACACGTCATGATTACTACGTCTATTAGAATTGCACAGTCATCCTCCTTATCTGCTACATCAGTTTTAAGTTTTCAGTTACTCATGGCTTACTCTAGTCTGAAATATTAAATGGAATTCCAGAAATAAACACTTCATAGTTTTAACATAAACTCTACTATAATGTATTGCTAGACTTCTATTACTATAGCTTTTCATATTTTACTATGATGAGCCGATAAGTTGAATTTCAGTATATGTATGTCTCTATCCAATCAAACATAGTATATAAAGGATTTAGTATTCTCTTTAGATTCAGGCACTCAGTTGGAATGTTTAGAAATATTCTCTATGAATAACAACAATGAATTATATTATCACTTATTTACTAGTGCAGTTGTGTGTGTGTGTTCATATATACGTACATTCATGGGCCTACCAGTATCTTTCCAGTCTAAAGTCTGTGCTTCTGACAATATGAATAGTTTTGTTTGAATTATAGGAGTGGGATAATTGTAGATTTTCTGCTCCAAATGATGTTAAAGATTCATTCTTTTACAGCAAACTGGAAATTCTGTTCTACTTAGGAAACCTTGTGCTAACATTATAAAGACACACACTTTCCAGTTTAGCAAACTATTGCTAAAGAACTGTAAACACTCATTCTCAGCACTGTCGTCGGAGGGACCTAGGAAAGTTTCATTTCTGCCGAAGTCATGGCCTTCCCAAGCCTTTCTTGCCTCCACTGCTCACAGCAGCAGATTAATGAAGAAAAGATTCAGAGTGAATGTGCATGCCATCTCTATCCTGAAGCTTTACAACAGAACATGAAAAATGGAAGGCTTGGATGACTAAGAGTCTTCACAGGAGCATGACCTTTGATTCCTAATTACTGCATCACAATTCCTAGTTTGACGTACTTACATGAGGCAGATGCTGTGCCTGGTCCTCAAAAGAAGTCTGTTAATATACTCTCGATAAACACAAAAGCCCAGAAACCAAACATGCTTCTCAAGCCTGTAAATTAATATACAATATATAGAACTTAAAACACAAGATATCTAGGTTGGGCTGGAGAAAGGGTAGTGTGGGTAAAATGCTAGCTGTGCACGTGGGAAAACCAGATTTCTGGTTCCCATAACCTATGGCAAAGCCAGGTGCATGTGGAGATCTGCCTGCTATCGCAGGACATAGCAGACAGGAGCGTGGACTTCCAGAAACAAGCTGGCTAGCCATACTAGTTAAAATAGCAATTTCCAGCATTAGTGAGAGACCCTTCCTCAAGAGATAAGGTGGACAGTGCTTAAGGGAGACACCTGACATCAATATCAGGCCTCCATATGCAAGCCTGTGCCCACAGGCATGCAGCACATACACATGTCCACACTATTCACATACATACACAAAAATACCCTGGATAATAATATTTATAGATGCATATAACAAATATAATAGCTTCATAATAAGAGTGATAATTATGTTGCATATCAGTTTATAATTTAGGTGTATATTCACCAAAGCTCAGAGGTGTCAGAATTATCTACAAACTAGCTAATTAAATAAGAGCAGAAATTATACTTGGATTTAAGCATTATGGTGAAAAAAAAAAAGCATTTAAATATGTGGACGAATTCCTGTACTGAGACCTAACCTTTAATAAATACTGGGATGACTGATCTACATCAATGAGCTAACACCTTTTGCAAACTCTCCTCTTTTTGATTCTGTCATTTTTTTCACATAGGTTTGAATTCTATTTTAAACATCCACTTTATTTACCAGTCTGGTACAGTTCCCTTATCTTCTACTCAAAAGTTGTTCACTAAAAACTAAGTAGATATGCTGAGCTGGGCATACTATATCAGGCCTTTAATCCCAGCAGATCTTTGTGATGTGGGGACCAGCATGGCCTACGTTGTGAGATACTCTCTCAAAACAAACAAAAGCCAAGTATTCATAATCAACAAAACTGGACGGAAAATTTGTACAGAAGAATTAGAATTACTTTTGTTTTCTGAGAGTAATAGCACTTTAACCTGGCCAATGAGTTTCTCTTCTAAATGTTAACCAAGAAATCGTGTTGAACTCTACTTCACTTAAGAGATGTAGGTATGATTTGAGCCACAGATACCTGCTCTCTGCTTTAAAAAGGATGTTTCTTCTCAACTTATTGGCTCCATAATAAGAGGAAGTAACTTACAGGATATGTCCACAGTATTGATCTCTTCCAATTTAAAGGTGGAATACACAGAAGGACAAAACTCAAGAAATTCTTGGGTTCATGGATTTGAGTTGGAAAACTTCCCTTGTTATTTGTAAATTGGCTTACTTCTTTCTTTCCCCATCTCTCATCTCTCAAACAATACAATGATGCATTGTTAACAATTGGCTCTCATAATTTTTTTTTACATTTATCCCAGTACAACAACATATATCACTTAAAATCTTTTCTTGAAAATGACCTTCCTTTGTGGTCCCATTACTTTGGCTTGATTGAACTCTTCTCCTCTCTCTTTTTCTTGAACATCTTTAACATTTAACTCTAGCAAGATAAAGGTGGAGCTTGTGAACACTGTCAATTTCAAGACCTTACTTTCATGGACATAGAAACTGGCCGGGGATAGATGTGGGACCCAAGCCAGGCTAATGTGAAAATCTTTTCAGGACTTTTCTTAGTAGAGTTTGCAGGTAAGTCAACTTCTCTGTGATTCTGTTAAATGTTGGCTCTCCCTTCAGCTTCTTCAGCAGTGGCTGGTTTTGTACCTCAAATGTCATTTAATTAGCCTTACAGTTGGGACTTTTTGCTCCTTCAGACATTTCCTGATGCTTTTCTCTCCATCTTCCATAACACCTATCATCAAATGAATTACTACCACACTGAGCTGTAGTTTGCAATTATATTCAGTTTGTAGCCTCATTCCTGGAAGATTTACTTACTTGCTTCGTGATTTTTTTCTTTCTAACAAGATTGCACTCACTGTGCAGAGGGATTTCTTTCTTTTCTTTGATGTGAATGTGGCGGGGCGGAAGGTCGAATACATTCATCCTCAGGTGTCTACCTCCTTTGAGACAGAGTCTCTCATTTGCCTGGATCTCACCAATCGGATGAACTGCTTGGCCAGTGAGCCCCAGGGAACTACCTAACTTTGTCACCCTAGCCCTTGGATTATAAATGCACAGCATGCAACCTGGACATCCAACAACTAAGAGTGACCCAAAGCCGACAGCCCACCCCGTCGACCTTGGCTCCATCATCTGAAGCCAATTCAGCCAAGCAAGAAAGAATATGGGAGATTTTTTTTTTTCCTCATAGTCACTCAGTTTTGGAATGTTTTATTTCATAGCAATCTGGAAATTTTAAGTAGAATCCAATTTCCCATTTTCCTCATCCACCCTGATGAGAATTCCAGTCTTTTGAGTTCTCAGGACCAAAGTATGAGGGTTACTAAGACTCCATATCTTCTCACATTCCACACCCACACAATCAAGCAATCTATTTGCTCGGTCTTCCCAAATATGTTCGCAACACATTCATTTCTCTGCTGTGTGAACCTGATGGAAGCTATCATCTCCACCTCCCTAGAGAACCGCTGTAGCTATTGAATGAAACCCTGATTCCCATTCTCTAGTCTCCATCAGGTTGGTTTATATGTTTTAAGCTGTGATACAGTAGGACATTCATCCTGCTGAGTAATAACCATTTCATTCTTCTGCTTAAGACTCTTAAAAACTTTTTGCCTCACTTTAACTTAAGGCTAAAATACTCACAGTGGCCTATAGGCCTTGCAAGTTTTGTACTTATCTCAAAACCACTCATCACTCTGTTGTTGAGTTCTGTTTGTAATGTCTTACTCCAACCACACTAATGAAATTGCTGTGCCAAGAACATACTGAGCATGCATTGTGCCTGAGTCTTTTTGGCACAGATTTCTGCCCGTGGGCACTACTTCCCATAACCAAAAAAAAAAAAAAAAGAAGAAGCAAAAACAAACAAACAAAAGAAACAATGAAAAACCTTCATCATCAATGCTCCCATGGCTTTCAAATGCTATGTTCTATGTTCACCGCCAGTTTCTTAGCATTAGTTACTAAGATCATTTTACCGAGTCACACACACTGGATGCATTATACAACAGAAAGGTACTCGTTTACAATTTTAGAGAGGCATGTTTCTTCTAGGCTTCTCACCTTAGCTTACAGATGACCATGTTCATGTTCTTCACCTTATCTTCTTTGAAGTATCTAGGTTGTCTCTCTGAATAAAGAAGCAAAGTGCTAGAGAGTTCCCCAGAAATCCACAAAGATACCTCCACAACAGACTACTGGCAGTGGTCAAGAGAAAGCCCGAACTGACCTACTCTGGTGATTGGATGGCGGAACACCCCTGCTGTCGTGATAGAACTCTCATCCAATGACTGATGGAATCAGATGCAGAGATCCACGGCCAAGCCCCAGGTGAAGCTCCCGGAGTCCAATTGGCAAGAGAGAGGAGGGATTATATGAGCAAGAGATATTGAGACCATGATTGGAAAAAGCACAGGGACAAATAGCCAAACTATTGGAAACACATGAACTATGAACCAATAGTTGAGGAGCCCCCATGGAACTGGATCAGGCCCTCTTGATAAGTAAGACAGTTGATTAGCTTGAACTATTTAGGAGGCCCCCAGGCAGTGGGACCGGGACCTGTATTTAGGTGCATGAGCTGGCTTTTTTGAACCTAGGGCCTATGCTGGGACACTTTGCTCAGCCTAGGTGAAGGGAGGAGGGGACTGGACCTGCCTCAACTGAATCTACCAGGCTGAGCTGAATCCCTAGGGAAGTCCTTGCCTTGGAGGAGGTAGGAATGTGGGGTGGATTGGGAGAGGCAGGAGAGGGGACGGGAGGAGGGATGTCAGGGGAATCCGTGGCTGATATGTAAAATTAAATTAATTATAAAATTAAAAAAAGAAAAAATAACAATATTTGGTTAGGACCCATTCAAATGTTCCCATTTTATTGGTATTTTTATAAAGATCTTATCTTCAGGTAAGGCCATGCTTGAGGGTCAGTCATTAGGATTTTAACATGAGTGTGAGGAAATATAATTCATCATAAAGAACCTTCTCAACCATCCTTCCTTTTCAAACTAACTCTCTTCTTTTCTCTTGCTTTCCTTATTCTTCTTACTATATTTGTTACCTTTAAAAATGTTTTAATTTATTCTTTCATTCTTCTCAAGAAGATAGTACTACTGTATCCCAGGAATATAGAACAGATAACATTTGGATATGATTGATAGTTATTCCTTGAATAAGTTCATCTCACCCAATCTATCATCTCTCTTTTTTTTCTCCACAATTTTCTTTCTTTCTTTTTATTTATTTATTTATTTATTTATTTTGGTTTTTTGAGACAGGGTTTCTCTGTGTAGCTTTATGCCTTTCCTGGATCTTGCTCTGTAGATCAGGCTGGCCTTGAACTCACAGAGATCCACCTGCCTCTGCCTCTCCAGTGCTGGGATTAAAGGTGGGTGCCACCACTCGGCCACAATTTTCTTATAGGACAGTAACCAAGTGTCTTTTTTGGTTGCCTGAAATAAAGTCAGAAGACGCATATCCTGAGTGCTTAGCTCTTCCTAATGACTACATCTCATTTCACCACCCTCGAAATACAATGGATCTGATCTTGTCCTAGGAACAAGCTGAATTTAACACAGCCATTATAATGACAGTCTTTGAAAATGTAAAAATGAGTTGGCATTAAAGTATCTTTTAAAACACACTTTAACATTTCAAATTATTGTTAGTATCCTCATAAAGTGGAGTCCTATTCTCTTCCTCATAATCTTTAAAGGCTTATTATAGCCATGTACACATTTTCTGGTTTAGTCGAAAGGAAGAAATCACGTAGGACCAAGGACACAACTCTGTGACATATGTCCTAAAATCAACTTCTATTTCAACTGTAGAACTGTTAACATTTTTTTATTAACTTCTCGGTACTTTTTTGAATTATCTGTAAAATGAGCAACATCCTAAAAATTCCTTTCTCAATTGCATTTCTCTGGTTATGAATGCATATTTCTACATCTCTTCCAGAATTATAGTGACATCTTTACTTTAAATTATTTTAATTACTTAGTCTACATGCAGAACAAATACTTCATATAATCCAATGGACTCCCTAGAAAATAACATATAGTTATATTAAGGAATCATCCCCCAAAAAGCCATAACTCATATTCATTGCTAAAATAGATTAAATTCCTTACAAATCCTAACACCAGCCTGTAGACAATACACATAAGAGGGAAGTACTTTATTAATTCAACAAGGAAGAAAAACCATGAATAAGTCACAGGAATAATGTAGTGTTACTAGCAGCATATAATTTCAGTAGACCTTAAATAATTATTTTTGTGACCAGCAATTGACAGATTTTCATAAAGATGACTTTTTCACACTTATACTGAACTACAAGTATCGTTTTTGCAGAGGCACAGACACCACAAACTTCAAAGGAAAGTGTCTTTGTAACTATAACATCAACAGGCAGTATTAGGGCAGCGAGTGTAATCACCGAATTTTCCACTTTTGTCCTGAAGTTGTCTCATATCATTGAGAAACTTTCATTTTTAAAGTAAGACAAATTGTGAGTGAATCAGTTTTTATGTGAATATGTTCGTAAAGAGCAGTAGTACCGCATCACATAAATATAAGACAGTCATTTAGAAAGCAACCTTGAATCTCATTTCTCATTTTAAAACAAAACAAAAACATAGGCATAAAGGAAAATGGGCTTTAACCTCACTTCTCCTGAAAGAAGAAGATGGAAAGTGAGAGCCAAGGCTAATTACGTTCGATTTTTCCAGTCATTGTATTCATCTTTATGAAAATCACAGTATAAAAAGAGAAACACTATTTTTGCCAGGCGACTATGTGTAATAAAGTGAGTGTTTTTGGAAGAGCCCCTTTGTCTTCTTTCAGGATTAGAAGGCCTTCCCATGCACGGCTCCTTTTGGAAGCCGTGTGCAGCTATCATCGGGAGCTGCAGATGACCGAGTGTCTGCCAGGAGCATCAGGAACAAAGCTGCCGAGGCTGCTGGCTTCTGCACATTTATATTTGTGTTTTTTAAATGATTGCTGGTTTCAGAAAGGGTAACATTAATGCAGTGAAATACACCAATTCTACATGACACTAAATATTTCCATTCCTGGTGTAATTATATATAATGGTAATTATATACCTGTACTCTCCATTGCTGATGAATCATGAAACATGCTCCTAGGGACATCCACATGTGCTATAGAGAGGCAAGACAGAACAACATTAGTTCTAAAAAAAAAAAAAAAAAAAAAAAAAAAAAAGGGGGGGGGAGATGGAAAGAAACGTGCTACATATCATGATCTGTAATTTCCTTGTTTTCCATATACTTCATTTTCATTTTGATAAGATCTTCTCTATGACACATATGATATATATTAAACCATATTACATATGTGAAAAGTTTGAAAGCTATTGCAATCGGTACTTCAAGTTACTGGCTCGTGACTTCTTGACTGCAAGTATTGCCTTGTGCTGTGGTTTGGGTAGGACCTGTATGCCACGTGTCTAGAGTGGTCAGTGGCTTAATTGCCAGGGTGATGATGCTGGGAAGTGGTGGCACCTTTAGAAGGTGAGCCTCGTGGGAGGCTGTCTGCTCATTAGGAGTGTGTTCTCAGAACATGGTTCACAGGCCATGGAAGGAAGATGTTTACAGAAGCCAGGGTGTGTCTCTCTCTCTAGCGACTCGGTTTCTTGTTCAGGATGCAATCACTTTTTTGTACCATGGCTGTCTCTATCATAAGGTATTGTAGCAAAGGGCTGGTCCTTACCAAGTCTGCTACACCATGTAGATTTCCAGCCTCCAAAAGTATGGACCAAATACTTTTCTTCGTAAGTAGCTTGACTTAGATTCTCATTTTCTGTTTCATTGCTTTGTTTTTTCTTTTGAGATAAGGTATGTAGTCCAGGCTGGCTTCAAAGTTCTGATTTGCCAGCCTTAACTTTTTTTAGTTTTATTGAAAAAGATTTTTTTCATGCAATGTATTTTGATTACATTCCTCCAGCCAACTCCTTTCAGATCTTCTCTGCTGTCCCATCCACTCAATTTTATTCCCTTTTAACTCTCTCTCCCTTTAAAAAATAAGTAGCCAAACAAACAAAAACCGACAAGCAACTCAGACACACACACACACACACACACACACACACACAAAACAGAAACAATAAATTGGAGGTGATATAGACAAACAAAAGACCAATAAGACAAAACAATATGAGACAAAAAGTAAAAACCATTGAGACCAAAGATAAAAACCAATGAGTTCATTTGTGCATCTGCTACTAGGAATGGGGCCGACACTGAAGTATGATTAATATACCCAGTGAGACTCCATTGAGTATCATGATAACAGGAGTGTGCCCCCATACCTTGTTTTCAGATAGTTCCATATACTGAAAAGGAGCAGACTAACATATTTTGAGTACCAATTGAAAAGTTGTAGACTAAAAACATGTACTTGAAGTTAATCATTCCATATATTATTTGCTTCAAAGCATTTTAAAAAAGAAATACATTTCCTCAAATAGGAAAAACTGTAAAAATTTGTCAAATGGATTAGATTAACTGGAAAAGTTGTTAGGAACTAGGTCTTCTCCATGTATAGAGTGCTTTTTGACATGAAAGAGCCCACACACAATCATGGCCCCAGCACAAAAGTAAAGACTGAAGTACAATCTCTTTTTTTTTTTTTTTTTTTTTTTTTTTGGTTTTTTGAGACAGGGTTTTTCTGTGTAGATTTGTGCCTTTCCTGGAACTCACTTTGGAGACCAGGCTGGCCTTGAACTCACAGAGATCTGCCTGGCTCTGTCTCCCGAGTGCTGGGATTAAAGGCGTGTGCCACTACTGCCCGGCTTGAAGTACAATCTTAATGGATGTTTAATATAGCTCTGCCTCCTTAGTGTTTAAATGAACACTAATTCAGTCTTAATACAATTAATTATTTTAAAATATGATAAAGTTTAAAAACATATCTAATATTGTATTAATTATTGATAATACAAATTTAACATAATATAATTTTTCAGAGATTACTCTTTTTAATGACTTTATTCATATAAAGTTGAATTCTTAAATTTTAAAAAAGCAAAACAAAGTGGAAGAGAATAGGTATCATATAATATTTATAACAGCTAATGGCCTTTGGAGTATCACCTATGTATGCCTTCCATATGCTTACTTACAATTAATTCAAACAGGAGAATATTCTAGTAACTGCATTAGTTATGTGTTAATGGCTTAATTTCACACTGACCTTAAGTCCCTGAAGCATTCCAAAGTGCTTTCTGAATGATCAAAGACATAGTTCTGCTCAATTTAATTTTAGTGCAAGGAGGGTTATTAATAGGAGTTATGTTAAATTATTATATAAAACTAATAATATTCTATGTATAGTAATGTATGTTAATAAGAATAATAAGCTCACAGACACTATATTTGTTATAGATTTGGAATTTTTGTTCTAAAAATTCACAAATAATCAGTATTAATAATATTCTAAGAATATGCTTCTCAAACATACTCTTTTAGAAAGACTGTTAGACTTTTTCATAAAAAATAAATAAATGGCTCTTCTCTGGGCTTTCCTCAAATCCCCATCCCCTATACATTATATGGTAATTGTCCACTGACATGCCTACCTCCCATTTAAGACTGCTGGTGTCAACAGGACTGGAATACCCTTATCCATGCACGGAATATTCTAGAGATGCTTGTCTGTGATGCCCATTCATTGCTGTCTGGTAGAACAGAAGGACAAAAGGCAGTGATTACAATGCATGAAGATCAGTACTACAGAGGTCAATTAGAATCTATAGGAAGACACAGAGTGGAAAGAGGATGTGACTCTGGAGCGTAGTTCTAGAGTTTTAATTGGTGTTGTCATACAGTATGGGAGCTTGTACAGAGGTGTGAATTCAGGAAAAGTCTCAGTACTGTGGACTGCGCAAAGTTCAATGGACCTGGATGGAAAAGCATGTGAAGATTGTTGGGAGCTAAGAGAAAGGGGGTGGGGGAGCAAGAGAAATATAGGAAGGGACGATATTGAGCACTTTGGTCTATGGACTGCAAGACACACATAAGAAGAGAGGGGAGAAAATGAACAGAGTGGGAAGCTGCTGAGCAGCAAAGGAGAAACGGAGAAAGAAAGACTTTGAAGCTATTCAGATAAACGGCTGTCTTCTGGGGCACTGAGATATTGCCCAGCTACTTGAAGGTTTTACTTAGGTTAACCTTTGTGGCAGTTCTGTGGAGCAGGTCCTGTTGTCACTAACTTTCTACTGACAGTTAGCAAAAGCGCATCTTGATGGTGCCTAGTAACTGGCTCAACCGAGACACAAACAGATGACACAATGAGATTACAAACCCAGTGCCACCTGCCTCCAAAGTGTGTTAACAGTGTGCGCATGAGCACCCACCATCACATTGTATGTAACTTTCCAACGGAAATGCGTTACTTAGAACGTGATCAGAAAGAATTGGAAAAGCAACATGATGAACATATCTACACCTGGTGACTCTCAGTAGACTGCTTGCCATCCACCCAGCCCCCACAACACTTACAGGAATGCCTACAGTGTAGCTACAGCGACTGAGCCACAGAATACGACAGTGGTTACAGCGGGAATATGGCACTGAGGTAATGACTTGCAGAATTCATTACGCCAATGAATGCTGAAGTGACAGCATGAACATGTAGAAGACTTTCATCATGGAACCCCAAAAGCAAGTAAAATAGAGCACACCTCTACAACTGAGGCATCCTATGCCTGTGGACTAGAGGTCACAATGACTATGTATGTCAGGTCACAAGGTCACCAAATCACTTAACATCCCTGCTATGTGATGGTTGTCACTATAGCTTGCTCTTTTTTGGCCAGTGAAATTGATTTTGCCAATACTCTTTTCAGTCTGCTGGGTGCTCTTATTTACACTTGAAATGTGTTGTCAGTGAAGGAACGATCCTGGGGGAGTCTCTATTACAAATATACTGTGTGGCATGTGTAATCCATGTTTGAAATCTTCTGGTAGAGACAGTGAGGGACATCTGGAGTGGATGAAGGTCAAGGTGTGTGTGTGTGTGTGTGTGTGTGTGTGTGTGTGTGTGTGTGTGTGTGTGTGTGTGTGTTGTAATGTGCATTGGTTGGGTATCAGAGGACAACTTTCAGGAGCTGATTCTCTCCTTCCATCATGGCTTCTAACCATTGTCCGCTTGATTGGCAAGAGCTTTTAACCTGCTGAGCCATCTGGTTGCCACGGAATGAATAACGCCTGGAAGGTCAGCATTCTGACTCAGTGTGAATGTAACTAGCAAAATTACAGCAATGAAAGAGAAATGTGAGTAGAATTCTGACCCAGAATATTTGATTTTACAAAGCACACAGGAAGTGATGTCAATATCTACATCTTTCCTCAAGTTCTGAAATTCCCAATAGTTAAAAACAAAGAAAAGGATAAAAAGAAAAAGACAAAGGCAGTGTGGTTGTATATGAGTGCAATTCTGCACTCAGGAAGCCAATGCAGGAGAATCACACTTTTGAGACCTACCTAAGCTACATAATAGTTTAGAGTCCAGTTTGGACTATGTTTTCATACTTTGTCACAAACAAGCAAGGACTTCCCTCCTGAAAAATGAAAGGTAAAGAACACAGGAGAGTTCAAAGTAAACTATATTTCTCCTCTCTTCTCTCCATGAAATGTAAATACAAATATCCTGTGACCTAAGACATTAGACATGTGACTGGAGAGGAATACATGGAATGCAGCATGTGTCATGAACAGGACACTACAGATTTCATACTAATTGTCATTTATTTCAAACTGTTCTATTGAGGAGTCAGGGAATTTTGTATCCTTTTATAAGCCGAATTTGCCTGTTTAAATTATATTGTTTTTGGCCGGGCGGTGGTGGCGCACGCCTTTAGTCCCAGCACTCGGGAGGCAGAGCCAGGTGGATCTCTGTGAGTTCAAGGCCAGCCTGGGCTACAAAGCGAGTCCCAGGAAAGGCGCAAAGCTACACAGAGAAACCCTGTCTCGAAAAACCAAAAAAAAAAAAGAAATTATGTTGTTTTTACAATAAGATTTGCCTTGATAAAGCAAATTTGTATATAGAAATTACTTTTCATCATAATTATAGATTATTAATATTTTCTTTAATATTGGAAAATCACTACATCTTATCTATCTATATCTAAACACCCACCTTCTATTATTCCTTTAATAAAGCTCATCCATTGTTAAATGATACAGCTTTCTTATGATGTAGTATTGCAATTAAAATTCGTGCTCGAAAAGGTGAAACAAAATTAGCATCAACTAAAATTAGGAAACAGGAAACATTAGTGCAATAATATCTGAGTTATCACTACATATGCAGGAGTGTGGATAAGTTAAGTTAATCACAGTTTACGATCCTCAGGAGGACCATGTGTTAGATGAATTCTCTGTTCAGTCCATAAAAGCTACTCTCAGTATTATTTTAATTGGAATGGATACGACAAATACAATTTGTATAAGAAAAAACTTGATGCAGTCATATAAATAATTCTTCTGATATGAACTCAGTCCAAGTCTATTGTAGAGTCAACTTAGAGTTTGATTGCCTAAGTCAATCTAAGTACAGAAAAAAAAATAAGATATTATAAATTTGCTAGAAATTAAGGGACAGATTGACTGAATGAATGAACTACAGAAAAAGAGTATAAATGTCACATACAGATTCATTATGTCTTCGTCAAATTTTTTATACCTGTGTGCATGCACAGGAGTATGTATGCCTGTGTGTGTGTGTGTGTGTGTGTGCATGTTGTAGGTAGTGCATGTCAGTGTGGGTGCCCATGCAAGGATGTGTGTGGAGAGGAGGAAAACCTGAGCTCACCACCACTTGTCTTCCTTGCTTGCTCTCCTCCCCTCCTCCCCTTATTACTTGAGACAAGGTCTCTCACTGAACCTGGAACTCACCAATCTGGATAGGCTGGTTGGCCAGTGAGCACCTTGGATCCATCCTTTTCTATCTCCTCGGCACTAGGATTACAGTGGGGAGCCACCGTGCCTGCCTTTTCACTTGGGTGCTGTGGATTAAAACTCAGGTCCTCAAGTTTGTGTGACGAGCACCTTACCAACCGAGCCACCTCCCCAGCCACACACGTTTCCAACGTAAAGATTGGTTTCTTTTTTCTTTAGTTTCAGCGGACGTTAAAACCTGTTCATCATACACAGAATGGTCAAGTTGCCAGAATTAGATGGTGGCACATGTTGTGAGGGCAGGCTAATGCTTAAGGGATCACACAGAAGCATTGCTTTTGGGACAGAGTCTATTAAACTAAGCTTTTAATCACAAAATGTAGAGAAGTGCATTAGCTGTGGTTTGTATTTTGGTTTAAGACTATTGTTTCTCACCAGGGAGTATTTGGCCTATTCCAACAAGATAGTTGAGGACAGTTTAATAAAGAATCTATTTGTGGATTTGAGGACAGGGATATGTATGGAAACCAAGGAGGAATGCTGAAGCATTCTGACCACAGCAGAAAGCTATCATCACTTCTAGGTTCAGAGGAGCACAGGTAAGGACTTAATAGCTAAAGGAGAGGAAGATTGAAAGGTGCTGTGATGTTAGTAGAGGACGACATCCATGTCCTTCCCGTTGCTTTGGATAAAAAGAGCCTATATTCTGCTCATCATTCCTATGTCCTTCAACAATTTGCCCACATTTCCCATTGGCTGAGGCCAATCCCAAAGTCCTAAAACAAGAGGCCATTACCACAAGTCCCTACAATTTAGGCTCCCAGGCAACAAAGAACATTGGAGAGCATGGAATCTGAATCAGGTTGGACACACAGATATGACTAGAACACCTGCTGAAGTTAATTACAGTGTTGTGCTGAGCCAAGCCAGAGCCTGCCACAAAGCAAGTGAATATGATAAGATGGTTGTCTGGGTTTAAAATATTGCTATTTTGTTCCTCCTGAGATTTTTGCAGTCATTCTAATTTGGAAATATGGAAGACTGCAATGCCATTCACCTTGACTACCACATTTGTGAATTCCCTACTCTTCAAATCCTCTGCCCAGGTTATTATTATCAGTGTCCTAGACTTTTCTTTCTAACAATTACACTGGATTTTACTGTGGGTTTTGTGATGTTTGCCTCTTTCATGGATCCATTGAGAAGGATTGTTCTCAAACCCAATGGGAAAAACATGGGCGCAGATATTACATATAAATCCTGAATTTTTATGCTTTGCAATGATCAAGATTATGCATATTGTTTTTCCTGTTAGAAAGCTTTATGTGTTTGATTACATGCGTAATTTTAGAGATCAGCTCAAATTGAAGCGAATGTTGTTGCAACTAAGTGACTGAAGGTAGTTTGTTCCTGGATTGCCAAACAGATCTATCATTTTATTTTGAGATTCCTCTCATCTGCCCCACCATTCTATTGCACCCAAAGTTTTCTGAGTACACAGGAGAAGTTTTTAATTTTTGTCTTCTTCATTGCTATCACTCCAGCACCTTGCAAATAATAAATCCACAAATATTGTTTGAATAAAATGAATGAATTGAACAAGACACATCTATCGTAAGAACCACTTGTTTCAGATTATGCATTTCCTGTTAGCAGGCTTGAATGAAAACTGGGCTAACAACCTTGATGACACTATTAAGAATTAGGAGACAAATTAAAATCAGAAGACTCAACTTCAAAGAAGTGGAAGCTCTGCCACAGTGGACAGATGAACGTCCCAGCCTGAGGATTCCATTTCTTCCCAGCCAATTTCCATTGTTCTGTGCATTCTGCACACTACAGGATCAAAATAATAACAATTAATAAATGTAGTGTTTAATCTTTTTTCATTATTGATAGTTTACTTTTAAACAATAATATATTTTATATGCACTTGTAAACTTATATTCATATTCATCCATTTAATAGGTCATGCAAGCAATTATTTTTGACACCCAAAATAAAACATGAATGCTGGGGATGCTGTGAATGCGTTGCTCTGATTGATTAATAAATAAAATGCTGATTGGCCAGTAGTCAGGCAGGATGTATAGTGTAAGCAGGATAAAGAGAGAGGAGAATTTTGGGAGGTAGGAGGATGAGTCAGGAGACGCTGCCAGCTGCAACATGAGAAGCAAGATGTAAGGTACTAGTAAGCCACAAGTCATGTGGCAACTTATAGATTAATAGAAATAAATTAATTTAAGATATAAGAACTAGATACAAAAACTCTGAGCCATTAGGCCAAATAGTTTAAATAATACAAGCTTCTGAGTGATTATTTTATAAGCAGTTGCAGGGTCCGTGGGGCTGGGCAGGACTGGAGAAAACTTCAGCTACACATGAATTTATCTAATGTACACCAGAGTAAAACATAGATATATTTCACTTGTGTTTTATTGTTAGACATGTACATATGTGTATTACTAAAAAACAGTGAATAAAAGTATTTCAACATTGCATCATTTTATAACTACTGCTTGGAGTCTTATGAGAATGAATGACATATTTAAATTTTCTAGTGAAATCATTTTCCTTTAGGGCAATTCTTATAATGAGATATTATTTAGGTAAAATTAGTTCTGATTTCTATTTGGGGGAATGTAGCAGAAAAATAATCAGTAGTTACTAATAATCTCTCATCTCAATCTAGATTATCACCAAATTTACTTCCTAGAAACAAAATGAGAGAACTTACTTCTGTGCATATTCACTATGTAGCCTGTCCTTTGACATCTGTAGTGATGGGTGTTGTCTTCCTCTATTATAATACAGTTAGTAAATACAGCCCCAGAATTTCTATGACATTGTTTCTTTTTCCAGACCCTTAAACTGCAATCACAACCCATGTAATCCTCCCCATGTCTGACCAATGCACATTTCAAGGGGTCCCTTCTCATCATCCTGTCTACTACAGTGCTTATCAGTCATGTACTTAAGAATTCTTAATTAGGATTGGGGAGATGATACAGTCAATAACCTGATTTCTAGCCCCAGATCCCATGTAAAAAAAAAAAAAAACCAGGTACCTGAAGAGATGGTTTGGTTAAGAGCACTGACTACCCATGCAGAAGACTTGGGTTTGATTCCCAGCACCTACACGGTGGTTTACAATCATCTCTAACTCCAGTTCCAGGGGATCTATAACAGCATAAAGTGCTCTGAGCCAATGCAATGAATAATCTTGAATGTGAACTTGACAGGATTTATAATCTCCATGGAAACAAATCTCTGGGCATGTCTGTGAGGACTTTCCTCTATCAGGTAAACTGAGGAGGAAAGACACACCCTAACTATGGGTACATCACCCATGGGCCAAGGGCTTAGATGAGTATGAAGGAGAAAGTGAGCTGAGCACCAGCATTCACCTCCTGCTTCCTGGCTTTAGATGCCATGTGAACAAATTCCTCAATCTCCTGCCCCTATGATTTCTCCACCGTAAAGGACTGTACTTTGGAACTGTTTTTGAGACAAGGCCCTTCCTTTTATCAAGGTAGTGTGTTACAGTAACAAGATGAGTAGTTTATGCAATGAACACAGGCTTTGGGTTCTACTTGAAAGAAGCTCCAGAAATAGATGATGGTGAGATGGCTACATGGAGCGTGGGCTTATTGAATGTCATTTAAAATGGCTAAGAGGTAAATTTATGTTATGTGTGTTTTGCTGCAATTTTAAAACTTGATATATGTAAAGGTAACATGAAGGGAACCACTCCCTGGGCATCTAGGATGCCTTATACGATGATGATGTCACTAGAATAGACAATGTGAAATTTGACTTCTCATATTTTCCTGGCACTGGAAAGCACCGAGGTTTTAAAGGTCAGAATACTTTTATTATTTTGAATGTCACATACTGTTTATTACCCTTTGCTGAGTATGTTCATAATGAATGTGACATTAATCTTAGAGGAGCCCATATTTGACAGCTAGGAATTTCTTTTTCACATTTTATAATTTGAGGGGCATTCTAAGGAAATAACTTAGCAAGAGTGAACAACATTTGCCTTGATCTAATGAGCTTACGGTTGAATTTTGTGGCTGCAGGATGTTAATAAATTTGGTGTGTGTGTGTGTGTGTGTGTGTGTGTGTGTGTGTGTGTGTGTGTGTGACATGTGAGTGTAGGTGCCCACAGACTACAGAAGCATCAGATTCCACGGGGCTGTAGTTAAGGGAAATGGTGAGCTACTTGACATTGGTATTGAGAAGCAAACTCAGGTCCTCTGCAGGAGCAGTCCACACTCTTAAACACAGAGCCATCTCTCTCTCTCCATGGTTTGAACTTTGGTTGTCTAAGGTGGACATGCCATACTTCACAAAAAAGATTTGGCTATAATACTACTTGTCTCATAGCATTTCGGAAGATTACTCAATCTCATGTAATGTTGAAAATTCTGGCATAAATAGCTGTAATAATTTTATGAAATTAGGGTAACAGTATTTGCTATTTTTGTACTGTTGAAATTTGCCATTTGATTTGGAAGCACAATAATTATGAAATGTGTTTATGCTATATGTCATTTTAGTGGGTATTTCCTATTTTATGTTTTTAGAGAATGACTTATTGCTTCTTGTTTGTTTTATATTCATTTTCGTGTGGAAATAATGTTAGACAAAAAGCAAATTCAAGGGTTCTTATTCAAGTTCAAAATGAATCATAAAATAGCAGAGAAAGAATTGCAAGGTCAACAGCTCAATTGACCCATTTGAACTATTAATGAATGTTCAGTGCAGTGGTGGTTCAGTAAGATTTGCAAGGCAGACAAGAGCCTTTAGAAAAGAGACAGAGTGACAGACTAGAGGAAGTTGATACTGACCAATGGAGAGCAATCTTCATCTTACAACTACATAAGAAGTTACCAAAGCAATTACTAAGGATCTCAATTCAGCCCATTCAAGGGTCACTCAGCACTTGAGACAAATCTCAAAGGTGATATAACATGTTAATGGGATCTTTCTGAGCTGAATGAAAACTAAAGACTAAAACAATAGTGTCAGCGAGATGGCTCAACAATTAAAAGCATGGCTGCTCTTCCAAACGACTTGGGTTCAGTTTCCAGCATTTGCATGGTGGCATACAACTGTCTATAACTCTAGTTCCAGGGCATCTAGGACCCTCTTCTATCCCCAACAGGCACCAGGAACACTCAAAGAGCTCATATACATTGAGACAAAACACTCATACACATAAAATAAATAAATAAATAAATAAATAAAAACTTATCATGTTGGACTATTGCTCTTTTGTTCTACACAATAGTGTATCGTTTCTCAGTCCGATTTTGATAGGCAACAAAAAGCAGATGCCATACCACAAGTGGTATTGATCAGCTCAGTAGCCAGACACAGAAGAAGCTCCAAAGAACTTTCCAAAACCTAATTTGCACCAAAAGAAGGTCACGGTCACTGCTGCTCTGCTGCTCTGCTCCATCACAGCCATCTGAATTCTGACAAAACCACGACACCCAGTTAGTATGTCGGAAGTTCCATGTGATGCACTGAGAACTGTAATTCTTGCAGCCTTCGCTGCTGAGCAAAAAGAGCCCGGTCCTCTGCACATCAACCTGACTGTATCTGGGGGTTTGAATAAGATTGGCTCCCATAGGTTCATAGATGTGAATGACTAGGGAGTGGCATTCGAAGGTGTGGCTTTGTTGGAGTAGATGTGCCCTTATTGGAGGAAGCATGCCATTGAGGGCAGTTTTTTTCTTTCTTTCTTTCCTACTTTTTTCTAGTTGTGGAAAGGGTTACTCTGCAGAGCTGCTGAGATGCTTGAAGAAGCTGTTGTGACTCCAGTGTACACAGTAGGTAAGGTACCTATGGTCAAGCCAAGCCCAGTGTTGTTCTCTCTGCTTCCTGCCTTTCCATTTAGATGCAGAATTCTCAGCTACCTCTCTAGCACCATGTCTCTCTGCATGTCATCATACTCCCCTCTCTGATGACAATGGACCAAACCTCTGAACGGTAAGCTAGCCCCAATTAAACGTTTTCCTTTATAAGAGTTGTCGTGGTCATGGTGTCTCTTCACCACAATAGAATATTGATTAAGACACCACGTGGTTCACACCCAAATAAATGAATTAGGCTATGAAGTTTTGCCTCATCTACCATATTCACCTTACCTACTGTATTTAACGATTGCTATTTTGATCAATAAAGATGTGTTTGAATCTAGTTATTTATAATGTTTCAAATTTCAAAATCCAAAACACCAATTCCTTTTGAATCAACCTACTATTTCTGAATTAGTGTTAGTTTATAATGGGTGCTGTCATGAATCATCAAGAGTCCATGTGCTTTAAGCTAATATTAATTAGCTTTCATATCATTCTGGAGGCCACAGTTCAGACCCAGTTCCATGGAACTAAATTTGGTGTTGGGAGGGCTGCTTCTCTTGAAATCTCTAGTGGACAATCTTCTTCCTTGATGCTACTACAAGTTCTTGAAGTTTTTGTCTTTATTATACAAATGTCTACTTCCTTCTCAGAATCACACCCCTCCCCCGCTTTGTTTTAAAGTTGGTAAGGATTTTAGAAGAATCATACTCAAATATGTCTTATTAATTATATAATATCTTATTAAGTATATGGTATTTTTACTTTAATATGACTATTTTCTTAATGTCTCTTCTGCATATTGCATCCATCTATACTATGTGAGGTGCTTATTTGCATAAAACACAACTACAGAAAACAAATAACTAATTCTTAAAATTTATATATGAAACTAGTTCCAGCCATGTACATTTCAAAGAAGAATATAAACAGCCTGAAACAGATCTCAAAAGCCCAGGTTTGGCTTGATGGGAAGTAAAGAATTTGCAGGTTTGGAGCCAGTTGATTTTCTTAAACAAGGTGGGAATGAAGAATTTAGAAACAGAACGAAGATGAAAACAAACAGACAGTAATAGAAATGCTGCAAGATAAATACCATGGGTCCATAAAAACATTATGGTTAAATGCATGTATGTGGTTTTTGAAGTATAGCTAAAGCCAAGTTTGTTAGGAAGTATGACATATGTAAGAGATGTGAATAAGGAAGACTGATAAAGCAGATTGAGGCCAGATGATATTTATTTATTAATCTGCTGTATAATTTAATTTGTCATAGCATGATAAGTGGTCATTTTAATTATCTTCTTTCTTATAGCTAAAGCTACAGGTTAATAATACACAGCAGAAAGAAGTTAAATATTCCTTCCAGATATAACTCTTTATTCAAAATAATGTACATTTTACTTGCTCTATCCAGTTTTATAATATACTCTCCAAAAATAATATATAGGCAAAAGACTTGTAAGGTTAAAAAAAAAAGTGAAGACAAGTAATTATGAGAAAAAATGGCTCAAAAAATACTATTGAGTTCATTTTGTGTTGGCCATCTACAGCTGGGCATGAGCCGGCACTTAAGTGTGGCCTGTGTACCCAGAAAGACTTCACTGGAGAAAACTAATTTTTCATTTGAGAGTGGTTATGAATTGGTGATAGTTTCTGGGTCAGGGTTGGGGTTTGTATCCATTTAATCTCTCAGTTCTGGAACCCAATCTGGTGTAGACTTCTGCAGGCCCTGGAGATGCTGCCACAGTCCTGTGAGTTCATCCATCCTAATCTGTCTAGGAGAACTTTTTCTTTGTTGTCTCCTACCCCAGTGGTTATTAGAATCTTTTAGCTCCCTCTTCTACAGACCTGGCTGCTGTGCCTTGAGGAGAGGGATTTGATGGAAACGTCCCGTTTAGAACTGAGTGTTCCAAGATCTCTAACTCTCTGCATATTGTCTAGTTGTGGACTCTCTGCGTTTGTCCCCATCTCCTGCAAGAGTAAGTTTCTCTGGTGACGGCTGAGCAGGATACTGACCTATGGGTATAGCAGGATGTCATTAAGAGCTTTGTTCCTGTAACAAAGCAGTTGTATGTTGTTTTCCCCTAGGTTCATAGCCTATCTAGTCTCCAGTTCTTGGCCACCCAAACAGTACTGGGATGGGTTCCATCTCATGGAGTGGACCTCAACACCAACCAGATATTGGTTGGTTACTGCCACATTTGTGCCACTGTCGAACCACTGTGTCACACAGGCAGAGGCTTGTAGATGGGTGTGTTGCTGTTTACCTTTCTCCTCTTGTAGTGTTCAGAATGCCTTCCAGGGCCATAAACACTACTTAGTCGGGATGAAGGCTGTAGGCACCAACTCAGCTTCTGCATGTTCAGTAAGCTTATACAGGTGTTGTCTTCATCAGTAGAGCCTTTCCATCAGTTTATGGAGAGAAAACAATAGCCTTTTCAATATTCTGAGTTGCCTGGGCATTCCACTTTGTCCAACCACTGAATTCATTGTAATCCAATGCTGGCACTGAAGGTTTCATTTGGTGGTGAGAGATGTCTCCCTGGGGCTTTGTCTCCCCCATTATTTGGTGTTTCCATTTAAGAGTTCTCCCATAAAAGTATGTTATCAAGTTTCTACTGTACAGTAGGTTTCCCTAAGATCCCCAAAATGGTCCTTACATTTAGCTGTTTCTCCTGATATCCCGTCCCTTCCTACATTTAATCCTTTTGTCCCAGGCCCCTCCTGCCGTCCCTGGTTCATTCATAACTATACATCCTATTTTGTCCTTGGGGGATCCTTTCCTTCCCTCCAATCCTTTACTCTATACCTAACCCCTGGGGCTGTATAGATTGTTGCCTGATTATCGAGGACTTCACAGCTAATATCCGCATATAAGCAAATCCATACTATATCTGTTTTTCTGAGGCTGAATTCTATTATGCAGGTGATTTTTTTCTAGCTCCATCTACTTACCTGTGAATTTAATTATTTCATTAAACACCAATCTATGAGTATAGGCATCATTATATTGACTTTTTCCCCCCTCCAGTCATGTTTGGTTCTATTCTAGGTCTCTGGATCATCCAGCCTGTGGGTCCTGTTGTGTCAGGCAGTGTCAGAGGTGGGCTTTCTCTCTTGGCATGGGTTTTAGAATAGACTGGTCATTGGTTGACCACCCCCTCAATCTCTAGGCCACCCTTACCCCACCATATCCCATAGGCAGATTGGATGCTGGTCCACCTTTTCTTTATCCATTCAAACATCGTTGTTTTTAGTGACTATGCTATTGGTGTGCCAATGAGAAATTCTTTTTCTGTGCCAATGAGTTCAAGATTTCCCCCACTTTCTCTTCTATCTGATTCAGTGTATTGGACCTTATGTTGATGCACTTAATCAATTTGGAGTTAAGTTTTGTAAAAGGTCATAAGTACGACTCTACATTTATTCTTGTAAATGTAGTCATCCAGTTTAACCAGCACCATTTGTTGAAGATGATGTCTTTCTCCAGTCTGTACTTCTGGCATCATTATTAAAGATCAGGTAGGTGTCCATAAGCCTATAGAATTATGTCAGGGTCTTCAATTAAATTCCACTGATGAATGTGTCTGTTGTATGGCAATAACGTGTTCTTTTTGTTGCTATAGCTCTGTAGTACAATTTGAAATCAGGAATAATGTAATGAGAAGCCTGTAGCTGCATCTGATCAGAGTCTCATCACCTGAGGAGTTGAGTATCAAATATTTACAAGGGAAGCCGTAAAACCACACAGAGCTTTTGAGAGCCAATGCAGACAGTAAGGTGGCATAATTGGGAGACTGTATTAGTTTGCTATGGCTGCTCTAACAAGACAGCCAAAACTAGTAAGTGTTTTAATTTTACTGTCAAACCTCTAAGAGACATAATTCCATTTTAAGGATGGTATTGCATAAGCATCCTCTGGCTTCTTATAGTTGCTTGGCTCATGGCTCTATGACTGACCTTCACCCTGTGTTCTACGGGTGTATGTGTACCTTGGTATGTCTTAGTTCCCCTTTTACAACACAGGAATATCGACTGCAGACCTATCCTAATCATGTCAACCTTCCATAATTCGACAAAGCATAGAAACCACTATTCATGAGAAACATGACCTAACCTGACATCAGATCTCCTGGCACCTTGAATTCTTGAATTTGGACTTAATATCTTTCAGAACAATAAGCACCATATTTCTATCATATATAAAGGACCTAGGATAAGATATTTTGTTTTGGCAGTAAGAATGGATTAAGACAGACCTTATTTCCAAGCAAGGACATGTTCCCACGGGTTAAGAGGTTAGAACTTCAGCATCTTTGTGGAAAAACACATTTCAACTACCCATAAACAAAAAATGACAAAGTAAGGAATTGCAGACTTTGTGAATATGGTCTCGGCAAAACTGACGGACTGGGGAGACTGTGGTCCTCTTTAGAAAAATAACAGTGTGAAGGGAAAATGTCCCAAATACATTACGGATCTTACATGCCACAGCGTTATTTATAATGAGTCTATTTAAAACTTCAAAGTAAGCAACACAACTGCTCATTAATGTTTGCTAAGATGCAGCGGGACTGCAAATCTGCTGAGAGGCTAAGTCTCCCATCCATGTGCATCATGGTGCTGTTTTCTACTACTGACCAGAAAATGGAAGTGCTCAGCACTATCTCCCCAACACAGAGGTTCTCATTTCTATTAAACTGGATATGCTTTTTTAAGAAACAAGATAAACACTGCATTTTAAAATAGTTTTTCCCTCTTTCCACAGGCTCTGTATTTCTGACCAAAGTCTACAAAAGTAAAGGATTTCAACTTTATTTTAACTTAAGCAAATGCAAATTCTTTTTTCCCCCAAATGTAAGTGAATGGCAATCATATGCTGGTAAATGTTTTAAGAACCACAGAGCACTTACATCTTCTTCAAAAGACTTGTCGTGCATAGGATCTTTGATATACGTGTTCTTGCCACCCTGGATCCCTGATGAAATCTCAGAGAAGACCAGAAAACCAAATTAAAAGTTTTAATAAATTCATTTAAGGGTGAGCAGGGGTCAAATTATTTGTATGTCAATTCTTAGAATTGTGAGCTTTTCATTTATGTTATGTGGATGCAAATAACATTTTATTACTAAAACTATTTCTTGGAAATAAAAATTAAAATGAGATGTCACATATAATGTTATGGACACTTGTGGCATGCCTGTATATTAAAATTCAACACAAATATATGTAGTTTGTCTTTTTGTCTCTTAAGAATGTTTGTAGTTCGGTCTGAAAAAAATGTAAAATTATTTCCCCCTCTCATCCCTTTCTTTTGGCTCCAATCTCATTTTCTTTCTCCTGAAACTGCCCAAGGTCACCCTCTAGGCAGTCAGCCAGCAGTAGAAAATCAAAGTAGCCATTTTATGGGACTTAGCTCATAATTATTTTAGCAAACTATTTTCATGGTCTCTGTTTCCCTCTCTCGTGCATCTCAGAAGAATGAAATGACTCCCAGGTATGCATCCATGTGCTCAGAAATTGCCATTCATGAATAATTGCCTTATATGTCGACTGATTTGACAAGATCCATCCCACTCTCATAATTAGGACTAAGAGAATGCCTTTTGATATTCCAATGTCAAGAACGAGACTCTCATCACTCATGACTTAAGCTTCATTGAGAGCTGGAAACTCTCAAATTCATACTTCAAATGAGAGAGTTTGAGGGAGGTCTAGACAAGAAATCCTAAGTAATTAAAACTAATAGTTTGTCAAATCAAGTTTTGTTGAGTTTTTGAGTCGGCAGTATTTTATTACAATACACATAGCTTTCGAATCCTAAATGAAGATATTTCTTTTATTCGCACTTACGAGATTTCCCTCTCTCTGAACGCCCTTTAACAAATTCTGTGGGAAGTAAATAGCGACTTTGTATACTTTGTAACTTTGTCTGTGCCCAAGCCCAGGCGACCACTCTTAAATGCTTTCAGCTTTGTTGAGAAGGCTGTAACAAGACTGTGTTGACATTTAGAACAGACTCATCCCACTGCTGGGAAACCCACTCAACCTGGAGCCTCCTAATGGTGCATCAATAATCTTTGTGTCATAGGTGAAGACTAGTAAAATTAGCACTTAATGCAGACAAGTCTTCCCAGACTTCCTGAGTTAATTTATGGGAGGAAGCGGATGACTCTTTCTCCACTCTTTGTTCTTCTGTTTTTTAAGGCACACTTTATTCCTTGAAGACATTATTCATTTCCATGGATTTCATATCTGCCTCTTTATTGCTGGCTTCTATCTCACTCATTAACAAGGCCTGAATTCTCTGACCTCAATTTAACATTCTAGTCCCATATCCTCCTCTATTATCATTCTCTAGCCTTGTCTTCCTCACATTGCATTGACATTGTTCATTTATGTTGCTGCTTTACAAGATCCTGGAGGTTAAAGCCCAAGCTATGCTAATTTTTTGTATTCCCAGAACCTGGCATAGTGATTAGGGCAAGTAATTACCCAGTATGCACTGGATGAATGAAGGAATGAATTCATGGGCAATGTATGCTATCACAGGCTTTACAGCTATTGTGAACTTCCTCCCCTATAAATGGTCTACCATACTTCTCACTGCAGCACATGTGGCATAGTCTGCTTCACATCTCTCCTTTTGCTTTTATCATATCTGTAAATTGTCTGCTCACTGAGCCATTAAACCCTTGTATTAGTAGTCTCCAGAAAAACAAAACCAACAGCATATACAGAGATATATGAAATGAAGTCCATTTTGGGAACTGGATCACATCATGGTCCTGAGGCATACGTCCCATGAAATGCCTCTGCACTCTGGTGGTTGAATCAGCCTTGGAAGCCTGAAACTCCAGCACTTCATCTTCCTATAATATTTTGATTTAAGCCCTAACAACAAAGAGAAAAATAACATCTCCTCTGCCCATTCACTTAGTAGGCCTGCAATGGATTAGATGATGCCTATCCAGTACTTATACATGAAAACACTTTCAGAGACACACTCAGCAACAGGTGTTTCATCAGCTAAGTGGGCAATCCTAGATGTTGTGTAGCAGTTTCCTCAAGGTTGAAACGATCTGTCCTGCAGCGAAACTCCTTAAGCCAAAAGGTAAACAACACAGAATAGCTTCAGGAAGTCTGTGAAACTGACTAGATTCACTAGTCCCCTGTCTGCCAGGGCAAACAATAAAGAACACTATGAGTCGGCCTCAGACAAGCTAAGCTGCCAAGAAGACTGGGACAAGACTAGCCACCTAGAAGAAGGAGAAACCAGCTGAGCTGCCTGGAATAGGTTTAGAACAATGGAGTCACTTGGACAGAACATGCATCAATCTGTTGAGCTACCTTTAGGCTCCAGGTTCTCAGGTTTTGTGAGCTGTCACTCATACTGGGGTAGGATTTGGTAGTGCAGTTGTTTTTGAGTCATTTTTACTCCTGCAAATAACCCCTTCCTCATACTCTTGTAAGTAATCCCAATACAACTCACTGGTTCACCAAATGGAACTTTGGTGTTATCTGTACTTCGGTTTGTTGTAGCTTCCCTATCTGAGCTGAAGAGGTATGTGTCTCCCTACCAGTAGTCTTGCTATACAACTTTAGTCCAGTCCAACTGACATAGGAGATGAGTTATTACATCATTAGGGTCCTGCAGCTCACACTTTTCTAGCTGAAAAGAATGCAGTTCTGGATAAATGAGGACTCCTAAACAGTCAACATTTTCTTTCAGAGACAAACTACCATTAATCAACACCAATTGCCACTCATGGATCCTCCAAAACACAGAATCCATGTTCAGGTAAATTGAATTTATTATGAGACACAAAATTTCAGTGATAACAGCAAATACACTTTTTTCTAAAACTACAATTTTGGAAGGATTTTTTTTTAACTGTTGCAAAAATCATTAAAGTTTTGAATAAAGAATCTAAATTGATCTAATATTTGCAGTAAATTTTCTCAACTTTATTGGGGGCAAATATACAAAAGTTCAGGGCAGAAAAACATTTTACCTCTATTGATGATAAAGGGGGTGAATTTTTTAACCTTGGAATATATTAGGAATTCACTTTAATATGCATTATTTAATTGAGCAGATAAAAGTAGATATATAATTACCTTTTAAAAATTGCTATAATTAGTGGAAATTTAAATGATTCAGCTAAGTATTTTTTTTTAACATTTATAATTAACCTTTTCATCCAGAAATTTTCCAGAATTTCATACTTACTTTTGTTTTCTGGAGACTATAGTGAAGAAAATAATCCTCAGCAAGTAAGGGATAACGCATCTTAAGTTACCTTGAAGACTTAGACATTGGTAAATATTTGAAACTAGAACATAGATTATATCAGAGAATACATGATATTTTTTAGAACAAAGGCTATTTTGGAAGATTTCAGTGGAGTTGATATTGAAGTCTTGAAAATTTTGGGATATACCTTTTATGTTTGGTAATTTGGGGGCAGTTATTTGTGGAATAGTTACTCTAATAACATAAGCCTAAATTCAAGAGCCAGAATAAAATAGGATTGCTATTATAATTCTCTGTGAAGTGACACAATTAACAATTTCACACCACGCAACTCTGACTTTTTCTCTGCCTGGATTACACACAACAGCCATGCCATTGGTTTTTACTGTAAGTTTAGGTTTTCTTTGTGATGAACAACACAAAGCCATTTGCCAACCACCCTGTTTTAACGGTAGACATTGCCTCACAGAGCTGCCTACATCTCTCCTAGGTTATTAAGTGGGTGACAGATAAGCAGAGCAAGAACATTCATGTCCTAGGGTTAACTGCTACTCATCCTGTGACCACAGCAGGATAATTAACCTTTCTGAACTGTTTTGAGTGTAAATGTCCGTGATGACGCCAGTGAATCCCTCCAGTGATTGTTGCTTTAATGAAATAAAACAATATGTTTGAATAATATGAAACAGTGACAGATTAGTAAAGCCATTTAAAAGTAGTAATGTTTTTAATATATCGGAACATCTTACTTCACTGAGTCATTAGAGTGTCTCATCAAATAGTGGCACTGAATTAACCACCAGAACAGCTTTGCTTTACAGGTTTTGTGACACTATTACAAGGATGGGTTATGGACCAACAGAAAACTTAAAACTAGTAGGTAAAGTAAATTAAAGGGTTCTATCAATAGTCCTCATTTAGAAGTGATGGAATGGGGGGCAGGATGAATCTCCCTAGGAAAGGGAAATAGAATATTTAGGATTGGATGAGGGAAGGGACAGGAACAGGAGGATCAAACTAGGAGGAGGAGGGAAGAGGAAGGTGAAAGAGGGAACACAGGAACAGTTAAAACTAAGGGCAATTTAAGGTGTGGAGCTGGAGAATTTCTCTCCAGCTCCCGCTGCCAAGTCCCGCCAGTCCCGGAACCCACTTGTAAAATAAACACACAGACTCTTACATTATTTAAACTGCTTGGCCATTAGCTCAGGCCTATCATTGTCTAACTCTCACTCTTCTATTCAGCCCATTTCTATTAATCTTTACTTTGCCACGTGGCTCGTGGCTTACCGGTACTTTACCTCTTCCTTGTCCTGGTGGCTGCTCCAGGCAGTCTTCCCTCTCCTTCCTCCTTTCTCCATTCTCCTCTCTGTTAGTCCCGCCTATACTTCCTGTCTGGCTATTGGCCAATCAGGGTTTATTTACATACAGCGATATCCACAGCAAAGGTGTCGTTAAAAAACTAATGCAGTAGAAGCTTCTAAGATGCATACACTTATGAAGGTGATCTGAAAGAAATTATTAAATACTAGATTAGACAGAGTCCCAACTGGATATCTCTCATCACCAAACGAAGCTTCTAGTTCCAGGAATAGGTTACATGTAATCAAGTTGTTGGCCAAAGGGGCCCCAAGAGAACCACAAATCACTCAGGCTATTGCCAAGGCTACTAGTTGCTCTTCACAAACTGATGGTAAGTCCCTATTGCTGAAGACAACACCTACCTAACTTATTGAACATGGAGAAGTCGAGCTGCTGCCTACGTAGAGCCTTTACCCCTAATGACTAGTGTTGATGATACTTGAATGTACTCTACACACTACCAAAGGAAAACACCAGCGCAGCTACGGAGTCTTCAATCTACAGTGATGACCTACCTGCAAGATGCGCTAATGCAGTAGTGGCACAAGCTTGTGAGACAAACCAACCAATATCTGATGGGCTTTAAAGCCCACCCCATGAAATGGAACCAATACCTGACACTGCTTGGGTGACCAAGAGCTGGAAACCAGATAGGCCAGGAACATAGGAGAAAACCAAATATAAATGTTCTGCTGAAGAAACATGGCCATAAAATGACTCCTGACATTATGCTATACTCATCAATCAGCTTTTGCTCAGCCATCACCAGAAAAGCTTCCATCTAGATGTGAACACACACAGAAAACCACAGCTGGACAATGTGAAGAGAGAGTGAGAGAACTTGGAACACTCAGTCCTAAATAAGATGTCTTCAGGAAATTGCTCCCCTCAAGGATAAGGAAAGGAATCCTGTGGAAAAAGAAGCAGAAAAATTGTAAGAGCCAGAGGGTCTTATGGAGAACACTAAGAAAGCAAGGCCCTCTAAACACAACAGGACCAACACTTTTGAACTCAGAGACTGTGGCAACGTGCATGGGACCTACCTGGGGTCTGCAACAGACAGATCCCCAGTGCTGAGAGAAGTGGACACAAGACCACATCCTGAACCAAGCAGCTATGTCCAGTTGATAACTATTGGCAAATGAAAAATCGGTTCTTGTCGACAGAGTCCCACTGGGGTTACAAACTACTCTTAATGGCAGGTTCCATGCCCAGCAGTAGAGGGCCAACACAAAACAAACTGAATGGCAGCTTTGGAGATCCTTTGTCTTCTAAGGTTTTGACAGGGCTTTTGTTGTGTTTTGTTTTATAACTTACACATCTTCTGCATATATGTTATGACTTCCAGTTTTATTTTCAAGGGAGTCCTGTGCTTATGAACATGAGTGTCTCTGAGTCTACATACATATTTCATGCTTTTTCTTTGTCTCCTTTTCTTCTGTTTGTTTGTTTTCTCCTATTCTAGTTTGTTTGCTCTTTTATCTTATTTTATTATTATTCATTAGATGCCAGTTTGTTTTCTAAGGAGAGGCAGAAAGGGTGTGGATCAAGACAAGGGATATGGGGATGAGTAGGATCTCAGGGGAGAAGGAGGGGGGAACCAGGATCAGAATATATTGTATAAAACACACCTATTTTTAATAAAAGAGAGAAAAATAACTGGAAATAAAAAGAAGTAAGGAGTTTCTTGTGAGTAGAGAATGAGGTTGAATATTTAAGAATGCTGTTAATAAAGGACCCATACTCTGTCCATTATCCATCCTAATCTTGGGTTTGGAATTTCTTCCTCATGAAAGTATTAGATATCCATATCATAGCTGTATCCCAAGGGAATAAAAAAAGACAAAGGGAACAAGATTGAAAAATCTTCTTCAAAGAGGAGGTTTTGTTTTCTTCTTCTTACTTGGAAAAGTAACCATTTTCCACCAGACTTTAATCCTATCTCATTAGGGACTAAAAACATCCATTTTCCTGGCAGTTTTAGGTTTCTACTGGGACATGAATATAGATATAGTGTGCACACACATACGTGTGTGTGTGTGTGTGTGTGTGTGTGTGTGTGTGTGTGTGTTATGTTATAATGTATATGTCAGGTAATGCACCAAAATGTCACTCACATTCATATTGTAACAAGTTATTTTGTAATGTGTAAGAAATCAGGCATCAAATGACAAACATAGCTAAAATGGTTTTATTCAACTTTATATTTCATGCTGGGGTATTTCATACTATAGGTCAATATCACAAAGAGTGTTAGAGTGTGGTAGGGTCCTGAGTTTCACGTCTGTGTGTGTCACCAGTTTGCTGTTTAGAGCAGAGAAAATCAGCTCGTTATTGTGCATATCATTGCCTTCTTATATTCCAAGTGAAGGGATGATAAGATGATATCTAATAGCTCAAAGGTCTTCTACTAAGTGGTTTCATTATTATCAAATTTATATCTTTTTAAAAATAAGTTTCATATCTCCAGAAGCAGAATAATTTATTGGGAAAATGCACTTTTGTTAAGATAGTCATTCAAAGGTTCTTTATTGCCCTTAGCTGTCTGCTGGAACACATATAAAAGAGAAAACCAATTAAAAACTTGTCCCCTTCTCTCCACTTATGAACTTAAATACATATGTTGTGGCCGTTAGTCACTATTGGTGCAGAAGAGATGGCTAAATGTGTCATAAGGTGGCTTCTCAAAGGAGATTTAATTAAAATTCAATTGTGAGGTATTTGGAAAAAAGCATGAGGTAGAATAAAGGATTCTGCTAGTTGAAGAATATATGAAGACTATCTCAAATGAAGAGTTGCAGCATTGGCATAAATACAGATTCTAAGGTGTAATTTGTATTTTACTAGCCAAGGTGGGATCTGTCCTACTTAGAGAGAATCATGTCCAGGCGACTGACAAAAGCAAGGCTTCCCGACAACCCTAAAAATGCAGTTCCTTTAACTTTTATGTTTAAAAATGTGTGTGGTTCTAGAGACAGAAGCCAGGTCTTTGATAATGCTGGTGAGCATTCTCCAGCTGCACTAACACTAAGACCTAGTAATTTTAATTTTTACTCAAATTCATAGCTACGATGGTGGCGATGCCACTTCACTTTTAAAAGCTTTACTATTGTACATAGAGTACAAATATTTGGAATAAACACCTGAACACAAGTTTCTGTGATCTAGGAAATTCAAAATATCCTTTAGTATCTGTGACCAGTATCAAACTCAGATTGACTTTGTGTAAATATTTTAGCAGTACATAGTGACATCTGAATCCTGGCCCCTGGGTCTGAATATGGACCACCCTCCAAAATATGTCTAAAGTTACCCTATGTATTTTTTCCAAATAGTTAAGTACTAAACTATCATAAAATCTGAGCTCACTCTCTGTAGCACTGTCTTGCTGACCATGTCTCCTGTGAATTGATGTGAGAGAGCTATGATATGAATGTAAGTACTTGTGTTGGTACTTGAAGACAAAGGGCACTGGTTTACACACCTTTGCTCCTTGGGAAGCATTCAAAACAGGAAATTGTTTAGTATCTGCTAGATGAGACACAACACTGTGTGTTTTGATTTGGATTGTAAACGTTGTGCATGTAGGTTCGGGCAATGCACGTTTGAGTGGAAAAGAATATTGATAGGATTTGAGCTATAGACTGGGAATAAAAATCAATCATAAATATAGCATTTATTTTTGATTTGCACTTGTCTAGTATTTTCTGATTTTTCATCTGGGCACTATGTTCCAGAAGATTCTGGAACCTGAGATTCCAGCTGAGAGAATAAAGTACAAGATCAATGTGATTGGAAGGAAGTTGAGAATAACCCTCTGTGCCAGCTTTCCTTCACTCTAACAACTACCTGAGACAACATCACAGAAAAGGCTGATTTGGGCGGTGACAATTTTAGTGGTTCCTACTCTGGCTGATAGGTCTGGATGCTTTAGTGACTGTGGACATAATTGTGAAAGCATATGGTAGAGTAAAACTACTCACTTACCGAGCAGACAGCAAAACAGAAAGGACCATGAAGGGCCCCAGGGTCTCACATTCCCATTTGAGTCACACCCCAGGAACCTGAGGACCATTGAGGCTTACTTCTTAAAGTCACTATCGTCTTTCAATAGAACTGCCAGAGAAACCAAGCTCTTAACAGTTAGTCATTTGGGAAACAGTCAAGATCCAACTGGGGCATTTTGTTCATTTGACATTAATACAGGCACTGAGTGAGGACTCTGGGTAAACTGAATTGAAGCCTTTTAGATTGCTTGAAATGTTCTGTATTGCAAGGTATTCTGGTGAAGATATTCCTTAGGTCATCATGCTAAAAGTAGGAAACTAGACAGACAACAATATCTTCATTTTAATACTCCAGCACAGCTTAAATCTGCATGTGAATCTTTATTTGCTTATCTATGAGATTTCTAATTACAGATGTAATCTGTCTGATACATCTGCAGACTCTTCCATTTATAAGCTAATATTTATGAATTTTTCACACTCGGGAAACCCCCAACTGGCCAGGCCAGGGTATCCCACTTGTTCAGGAAACCATGCTGGCATGCTGGGAAGATGCAATGGCAGGATCGCAGGCAACCCACTCCTTGCGGGCATGGCAGTAGGATGGCGGATGGACATTCCCAACTCAGACGCTACATCTGCGCAGAAGTGGTTTATTATAATAGACAAAGAGAAGATAGGAAAGAAGAAAGAGAGAGAGAAGGAAAGAAAGAGAGGGGGGTCGAGGCACACCTCCTGGGAGTAGAGGGAGAGAGAAAGAGAGAGGTAGAGTTTTTCCTTAAGAGGACGCTTCTATGTCAGGGTGCAGGGTAGCCCCAAGGAGCAGGTCAGAATATTAACACTAATTGTTAAAATGGTATACTTGACTCTATTATATTGATTTGTACAACAATGATAAACTTTAATTCACCCCCTCACTTTAGTAAACAATTTAATAGACAAGTAAAGAAAGGTATATGAAAGTATTTTAAATAATTGGTCTATATTTTTAGCTTAAGTTCAATAGTTAACCTATGCCCAGAGTATTTTTAATTAATATATTTTTCCAAATCCAGTACAATGTCATAATTCGAAGCTTTTAAGAACTGACTAATTGGTATGCATAACTTATAAAGGTTTAAATCTCAAACATTATCCCTCTTTTTTTAATTAAAAAAACTATTTTTTTTATCATTGTGCTATGGCTTCCCTTTGTAGTTAAAATAGCTTTACCTGTAAATCCCCAAGGGCTTATGCATCACTTGTCAAATCAAATGCAATAGCTTTAGGAGACTCACTAAAGATTATTACATCAATTTGCTTGCTCTATATGTAGCCATAGTTAACGTTAGAAGTGCCTTTCCCTCCATTTATGTGATTTTTTTTTCAGTTGTCTTGAAAAGCTCAGCTTTCACATTCAAAGGTAAAAGTAAAAACGTAATTTATTTCAACCATCCGCAAAGCCACTTGATGAAGTGATGAAAGTTCCAAAGTGTTTGATTAATTAATAACAGCATTGCAACTAGTCAGATGCCATAATTTTAGCTGAAGGAGGCTTCTGGTTGGAGTAAAGGTAAGTATATTCTCCAGCACTCTGAAGCATCTCTTCTGAAGTGCTAATACATCCCCTTCTTGGAGGAGAAAGCTATAGCCTTGACTGCTGCCATCCTGAGCCACTGTTACTGAAGGGAAAGTCCTGGAACACATACCACGTACAGAAAATCCCAACCCCATATTCACTCATTCTTTTCCCATTTCCCCGACTGATGGCAGCCACAGGCCTTTTATAACCAGCGTGTCCACTCCACATTCCATAGTCTCTTATCATTCACATTACAAATATCTGCAATAGATCAGATACTTGAGCAAATCATATCAGATCGAAACAAACTCTCCCTGATCAGTGGAAATTCTGTTCTAGTGTTAATGACAGGAAATAGCATAAACATGTTTAGAAAATGATTGGCATTATGAAGATTAACTGAGTGGTAGACAAAAATGCTGGAACATCCCTCCCATTCACTGACATACTTGTCATGTATGCAGACCGCAAAGCTGTAATCCCAGCACTTGAGATGCAGGGGCAAGATAAATGCAAGTTTCAAGCCAGCCTTGTCTACGGGCAATCTTCAGGCCAGCACCAATTATGTTGGGAAACAATTTTCAATAGCCCTGATCAGGGCTTTGTGCAGGTCCAGTAGAGAAAGCTATTTTGGTGGCATGGGTGGAGACCTAACACTCCAGTTAAGTATGCCAATCACTGGGCTAAGGAACCACGCCTCAGGAAAGCAAGATCACCTAAAGCCATACTAAAAAGATGGGAAAAAATAACTCTCCCTTTAATGGGATAGTGTACTTTTTCCTTTCTATAACTCCAATCTTCTGCAATAGCTTCAGAGTCTAACAGTCTTTGTTAGGTCTACCCACAGTTCTGAGTCTGACTCAGAAAGGCATGACTTTCTCTTTTTCTCCTCTTCTTCTTTCTTCTGGATCCCACCTGTAGCCTACATTTGCTTTTTCTGGTGTTTCAGTCTTCTCCACTCTTCCCCTACAGTTTCCCACCTTGTTGCTGCTTTTGTGTCATGTGGCTGACCTCTACAGCAGCTTCAGGGAGTAACAGAACTTTTTCTTTCTCTTCCCTATGTCTTTTCCCAGGCAGCTGTCAAGATTGACAGCTTGCCTGCTGTGGTGTTTTAAATATGAATGCCTCCCATAGACTCATACAGTTGAATGGTTAGTCACCAGGAAGTGGAACTCTTTGATAAAATTAGAAAGATTAGGGAGTGTGGCCTTGTTGGAAGATGTCACTGGGGATAGGGTTTGAGGAATATAGAATAAAGAAAGGTAAAAGCCCAGAGCCAAAAGATAGATGGGATAATTTAAGTTAAGAAAAGCTGGCTAAAAACAAGCCAAGCTCAGAAGAGGCATTCATAATTAAGAATAAGTCTCCCTGTATTTATTTGGGAGCTGGGTAATGGACCCCCAAAGGGAAAAGAAAACTACAAATAAGAATGAGCCTTATAATAGTATTCAAGTATACTCAAGTGTGTTGAACTGTAATCAAGTGACCGTAGTCGATGACACATGGAGAAAGAGAAAAGAAGTACCAAATGTGCCATGTCATGGTTTCTGGCCTGCTGATCATGAACATCATAAAATGACTGCTGTTTTAAACCACTTGTTTTGTGGTGGCTTGCTAGTCAGCAGTAGAAAATTAAAATTAAAATTAAAAAAAAATCAGCTGTCTACATTCAAACATGAAACGGAAGCTCATGTTCTGTCATTTAATAGTTTTATCTCTTCTTCATTTTGCAGTAGCCAGTACCTTGCAGGACTATTCTAGACCTCCTCCACATTGTCTACACCCAAATCACAGCTGTCACTTCCTTACTCAATGTTATGACTTGCCTGGCTATCTGGAGAAATGTCTAAGCATCCTGAATTCATTTATCAATAACAAAATATTGAATCTTCTTCTCAATGCTTTTTATTAAAACCTAGAGAAGTCTCAAGTCTTCAAGAATTTTTCTCCATCTTTTTCCTCCTTTGTTTCTTAGAGGGAAAACTCTACACCAGTCACTAAAGGTATTTCTGCTTTGGTTGTAACATTAAACTGAGTTTTCTATTTAGTCCTGACAGTGTTTTCTTTCCTTGTCTTTACCCTTCTTCACCTGTGCCCACAAGTGGCTTTATTCTCAGTCTTTTTTCAATTTCATAGTTACAATCTTCTTTTAAAAGTACTTCTTTCCTTGAGTTCTGAAGACTTTGTTTTGGAATCATCTTATATGTTGCTGCAATAACAACCTTCCTGAAGCATTGTATCACTAAGTTCTCTGTCTCGTGGACTGCCAAGGTTCCCCATTGCCTTCTAAACACCACAGTTCTTCATGGAAATTTTAACTCTCTATATATACAACTTCAATTTGTATTTGGGGTTTTAATTTGAAGGGCTTTATTCAATTGAACATGCCAGACACCACTACTTCTTGTAGGGTGCTTATCTTGAAAGACTTTACTTCTGAATCTAACCCAAACTTTCAAGCTCTACTGAGATCCAACTCTCCGACTCAGGCTTATCTGATGGCCATCACATCGTGAACTCCTACTTCTCTGCATCAACATTTGTGTTGAGGATTTTGTTTTCTGTTTTATTAAATGTTTTGACTTTACTATCTCACTTACTTATTTGACCCCATTGTTAAGGATAAAAACCTTTGAGATCCACAGTAAAGTGGTCATTAATCTCAGAAGGCAGAGATTAATGGATTTCTATGAGTTCAAGGCCAGTCTGTTATGTATCTTGAATTCCATGCCAGTCAAGGCTCCATAGTGAGACTGTATCAATCAATCAATCAATCAATCAATCCATACAATATAATACAATTACTCTACTCTACTCCACTCTACTATACTGTACTATAGCAAATCTCTAATAGGAAGAGTGGATGAATGGGATTTGGGGAGAAGCTCAGAAAAGACTTCTAGAAGGATATTGAAGTTGAATCTTTCAAATGTGTTAAAGTGGTGAAGATAAAGGAAGGAACTAGAGAGACATGGGAAACAATGAGGCCAGGATGAAGGAACATGGCACCATCTGCCATTGAAGCATGAGATGCTTGAGTAAACGATGAGAGAGATAATGGAAGAGGTAGGTAGGCAGAGGCTCAGGCAATCTGATTTGTGTACAAAATTTCATTTGTCCCAGAAGTAATTGCATAGAGAAAGGACTTTAACCACTGTATTGAGGAGAAACAAAATGCTTAGATTGAGGCACTTGAGAGGAAACGGCCCTGTTAATCCTATATTCATTTAACTTCTCAAAGTTTAGACAAAGGGTCCTGTTCATGGAAGATATTTAATAACATTTTTGTTTTTGTGAATAAAGGACTTTAAAGTTATTATATTAAAAATAACCAGTTCATCATTATTATTTAGCTGCTCTGAAAATTCACTCATTTCTTCTAGAACTGCTGACAGAGAGACCTCCCAGGGCTATGCTGCTGGCTTCCTGTTAGGAATTGTACCTTGCTGAGGTCTTTGCTGAGTGGCTAATGTTTTTTTGCTTCCTCCTCATCTATTTTATTCCGGCTTGTAAGTGGTGCTGAAAGGAAACACATCATGCCTGAACGTGTGAGTTGGGAAAGAGAGTTTTCCAGATCAGAAAAATCTAACTTTAATAGAAGTGCAGACGGAACAAGTTTCAACAGCATGGAGGAGAATGAAGTTGACATTCCTGCTTTGCACTAGGGGTGGAAGATCCAGAGGGACTCTCGTGGCTTCCAATAGCATAGGAATCCAAGGTCTTGGCTGGCACTAGCATTTCAGCACCGAAAAATTTTCAAGAATAGCTTAGCAAAGGGCCTGTGTCTCAGAACTCCCTTGATTTCTGTCCCTTCCTAATATTTGTCTGTTTTACTTCTTGGTATGTCTGGGTAGAAACTACTTCTGTAGAGGTTCAGAATACAAATGAAATCAGAAGAGCAAATTGTGGTGATATATTGTGTACCCTAATAAAGCTTGCTTGAGGATCAGAGCACAGAGCCAGCCACTAGATTAGACATTAGTGGCACACACCATTAATCCTATCACTCAGGAGGCAGAAATCCATCTGGATCTCTGTGAGTTCAAGGCCACACTGGAAACAGAGGCAGGCAGTGGTGGCACATGCCTTTAATCCCAGTACTAGGAAGCACACATGCCTTTAATCCCAGGAAGTGACATGGCTGGCCAGAGTACAGTATAAAAGGCATGAGGAGATAGAAACTAAGGCAGTTCAGCTGAGACTCTTTTGGGTGAGGACTCAGAGGCTTTCAGTCTCAGAACTGAGAAACAGGATTGGCTGAGGAGTTGGCGAGGTGAGGTTGGCTGTAGCTTGCTCTGCTTCTCTGATCTTTCAGCTTTCGCTCTGGGTTTTTTATTAATAAGACCATTTAAGATTAGAGCAACAGCAAACTTTATAGTTTGTCTTCTCTAACAAAATCACCAGCAAGAGGGAAGGCAAGCTTTCCTATACCGTGCCTTCATTTAGATTATAAAATCTATGCTGAGGGGATGAAGAATGTGATAGGAAAAAGGAACTTGTTTCAGACATAAATAATGCTGATGGCTGAAAAGAAAAAAAAAGACTTTATCTGCTCTTCTTGGCTATTTGAGGGAAAGCTGAGAATAGGAAAAAAATCCAAATTAATTTTGGTGGACACTTTTCTAAGCATGACTGTCTTGTGTTACCAGCTGTACCCAGATAGGGCTCTCAGGAGATGTATAACAAAATTCCCACCTGGGTTGCAATTCCCTGTCTGTTTGATGACAGTTCTAATGTTTCACAAGGGAAGGGGATACTTACGTCATTGATTCTTACAGTAATGGGTAAATATTACCAAGTAAAGGAGGGTGTTAGTGGATACTACTTTGGACTCTGTTTCTTTGGGGCAGTGCCCTATGAGAAATGACTGTTGTTCTCTAAGCTCCATTTGTATGCAAAACATAAGCACCATACAATCTTTACAGGGAAATTGTGATGCCCCATTACAAGATACATCATAAGAAGTTATCCCATTACTCAGTCTTTGATAACAAGAAGCAGCTGTCATTATTATTATTTCATAAACTCATTTCTCACATCACTAAATAACATCAGCACACACTAAAAGTGCATATGAAGTTCTTTTATTTAGAGAAGCTCAACATTCTTTGCATAATTAATTTTATCACTATAAGAAGGATCAAACAAACATGACTCTCTCAATGGCTTCTATCTGTCGAGAGAGAGAGAGAGAGAGAGAGAGAGAGAGAGAGAGAGAGAGAGAGAACCTGTGCCAGCAAAGTAGATGAATAATTCATAACCATTTTGATTCAAGTCCATTTATTTACTCAACAAATATTTACAAAGCCTCTATCAATAGAGTATATGTTATTGCCAGACACTATTTGAAACAGAAAGGACAATCTAATAAATATATCCAAGCCTGTGCCTTCAGGGAGCTTTTAGTCTGGTCCCATGATAAGGTCCACTGGAAACAGTGCAGCAGAACAAGGGCAGAGAAAATATGACTAGCACAACTACCTAGTGAACTGCAGTGGAGCTGGCGTTATAGCCACCTTGCTATTTGCAAAATATGATGGTCAGAAATTGGTGTGAAAAAAATAATCTGCTGCCCTTATGTCTGCTTCCCAACTTCTCCACATACCAACAGCTAGCACCATGGGGCCATAAGGGGATGGGAAACCTCAGAATGGCTGTGAGTCATGGTGGATAAAGTTCCAAGTGTCTATATTTGTCTGTGGTGGAATAAACTGTCTTTTCTAAATATATGCCTCACCACTTCCCATTACCCAAATTCCACAGCACATATTTCTTCTGGGAAAACAGAACGGAAGCCATTTTGTCCATGGAAAGTCAGTGTTCCTGTTTCACTTGGACTTAGAGCTGACCCAAAGCTTCCAGAGTAAAACTAACAGGCTTGATGACAGGATAAAAACTGACAAGAACTTGCTATGCTGGCACAACCACAAGATCAACACAGTGAAAACAGGACAGATGTATACACAGTCCAATATTTAGATTTTAGAAACCAGCAGCATAGGTTTTAAAAGATGCTTTTGGTCAATATGGAGCAATCTGATATTTATCCCCAAGACAGATTCCCAATTGCCTAAAAGCTCAAAATATCATTACTTAATGATCATAGTTTGCTTTTATGTCAATTATAGACTTAGATAATGTCATTTATTGAGAGGAGACTAAGGTTGTGTTAGGTTGTTGTGTTCTTGTGCAAATAGAATTTTTACCTCCCTTCCCATCCTAGCCCCCATTTGTAGTATGCAATTAATAAATATGCCCATTCATTGGATATACAGCATAATATTTTATTGTAATAATGAAGTACTGTGTACACATAAAGTATTAAAAAAAAGCTTCCTTGTAGGCTTAGGTACATTTACAAAGCACTTTCACATTTGGGTATTGCACTGGAGTGTGTCCATTGGACTATGACCAAGGAGAACTGAATGGTTTTAAGCCAACAGCTCACAAAGAATTATTCTATGGAAGAGAGTGTTTCTAATCTTGGAGAAAAGAAGCTTTGGAGAAAATGATAGTCACATTGAATTCCATGAAAAGCTTTCATATAGAAAGCAATTAGATATATTCTGTGTAGCTCGGGGAAGAAGAAGCAGAGTCAATGGATAAAGGCAGATACCAACACATAACAAATAATCCAAAGTGAAATGGACTGCCTCCAAAATAAAGATTCCCATCCCTAGAAGTGGTCAAGCCAAATCTGGATCACTGTCCTTTTAGGAACCCTGTCATAAAGTTCTCATGGGGGGGTTGGGGTTCCAATGTTCTCCCCAGTGATGATCAGCTGATTCTTCTGCTGTGTAAGCAACGGCCTCTGGGAACAATTTTATTTTAAGGAAAAGAATTACTTCTCAGTCCATTATTTTTGGATTTTTTCCCATCTAAACCCTGCTCTCTTGACCTAACCATGACATTCCACTGAGTGATACTCATAGTTGGATTTTGATGCTGATTTTAGGCAATGTTATGGTGAACTGTCAGCATTTCTAGGTGGTATAAGAGGCTACTATGCCATCCTGCTCAAATTTCCCTAGTCTTTTCCTGTCACACTGCTATCCAAGCATGCCAAATGAGTCAGGGTTCTGTGAATGTAGCTCCTGTCCACAGATAATCTTCTTTGTCACAGATCATAACTTCTAGCAGGGAAAATAATGTCCTTTTGGCATCTGTCAGTGTCTTCCTGCTCAAGCATAGATTATCCACACATTTCTTCAACAAAAATTCATTTGCTAATATTTATTGAGCTTAAGTCTAAGCGTATAATGCCAAATAAGATGTCCAACCCTCCATGAACTGCCAGCTTAGTAGAAGAAACGAGTTTAGGTCCAGATCATTACAACACACTGTGACATCCACTTAACATAATTTCTACAGGATCCTAAAGTAGCTAAAAGAAGAAAGCTGCTCATTCTTAGTAGATTCAAAGTGATTCCACACAGTAAACCCTGAAATGAATCTTGAAGAATAAGAATGTCATATTATATTTGGGTATGAAAGGTCATTTTGCAAAGAGGAAAGGAATATTGTTATGGAGGGGTATTTTTCATTATCTTTTTTATTTAATCGTTTTTTTTCCATTTTACATACCAATCAAAGTTCCTCCTCCCTCCCCTTCTTCTGTTCACCTCTCACCTTCCACCCACTCCCCCATCCTCCATCCACTCCTCATATAAGGTAAGGCCTCCCATGGGTAGTCAACAAAGTCTGACATATTAAGTTGAAGCAGGACCAAGCCCCTCTCCACTGTATGCAGGTGGAGCCAGTCATCTCTCCATAGGGAATAGGCTCCAAAAAGCCAGTTCAGGCACTAGGGATAAATCCTGGTCCCACTGCCAGTAGCCCCACAAACTGCCCAAGCCACACAATTGTCACCCACATTCCGAGGGCCTAGTTTAGTCCCACGCAGGTTCCCCCAGCTGTCAGGTGTTTTCATAGAGGTTTCAGGAGATGGGGATTCAATGGTTACATTCACAGAATTCCTTGAGAGTTGACAGGGGCTGTGCTACACTGAGGAAGTAAGGTGGGTCTGCACCAATCCTTCGCTTTAGAGAGGTTCTTGGTAGAGATGCACCACCGCTGCAGCGGTCCTTACCTTCAAACCTCTACTTCTCCCCTTGGCAGCATTTCATGTTCCAGTTTCTTTCACCTGTGGCTTCCAGAGATTTTTGAGAGACTCCATCTGGAAAACTCATGCAATGCTGTCATAATTGCCTTCCCAGTAGAACCTTTCGCCTCAGGACAGTCTTCCTTTAAACCAAAAGGAATGCTTGTTAAGGTAAATTACAATGCAGACCAGGCCTGAACCCCTATGTAGCTCGTAAGGACTTATAAGCAATCTTAACTTTGCTTAATTTGCAAACATAAGCACAATTTGGCTTGAGTTATATGATGTCAGGACCTATATTAAAGAAAAACAAAGCTTATACTCAACCAATTTGAAGCAGTCAACTGAGTTATAATGGCATAACTAGAAACTTCCCGGAGGGGTAGACCAAGTGAGACAAACTGTGTAGCCAATCCAATGTTTTCTTGCCTGGCTTCCACATTCATCTTACAAAAATGTCCCCTCCCCAACCTCTGGAGGATTTCAGCTTCTGGTTTGGAGTTTCTCAATTCAAGAGTTGCTGATTACTCAAACAAATAATCTCTTTAGAATTGTAGCACACCTCAGTTTACTTTTCACACCACAAAAAAGAAGACATAAAATGTAAGTGAGGCAAGAAAACAAATATTCATACCAGAGCTGAGACATCCAGGAAGTGCTTAAAAACTGCTGAGCAGATGATGAGAGCATCCTTTTTTTTTTTTTAAAGGACACAACATTTTAATATGAAAATTTGATGACTAGAGAAATACTTGTTTTTATTCTTTGACTATATTGACCCTATCCAAATGATGTCCTTCAATTCTAAGATAGGTCTTAATTGTAGAATTAAAACCTTGATTTGAACAATTCCAATTTATAATTTTAGATTGCTTTATCAATTCTCTAAGGGATTGTGAAAAGAAATAAACTCACAGAGAAGGAAGAAAGAAGAACATGTTAATGTTACACACACACACACACACACACATACACACACACACACATATAATTTCTAAAACATGATGTTTCTTACATGTTTCTCTCCTATTCAGTAGGTTCTTTTTTTTTCTCGTTTTTTTTGTTTGTTTGTTTGTTTTGTTTTGTTTTTTCAAGACAGGGTTTCTCTGTGTAGCTTTGGTGCCTTTCCTGGAACTCGCTTTGTAGACCAGGCTGGCCTCGAACTCACAGAGATCCTCCTGCCTCTGCCTCCCGAGTGCTGGTATTAAAGGCGTGTGCCACCACCGCCTGGCTCAGTACTTTCTTTATCCTCTTTAATCACCACGAGTCTTTTACTTTTCTCAGTGACCTTATAAAATGACAATTCTAATTTAGGTAAAATGTAGGTAGTGTGCCTAGGCGCAGGAATAAGAACAAGGTCAGTGGAGACCCAGGCGAACAGAGGTGAAGGCAGAGACTCGTGGCTGCTGAGAATAAGTAGTAAATGGTTGAGTGCTTATCTGAACATGACTAATCACCCCTCGAAGGCTCAGGGAATATCGTGCAAGAGGACAGGGAAAGAATACAATCACCAGGAGATAGGAGGAAAGGCTGTGAAATGCCCTCCTTTCTAAGCATGGCATATTCATTGTTATCTTGATCTCATGGCAGCTGCAGTTATCTGCACTGGGTCCGTGCCAGTCTGGCCCTGTCAACGATTAGATGTGGATAGAGGCAGGGCTTGTGGGGCCCTCCTTGCTAAACCATAGGCTACTGAAAGATTCTGGGAGAGAGGGATTCATTGTTTACAGTTGTGAACCCACTGGCGAGTTCTCCAGACTCCAGGGGATAGTTTAAATGCCATGGCCATGCCTCCTACCTTGGTTAAACTCAGTGAGTCACAGAACAAAACAAAAAGACAAACAGAAAGGGGTTATATTTGTAGGGAAAAGCAGGAAAGGCAGGGTTCAAAGGTGGGGGTAATTGGAATGCATCTTATACATGTTTGGAGATGTCAAAGAACAAGTTAAATTAGTAATAATAAAAGCTATGGATAAAGCTTCATAGAGCCCTCCTCAAATGTATGAATTCATAGTGTCTAGAAAAACTCCATGGTTCATCTTTGAAACCATGCCAACTATATGTGCCTTTGGGGTGCCTTCATCCCAGCATCATCCCAGACCTAGCCTAGAGGAGCAGAAAGAACAGGGGTACAAATGGACTGGGAGGAAGTCTATCACCCCCTTGATACCTGATACTGTCTTTGATTTGTTAGAAAAGTCGAAGTACATGTCCAAATATTCATATTAATGTTGAGAAAAAATAAAATGGCATATTCCATTCGTTCTGTTATTTATTTCCACTAAAGTAACAAAATAAATTCTAATGAAAATAAAATGCTTCTCTGGTGTTATCTTCTCTCCCAGTGACAGTGCCTTTAAGGCTAATTCTATAACAAAAGTCAGAAGCAGCCGCAGCAGCAAAGAAACATTAGTTTTTTCTGGTTTCGAATGAAAGAGCTCAGCATGTTTACTTATACCGGATAAAATATACCTAAACATAACCTTCACTAATAGGGAGCTTAAGCCTGTATTTAAAGATCTCAGCAACTGCAAAGACATCCCAGGAGCTGAAGCGGGAAGACTTTAAAAAATCTAATTATTTTTAAATGATTCTCACCAGATGCTTCACACTTCTATTTGGTGCCTGGTGCCTCAGCGCTCCATATGAAAGCAGGTTAGTTGAGCTCTCTTATACCACTCTCCATGGGTTAGCTGTATAACCCACCTTCTAATTAATGGTAAGAGTGACATTCGTGCGGTATAATCTGGCACACTGGTGCTTAGGAGGATGGTTAATGTGCACCTCAAGCCTTAAGTACTCATCTCTCATTAAGTCACCTGTCCCTCTCTTAGCAGGCTTACATCCTAGTCAAACAGTTTTCTTGACATTAAAAGAGAGGTGTATTTACCCCACTGGCAAATGAATTGGAAAAGAATGTGAAATTTGTTGTGTCTGCTACCCAGAATTCGTTCTTTAATAGGTGAAAGTTCTTCTTTGGGGAGGGCCGGTGGTAGTGGAGATAGGATAGGAACATGAAGGAGGAGGAAGGGCAGAAGCTGGCCTGTGGAAAGCTGGGAAGTGTGCTCTGTGGAAGTATGAGGTGCCGAGTCACGCCCAGTCTAGTCCTTTCCTTGCCCAGCCCTGCCACACTAAGTCTATGCCTTGAACTGGGACTTGAACTTGAATGGTAGCCCTTGGGATCACAGTGATCTTCAGGAGACAGAGAACCCATTCCTTTTAAATACAAATTGACAACCAATGCCTGATAAAGCCAACCATAGCAGAAATTTCAGTAGATTTTAACTAGAGAGTAGACTAGGCCATACAATACTCCCTATTTTGAGTGTATGCAGCTCTGAAATATTCGTGTTATATTTCATGTTGAGAATATGGGGTTATTATTCAGTTGGTTTTATTAGTACCTTGATCTTTGAGAACATAGCTATACATCAATTTTCCCCAATCATAGGGTTTCTTTTTGTGAATTTATTCATGGTAAATTATGATTCAAAACCAAGAACTGGAAAATACCAGGAAAAAAAACTGTTATCATTAGATTTGGTTGTGAACTTGAAATACCAGGGAAAAGAGACTATCAGCTGAAGAACTGATTCTATTGGGTAGGTCTCTGACTGTGTGTCTGAGGCATTTTTTTCATTGCTGACTGAGATAAGAAGGCTCAGCCAACTGTGAGCAATGAAATCCCTGGGCAGGTTATCTAAACTGTGAGCTATTCAGAGGAAGAAAGATAGTAAGCAAGATTTCTAACTGTCTCTCTTTCAATTCCTGCTTCAGGTTCCTGACTAAAGTTCCTGCCTTGCCTCCCAAATGGACTATAATATGTAAGCCAAATAAATTTTTCCTCCCCCTAGATGCTTTTGGTCATGGTGCTTATTAGAGCAATAAAAAGCTAACACGAATGCAGATAATTTGTAAATATTAAACAATGATTCACTTTGAGAAGAGTGATTTAATTACTGCTATCCCACCTGGGATAGTAATCAAGTCTTTGTATCCATTGGATACTTTGGATCAACTTTCAACATACTCGTGTTTGTTTTCAAGTAAACCTTCTTTTGCTTCATAATGGCACCAAAGTGCAAGATCAGTGATGCAGGAAATTTTAAATCCTAGGAGAAGCTTTAAAGTGATTTCTTTAGTTTAAAAAGTGAAAATACAGGAAGTTATTTTAACACACACACACAGTGAGAAAGAGAGAGAGAGAGAGAGAGAGAGAGAGAGAGAGAGAGAGAGAGAGAGAGGATAATTGACATTGTCATTAACTTATAATAGGAAATGTGTGTTCTTATGAATATTCAATACACTTGTAAAGGTAGTCTTGATGATTCTACAGTACAGAGGTACATGGATAACTTTAATTTTAATGCAAAGTAATGAAGATAAAGCACTTGGAGATCTTGTTGAAAGTAAAGAACACATTCTGGTTTAGTAGTTATGAGTGAGACCTGAGACTGCCACCTGTCACTCATCCCTAATGATGTCAGTATTGGTAGTCTAAGTCACAGATTCATGAGCTCATTGATAGCCCATGGTAGAAGTTTATTCTTAGAAATGCTTTGATTGCTGAGCAAACAGCCTGTTTTCACTTTACGTTGGTACTGTAGATTGTGTTGGTTGGGTCATGTGAAGTTACCAAGTTTCGATGATTTTCATGAGTGTGTGTGTGTGTGTGTGTGTGTGTGTGTGTGTGTGTGTGTCTTGTTTGTTTGTTTGTTTTTATTTTGACATTTTATTTTCTAAAATGTATTTTAAGATTAATGCATTTTATATAATATAGACATATTTGTTTTCTTTTGATAAGTTAATATTCAATTGCATGGATACATAGCATTTTACTTCTATAAGTTGCTGACTATGTGCTACTTATACTGTATAGTTTTCTTTTTCTTCCATTTCTCTTTATTAAGAAATTTTCTACTCACTCCGCATACTGCCCACAGATCCCTCCTCCTCCCTGGTGCCTATGGTGTGATGCCTTGCACAGCCTTGATACAGTGGGAAGGGGCTTGGACCTGCCTAGGCTCAGTGCGCCTGACTCAGTGCTGACTCTCCATGGGAGACCTTGATTTGGGAGATGTGGAGATTCGGAGTGTGCGTATTTCTATTTGACTATGTTCTGTAGTAGAGATAGAATATATCGATAATATAGTAATTACATTTTCTTTAAGTTGGAGTTGATTGAATGGATAGCTGTGGGGCTTGCAACCATGCACGTTGTTCAACTTTAGCAAAGTATGAGCTATTTGCATGGTTATCTTAGGGATTAGCTTTTCCTCCTTTACAGGTAAAGACTCTGTGTACAAGTAATTGCAGCTGAGACTGATTTGGTGAAAGAAAAATACAGACACAAAGAGATTGGAAATCCAGGTTTAGATCTTTTGTTGGCATAATCAGATACAAGGACTCAAATGATGACATCAGACTTCATCCTCCTTGCTCAATCTCTTATATTGTTCATGTCTATCATGGCCTCATCTTTAGGCAAGCTCTCTCTCTCATCAGTTGTGCTTGGAACTTCTGGATTAGTGGATATCTTTTTAGCAAGTCCAACAGATAAACAATCTTTTCCTTCCAGGAACTTAATGTCATTGCTCTTGCTCTGGCCAGCAGTGTAGAAGGTTCTAGTTAGCTAAACCTACTGCTCTTGATTTCTTTGAACCCATGCCAACTCTGTGAAATTAATTTTGGCTGGAAGCTGGCTAGGGATTATTCTTGAAGGGAAAAAATCATATGATGATTACCAGAAAAAAAATTGCACATACTTCTCTGGGCTGCTTTCCCTCCCAGGACTACATTGACATGTGCCTTGCTTCAGAAAATGGCATGTTAGAGAAGACACAAGTGTCATTTCTCGGTGGGCACTTTAAGAATCTGGCCATGCATTGCCATGCCTTCTGAGACAAGATTAGAAAAAAAAAATGATATAAGAAGCAGGCTTTTGCTGTTGTAAACCATTGGCTACAGCATTTGTTACTAAAGTAATTCTCAGTTTAAATAGACTGACAAAATGAGAGAAAACAACAGATGTTCACAATAGTCTATTTATCTCTTCCCAATGCATAGCTACTCTTGTTTTCTAACAAAACAGTTTCAAAACTGTCTCCACCACATTTAATTCTGCTTTAATTACATGTCTAAAGTATGCTAACTTCCTGCCTAAGGAAGAGAAGCATAAACTGCTGTCCAGTTATGTCTTCCTATCCATTTACAGCCTCCACACTCAAGTTCAGACGTTTTAGTTGATGACAGTTTCTCTAGATCAAGTACCTGTTAAAGTATATGGATGAAACAAGCTATGGTTAAATTATACATTTAAATATACTTTAGTGATATATTTAATCATCTGTCATACAAAGAATGTATATAATTTTTAAAAAAGAGAGAGAAGAGATGATTATAAAACAAACAGAGGGAAGTTTTACTTTCTTCTTTTTTGAAAATGAAAAAAAAAAAAAAAAAACCATCAGGGTTTTAACAGGTTCATGGCAAATAAGTACTTTTTCCTGCCCGGCATGGTGAGGTATTTCATCTACTCTGAACGTGCCTCTGTGCTTATTTGCCTTGTCTGCCTTTCAATCTCCATTGTCACACCTGAGGTAGAGTTGAATAGGCTTCTTCATCTGGAATTGCCCTCTTCCAACTAGTGCTAGATTCTGCCTGTACCTCGATCACCTTTAGTTCATCCTCAAGTGAAGAGTGCAAAGTTACTTGTTTCACACCTATAGACTTTTCCTAGTCTTGGATTTTTTTCAGTCAAGTTTTTAACAAGAACTGGGCTTCATGGAACAAGCCCTTAATCCCAGCATTCAGGAGGCAGAGGTAAGTGGATCTTTGTCAATTCCAGGCCAACTAGGGCTACATAGTTAGATTCTATATTAAAAAATAAAAGTGAAGGCTGTTATCAGAAACAGAAAGTGTGCAGGGGGAGATTTGTCATATCTGTCTTCCCTGAGGTTGTACCTTGACACCCCCACTCTGCTTCCTGTCTTTCCATTTTGTAAACAATGTTGTAGTTTCTGCCCTCAGAGCCTGACTTTATATCTTCTGAGACTCCAGCCAGTTCCAGCCAAGGCAAGAGACAGCCAGCTAATGAGCAGCTCTGTGGTAAAGCACAGAAATTTCCACAGGGTAGCCAGCAAACATTTTCAGATTTTGTCTCACATTTCTGCAGCTTCACTGGTGATAGATTGAGGTTCTGTGTCTTGTAACACCTCACTAGCAAGGAACTTAAACTACTCTGACTAGGATTCCTTGTTTGAAAATGGGGTGGTATGGGTGTAGGTACTGTGGAAAGACCCCACACTATTTGAAGAGGAAAATATTTTTTTTTCAGAGTCTAAATTAGCTCAGAAGAGTAAAATATACAAACTTTCAATGGAATGAGAGATCCAGGAATTCTAGGAATATATGTAACAGAAACTAAAAACCATTACATTTGCAGCGAATGTTCATAAGCAGGACATATCCACCCAATAGCTTCATTTCTACTTTACTGTGTTTTATTCTCTATGGCCTTGTAAGCTGCCAAAGTCTTTGGGGAATAAGAGCTCGAATAAAAAGCACATATCTAAAATGTACACCGAGGATGGATGACAGGGGGTCTGTTTTTCCTTGCAGTTAGAGATGCTCTCAGGCTCATTTGAATTTAAAATACACAATGGTTATGGCATCTCAAAGTCAATGTGTCCTTAAGCAAACTGAATGCTTTTGTTATCCTTTGATCCCCTCATCATGATTCTTGTCTTCCATTAAAGCTTCTTTCCACCTGTTCCATGTCTCCATCTCCAGCTTCCTTTCAGTAGAGGCAGCACCTTTCCTCAAAACAGGCCAACGCGAAAATAACTTCACTTGCTCCGTACACCATCTCCTGCTGATGCTGCCTCCAAATTCTCGGTGAAGAAGCACCCTCCCTTTTGTAGTCCAGTTGCTATTCTTTTGTCAAGGTAGTTTGCATTCTTTCTCTTAGTATGATTCCTTATTTACTTTAGAGCCTCCCATGTTTCCTTCGTTACATGTTCTGTACAATATGATATGTGCTAGTCCAGTAGGTGAACAAACGCCTTTTGCATTAATTGGAAAGCTCTTTCGGAGGTCATAGCTGCCTTGCTTGACCTAGCATCACATCTGACATCGCACAGCCGAAACAAATACTCATGAATAAACCAATCTACATGTATGTGGCATCTTGTGCATGATCTGCAGCATCTACATAGTCCCAGTGTGTGCACGTTGTGCTGCTGTTCAGTTTCGATGTCAATTTGGGTGGCAATAAGGAAATGATAGGGAGACTCAATTCAAGACAGTAGGTGTGGTGGTACATACCTTCCATCCTAGCACTCCGGAGGCTGAAGCATATGATTTACCAGGGCTTCAGGGTCAGCTTGGGCTACAAAATGAGTTGCAGGGTTGTCAGAGATATATAGCAAGACCTTGTCTGGAAAAAGAACGGAAAAGGCTCCTAGCATGGGAATAGCTTTTTAAATTACAGAGTTCTACACACACTGTTAGGAAGGAAAGATAGATGCGAGGTTGACCCAAAGGGGAAGTAAGGACTGGAGATTTCCTTTGTTGACATTTCCTGTTCTGTGTGTTTAATGGGGCCTTTATCTGGGCCAGAGGCTTTTTTCTGTGTGGGGATTACTGCAAAGGAGGAATACAGAAAAAGGCGAGAACAGGACCAGAACACAGAGGGAGAGTAGTGGCGACAGATATTTCCTGCTCTGGGCTTCACTTCTTAGATGGGACTTTTTCCATATACTCCCGGTAATTATTAGTCCAACAAATAAATCATAAAGTTTTAGGGGAGATGTAGGAACACTCTGTACCAAGTGCTTTCACTTGTTATCCTTTGGGCCAAATCTCCTCTGAGTTAATTAAATTCAAATAAGTATCTTTCCATTTCTTGGGACTTCGAAGGAGGAGTCCAAAGCACTTCAGAAGTCACAAAACAGCCATTAGATCTTAATAACTAAGAACTGTTCCAACCTCTGCTGGTTTCAAATGAGAGGACCAGAGGCATAAAGCTCCACAGGGCATTGCTAACTTCCTGAGGCATTCAGCTGCTGAAAATGAATTCCTCGAATAATAGTTTCCTTTTCCAAAATTTAGCTGGATCAGATATTTTTAGTAGGAAGGTCCTAATGAGACTCCACAGGAACATGAGCGGCAAGGGGGGACCCTGCATAATCAATCAGTGGAGGTGTGCCACCTTGCTGCTCGAGATTTGAATAAATAACTTTGGTGATTTATAGCAGATGTTTTTCCACTTAATTGTAGCCCACCAAAGCACACACTAGTCAGCATGATCTGGGAAAATTAGAGTGAGTGCCGTTTCTGTCTCTCTTGCTGTTTTCTAAGGGATACCTAACAATACTTTGAGGATTGTAGGTGCTTGGGAAAAGGTTTCTGAATGGAGAAAGTAAAGTCATATGTAAAGACTAGAGAGCTGTTTATGGTCAGTCCTACCAAAAACAGATAAGTAAATAGCATTTCAGTCTCCAACCAGGAAAAGCAGAAGGGACCTATTGCTGAGTGAAAAGTCTTTTCCTCAAGTCAGGTGCCTGTAGACCAGGGGCTTGAGAATGGGAATGACTCCTTTGAAAAGCTGGTTCTGGTGGGCTGGTTTTATAGATAAGTTTCTTTCCACATACAAGGTGCTTTCTCACACATTTCTTAATTGTATAGATTTGTCCTTTCTTACCTGCCAGCCCAAGGCCTAAAATTTTGAGTTTAATAAATGAATATTTGTTTTGGTGAAATTCACTGTGTTCACATTGAGCAAGGTGTGCACTTATAATTTATTTCTTTGGACGTGATATTTATGCATCAGCCAACAGCCACGACAAACTTCTTTTTTAATTTAATTTTATTTTATTTTACAATATAATTTAATTCTACATATCAGCCACGGATTCCCTTGTTCTCCCCCCTCCCGCCCCTCCCCTTCTCCCACCCCACCCCCATTCCCATCTCCTCCAGGGCAAAGACTCCCCCGAGGACTGAGATCAACCTGGTAGACTCAGTCCAGGCAGGTCCAGTCCCCTCCTCCCAGGCTGAGGCAAGCATCCCTGCATAAGCCCCAGGTTTCAAACAGCCAACTCATACACTGAGAACAGGACCCTGTCCCACTGCTTGGATGCCTCCCAAGCAGATCAAGCCAATCAACTGTCTCACCTATTCAGAGGGTCTGATCCAGTTGGGGGCCCCTCAGCCATTGGTTCATAGTTCATGTGTTTCCATTCATTTGGCTATTTGTCCCTGTGCTTTATCCAACCTTGGTCTCAACAATTCTCGCTCATATAAACGCTCCTCTTTCTTACCAATTGGACTCCCGGAGCTCCTCCCAGGGCCTAGCCATGGATCTCTGCATCCAGTTCCCTCAGTCATTGGATGGGGTTTCTAGCACGATAATTAGGGTGTTTGGCCATCCTATCACCAGAGTGGGTCAGTTTGGGCTGTCTCTCGATCATTGCCAGCAGTTTATTGTGGGGGAATCTTTGTGGATTTCTGTGGGCCTCTCTAGTACTTTGCTTCTTCCTGTTCTCATGTGGTCTTCATTTACCATGGACTCCTATTCGTTGTTCTCCCTTTCTGTTCTTGATTCAGCTGAGATCTCCCACTCCCCCAAGCTCTCTTTCCTTCGACCCTCGCCCTTCATTACCCCCACTCACGTCCAGGCTGTTCATGTAGATCTCATCCATTTCTCCATCATTGGGTGATCCCTGTGACTTTCTTGGGGTCCTGTTTTCCAGGTAGCCTAACTGGTGTTGTGAGTAGCAGTCCAGTCATCCTTGTTCCACATCTGGTATCCTCCTATGAGTGAGTACATGCCATGTTTGTCTTTCTGAGTCTGGGTTACCTCACTCAGGATGATTTTTTTCTAGATCTATGCATTTGCCTGCAAACCTCAAGATGTCATTGTTTTTCTCTGCTGAGTAGTATTCCATTGTGTATATGTACCACATTTTATTTATCCATTCTTCAGTTGAAGGGCATCTTGGTTGTTTGCAGGTTCTGGCTATTACAAACAATGCTGATATGAACATAGCTGAGCAAGTGCCCTTGTGGTATGTTTCAGCATTCCTTGGGTATATGTCCAAGAGTGGTATAGCAGGATCTTAGGGGAGATTAGTTCCCAATTTTCTAAGAACGCACCATATTGATTTCCAAAGTGGTTGTACAAGCTTGCATTCCCACCAGCAGTGGAGGAGAGTTCCCCTAGCTCCACATCCTCTCCAGCATAAGGTATCTTCAGTGTTTTTGATCTTAGCCATTCTGACAGGCATAAGATGTTACCTCAGAGTTGTTTTGATTTGCATTTCCCTGATAATTGGGGATGTTGAGCAATTCTTTCAGCCATTTGAGTTTCCTCTGTTGAGAATTCTGTTTATTTCTATAGCCCATTTCTTAATTGGACAGTTGGGCATTTTGATGTCTAATTCTTGAATTCCTTATATATTCTGGATATCAATCCTCTGTCAGATGTGGGGTTGGTGAAGACCTTTTCCCATTCTGTAGGCTGTCGCTTTGCCTTGTTGACTGTATCCTTAGCTCTACAAAAGCGTTTCAGTTTCAAGAGGTCCCATTGATTGATTGTTTCTCTCAGAGTCTGAGCTACTGGTGTTATATTTAGGAAATGATCTCCTATGCCAATGTGTTCAAGACTACTTCCTACTTTCTCTTCTAGCAAGTTCAGAGTAGCTGGATTTATGTTGAGGTCTTTGATCTACTTGGACTTAAGTTTTGTGCACGATGCCAGATATGGATCTATTTGCAGCCTTCTACACGTTGATATCCAGTTTTGCCAGCACCATTTGTTGAAGATGCTTTCTTTTTTCCATTGTACACTTTTGGCTTCTTTGTCAAAAATTATATGTTCATAGGTGTGCAGATTAATGTCAGGGTCTTCATTTCCATTCCATTGGTCCACATGTCGGTTTTTATGCCAGTACCAAGCTGTTCTTATTACTGTAGCTCTATAGTAGAGCTTGAAATCAGGGATCGTGATGCATCCAGAGGTTGTTTTATTTTACAGGATTCTTTTGGCTGTCCTGGGTTTTTTGTTTTTTCATATGAAGTTGAATATTATCCTTTCCAGGTCTGTGAAGAATTGTGTTGGTATTATGATGGGGATTGCATTGAATTTGTAGATTGCTTTTGGTAAAATTGCCATTTTTACTATGTTGGTCCTGCCTATCCATGAGCATGGGAGATCTTTCCATTTTCTGACATCTTCAATTTCTTTTTTCAGGGACTTGAAGTTCTTGTCATATAGGTCCTTCACTTGCTTGGTTAGTGTTACCCCAAGATAATTTTTATCATTTGTGGCTATTGTAAAGGGTGATGTATCTCTGATTTCCTATTCAGCCTGTTTGTCAATTGTATATAGGAGGACTACTGATTTCTTTTTTTTGAGTTGATCTTGTATCCTGCTATGTTGCTGAAGGTGTTTATAAGCTTTATCAGTTCCTTGGTTGAATCTTTGGGGTCACTCAAGTATACTATCATGTCATCTGCAAGTAGGGAAAGCTTGACTTCTTCCCTTCCAATTTGTATCCCCTAAATCTCCTTATGTTGTCTTATTGCTCTGGCTAGAACTTCAAGTACTATATTGGATATGTATGAGGAGAGCCTTGCCTCGTTCCTGATTTTAATAGAATCGCTGTGAGTTTCTCTCCATTTAATTTGATGTTGGCTGTTGGCTTGCTGTAAATTGCGTTTATTATGATTAGGTATGTTCCCTGTATTCCTGATCGCTCCAAGACCTTTATCATGAAAGGGTGTTGGATTTTGTCAAATGCCTTTTCTGCATCTAGTGAGACGATTATGTGGTTTTTTCTTTGAGTTTGTTTATATGGTGTATTACATTGACGGACTTTCGTATGTTGAACCACCCTTGCATCCCTGGGATGAAGCCTACTTGATCATGGTGGATAATTGTTTTGATGTGTTCTTGGAGTCTGTTTGCCAGTATTTTATTGAGTATTTTTGCATCAATGTTCATGAGGGAGAACGGTCTGTAGTTCTCTTTCTTTGTTGTATCCTTGTTTGTTTTAGGAATCAGGGTAATTGTAGCCCCATAGAAGGAGTTTAGTAATGTTCCTTCTGTTTCTATTGTGTGGAACAATTTAGAGAGTATTGGTATTAATTCTTCTTTGAAGATCTGGTAGAATTCTGCGCTGAAACCATCTGGTCCTGGGCTTTTTTTTTTTTTTTTTTTTTTTTTTTTTTGGTTGGGAGACTTTCAATGACTGTTTCTATTTCCTTAGGGGTTATTGGACTATTTAAATAGTTTATCTGGTCTTGATTTAACTTAGGTATGTGGCACCTATCCGGAAAATTATCCATTTCTTTTAGATTTTCCAGTTTTGTGGAGTAGAGGTTTTTGAAGTATGACCTGATGATTCTCTGGATCTCCTCAATGTCTGTTGTTATGTCCCCCTTTTCATTTCTGATTTTGTTGATTTGGATTCTCTCTCTCTGTCTTTTGGTTAGTTTGGATAAGGGCTTGTCTATCTTGTTGATTTTCTCAAAGACCCAACTCTTTGTTTCATTAATTTTTCGTATTGTTCTCTTAGTTTCTATTTTATTGATTTCAGCTATCACTCTGATAATTTCCTGGCGTCTATTCTTCCTGGGAGACTTTGCTTCTTCTTGTTCTAGAGCTTTCAGGTGTGCTGTTAAGTCACTAGTGTGAGATTTCTTCAACTTCTTTATGTGAGGATTTAGTGCTATGAATTTCCTTCTTAGTACTGCTTTCATAGTGTCCCTAAGTTTGGGTATGTAGTGTCTTCATTTTCGTTGATCTCTAGGAAGTCTTTAATTTCTTTCTTTATTTCTTCCTTAACCCATTGGTGATTTAGTTGAGCATTATTCAGTTTCCATGAGATTGTAGGTTTTCTGTAGTTTTTGTTGTTGTTGAAATCTAACTTTAAACCATGGTGGTCTGATAGAACACAGGAAGTTATTCCAATTGTTTTGTATCTGTTGAGATTTGCTTTGTGGCCAATTATGTGGTCAATTTTAGAGAAGGTTCTATGGGGTGCTGAGAAGAAGGTATATTCTTTTTTGTTAGCATGGAATGTTCTGTAGATATTGATTAAGTCCATTTGAGTCATGACATCAATTAAGTCCTTTATTTCTCTGTTAAGTTTCCATTTGGGAGATCTGTCCAGTGGTGAAAGTGGGGTGTTGAATTCTCCCACTATTAATGTGTGGGGTTTTATATGTGGTTTAAGTTTTAGTAATGTTTCTTTTACATATGTGGGTGCCCTTGTGTTTGGGGCATAAATGTTCAGAATTGAAACTTCATCTTGGTGGATCTTTCCTGTGATGAGGATGTAATGCCCTTCTTGATCTCTTTTGATTGATTTTAGTTTGAAGTCTATTTTGCTGGATATCAGGATGGCTACACCCACTTGTTTCTTAAGACCGTTTGATTGGAAAGTCTTTTCCTAGCCTTTTATTCTTAGATAGTATCTATCTTTGAATTTGAGGTGTGTTTCTTGTATGCAGCAGAATGATGAGTCCTGCTTTCGTATACATTAAGTAAGCCTATGTCTTTTTATTGGTGAATTAAATCCATTGACATTAAGGGCTATTAATGACCAGTGATTGTTCATTCCTGTTATATTTGGTGGTAGTGTGTGTGTACTTCTCTTCTTTGGGGTTTACTACTGTGGCTTTATCTATTGCCTGTGTTTTTGAGGGTGTATCTGACTTCCTTATGTTGGAATTTTCCTTCTAGTGCTTTCTGTAGGGCTGGGTTTGTGGATAAGTATTGTTTAAATCAGGCTTTGTCTTAGAATGTCTTGTTCACTCCGTCTATGATGATTGAAAGTTTTGCTGGGTATATTAGTCTAGGCTGGCATCCATGGTCTCTTAGTGTCTGCACTACCTCTGTCCAGGTCCTTCTGGCTTTCAAAGTCTCCATTGAGAATTCGGGTGTTATTCTGATGGGTTTGCCTTTATAAGTCACTTGGCCTTTTTCCTTTGCTGCTCTTAATAGTCTTTCTTTATTCTGTACGTGTAGTTGTTTAATTATTATGTGGCGAGGGGACTTTTTTGGGGGGTCTAGTCTGTTTGTTGTTCTATAGGCTTCTTGTATCTTCATAGGCATTTCCTTCTTTAAGTTGGGAAAGTTTTTTTCTATGATCTTGTTAAATACATTTTCTGTGCCTTTGAGTTGGTATTCTTCTCCTTCTTCTATCCCTTTTAATCATAGGTTTGGTCTTTTCATGGTGTCCCAAATTTCTTGGACATTTTGGGTCATGACTTTGTTGGCTTTAGTGTTTTCTTTGACTTATGAATCTATTTCTTTTACCGTATCTTCAATTCTGGAGATCCTCTCTTCCATCTCTTGCATTCTGTTGGTTATACTTGCATCTGAATTTCCCGATTGTTTACTCAAATTTTCTCTTTCCAGCATTCCCTCTGTTTGAGTCTTCTTCATTTTTTCTATTTCCCTTTCAGGTCTTGGACTATTCCTTCATCTGTTTCATTGCTTTTTAATGATTTTCTTTCAGGGCTTTATTGTTTTCTTCCAGGGTTTTATTGTTTTCTTCTACTTTATTTGTCCTTTCCTCTAGTTGTTTATAGTGTTCTTCCCATTTTTTGTTTGTCTTTTTCTCTACACAAGCCTCTACCTTCTTCATGATGTTATTCATAAGGCTGTTTTCTTCTGCTTCTTCCAATTTTTGATGTTCAGGTCTAGATGTTGGAGAGATGCTAAGTTCTGGTGATGCTCTATTGCTCTTCGTTTTGTTGTATATACTTCTGTTTTGACGTCTGCCCATCTCCTTGTGGTTCATTCTTGGTCTTATCAGAGCACTTGGTCCAGACAGAGCTGACAGATTCAGGAAGTCTCTCTCTCTTGTCCAGATGGGAGTTCTCTTGTCCAGATGGGAGTTCTCTTGTCCAGATGGGAAGTCTGGGGCAGGATGGGAGCTCTTGTCCAGACCGGAAGTCTGGGGCTGGATGGGCACTGGGGGGCAGGTCTTTAAGTCTCAGGAAGTGGCTGGGGTCTCGGGTGATGATGGGCGTGGGGGCAGGGTGTGGAGATTGCAGGGTCTGCAGGGGGTCTTGGAGAAGGGGAGCCTTCCCGGTAGGGGTAGAAGGGAACCTGCCTGGTGGCCAGAACCTGGGGCCAAGTTGGTCAGGTCTTCCCCGGAGTGGCTGGTGCGCCCCCCCCCCCCCCGGGATGGGATTTCGGCTGAGCCCAGGCACTCACCTCTTGTCCAGAAGGCCCAAACTTCTTCTTAACTAAAGACTTTATTAAAAAGAAAATTGGCTAGACATAGTAGCAAATTCATTAAGTATAATGTTTAGTAGGATTTCTATCTGTAAAATAAGAATTGAAACGATACCTAAACCAGTAGGCTAATTTATAATTAGAATAAAATAATCGACAAAAACAAAAACAACCCTAGGACATTATTTGGCATTTAAATTCTCAACAGAAAAAAATTAAACACTACATTATGAATTTGTGTGTGTATTTTTATTGTGTTGCTAAGTGGTCGGCAAAAAAATGTCAAATGTAATTTAAAATGTTGTTTCCTGAACTGAGATGAGAAGAATCCCTGTCATTATCTTGGTAGTCTGTGGATATGTAGGCTGAGGGACACAAGGAATAAAACACTGAAGCGAATGAGAGTTCATCTGAGATAAAGTTCAAATGAGTTCACACTTTCCCATGGGTTGTAGAAGTGGACACATGAACTCTCTGGTGTGAAAGTGAAGACAGGAGTTTCCCTCTTAGCCAACAAAATATACAGAGTATGAGTTCTATATTGACATTTGGCAAGTTTTATGAATATCGAGATAAATTGCACTCAATGTTTTGACAATGCAAAGTAAGATATTTCCACTTTCCATACGATTGATGAAATATAAAGGTGTATTAAGACTGTTTATTCAAGTACAAGCTACTATAACCAAACGCCTGTGACCACAAACCTACAAAGACAGAAAGATTTAGAACACTTTAATGGAGGCACCAATGCAGGATCGGGATGTTATAACTTAAAGATAGGAAACAGATGTACAGACAAGAAGGCTGAAATTAAATTGCTTGTCACAGAATAGTCTGTGAGTTATAGCATCACAGTCTGAAAAGAAAGGGCAAGGCTTCAGGTCTGAGGAAGAGCTTCATTACTAAAAAGATGTCAGCAATAGCCCAAATGGACATTGATTTGGATAAGAACCTTCAATTCCCTTCAGTTCTGAAGGATCAGAGTAGTTACAGCATCACTCCACAGACAACACACTAAGAAGGGAGAGATAGATCCGTTAGTGCCGGAGGAATACCTGGGGGTTCTGGCTCTTTGCATTGGGGGCTAAACAGCTCCATAGAATGTAACCTGGATGCCATGAGCCAGACAGAGGTGGGAACTAGAATAGAGTTAATATGCAAAGTTGCCGTGGGTTTGGGCAGCAGGGAGAGAGGGCAGGCTTTGCTTGCTGCTATGGTGGTGAGGGAAAGAACTCAGCTCCGTTAGCACGGCAGCACCAGGGCTTGCTTATCTGCTCTCTGGAGAGAATTGCAGGAGGAAGTAGCCTGATTTCTGGGAGAAAGAAGGCTGAAGCTGGAGCGCCTGTGACATGGCATAGGAAGCCTCCTTGCTAGGTTTCTTTGGTAGGGATAAAGGCTGGGAAAGGTAGAACATGTGGCGAGGAAGTTAGTACACATCGTAGTGACAGTCCAAATGCACAGAAAAGATACAGACTGAGACCCAATAGTGCCCTTCCAAGACAAAACTCCCCAAACCAAAGGACCTCCACCAGTTCTCACCTCCTAAAGTGCCAAGATACCTTCAACACTGCTCCCCAGGAACCAGTTCTGCAAGTCTAGCTAGACTTTGGGAGAGAACCCCCAAGTAACAACAGTAATAGAGCATTCAATTTAAAATCTGATTGCTGCTCTTTGTGTGTGTGTGTGTGTGTGTGTGTGTGTAGTGTGTAGGCAGGAAAAATGCCTGAATCCTATCTTTAGCACTGAAAAGGAAAAATAAACAGGAAGGAAAGGACTATAATGATAATCCAAGCCAAAGTTCGCCAGTAAGAATCTTTGATTCAGATCTTGTGATATAATTTGAACAGAGGCGGGGGAGGAAAAACTAACTGCTCATGGGGAAAAAGTGGAGAAGAATTCTCTAGAGGGCGCTGCTGAGCCTGGGCAGATATTGATGGGATTATTGGAGGGAAGGGGGAGATTCAACAGCCAACACAAAGTTCTGAGCTGATGCTGAGACAGAACGGTGTGGACAAAACAGGGTGGATTTATTTTGAAATTGTGCGGACTGAAGTGCCTTGATGGCACATGGAAAGCCCTGACCCTTGCACCACCATCTTTCCCCAGCTCATTTATACTTAACTCATTCCATTCCATTTTATGCTCCAATGCCCCCAGTTAATCAGCTTTCTCAGGAATAGCAAGGAAAGTCAGTGTCTAAATTCAGGGCTCTGTCTTCCAGCCTCAACTAGCCTTCTTTCTTAGTTTGTTTGTGTGCACTGAAGGCAAATGAGGATCTACAGCTAAAGGGACCATCTAGCTTATTATCTAAATGAAAACCTCTTCCTGTAGAAAGGGCACTATTAGTTATGACACTCTGTCCCTAACTATGCAGAATGTTTACCTCCAGAGTTAAGACTATGTCAGGTCATAAAATTGTCCTAGAATGGGTGAATGCTTACTGAGAAGGGTAGGGCCCTTAACATGAGTAATGCATAATGATGGGGGATGTCTTTCTGTATGCTGTGAATATATGTTGTTCCCATTGGTTAATAAATAAGTTGCTTTGGCCTATGCCAAGGCAACTTAGAGGCAGGCAGGAAATACAAGGAGCGAGACAGGAAAGAGAAAGGCAGAGTCTGGAGAGACACCAATCACTGCCAAAGGAGAAGCAAGATGCCAGCAGACCTACCAATAATGTCACAGCCATGTGGCAAAACATAGATTAATAGAAATTGGTTAATAGCAAGGGGCCTGCCATAGACCATACAGTTTGTAAATAATATTAAGCCTCTAAGTGATTATTTTATAAGCAGCTGCAGGACCATGGGGCCAGGTGGGACCAGAGAAACCTTCTGACTACAGCATAACAATGGAATCAAGGGCATAATCCTTTAAGAACAGCAGTAGGTATAAGGCTCCATTAGGATTGTGCATGTTTGTGATGGCAGTTTTTCTGAAGAAGTTTAATGGGGTAGATGAAGAAAGGAGGGATGGGGGGAAGCAGGTAGAAGCGTAGGATCCATACTAAAGCTGTTTAGCAAATAAAACTCAAAGTATAAAGACAGTCTTTACCTTCAATTGTTCTCAAGAGGTACCTTAGAGTAGAAAATTGATGGTATTAAGATGAGTGATAGCCCCTGAATTTCATATATTAATGACATGGGAAAATATGTGGGGTTATGAAGGAGTAGGAAAGGTATTTTAGACTTATTTCAATCTTTTATCTTTAAACCTATGTACAAAAATTAATAAATAATAACATCCAAATTGTAATGTTAAAGAGCTCTTGCTGTCTGAAGCTGAGTGGCAGGCTAGATCAATGCCAGACTGAAATCAGGGATATTTTTGTTTATTTTCCAAAAAGCTTCTCTTGTGGGAAACATGAGTATCTGGATACTAATATTATTTTTAAAAATTAAAATGTATCTTGGCATGGACTTGAAAATGCTGTATGTATGAAGAACCACTGATTGCATCTTAGGCGGGCTTGCCCTACAATGCCCTCACCCAAAAGGTTCATTTTTCTTAAGTTCATCATCAAGAGGTTTGTTCTTCCAGTTTGTAGTTTTCAAACACCAAACTTATACAGACAATATTGATGTCTTGAAGCACTTCTAAAGTAATAGAATATCTGAAGAAGGTATCTTAATGGGGCTAAGAGCCTCTTCACTGTCGAAAAGAGGAAGCATCCCACAGTAGGTAAGCTTTAGACTTTGGAAAAGTACATTTGATAAATACTTATAATTCTGCCAAATGCTGCCTTTGTGCTTTCAGCTTATGATAGAGAATATTTGTTAAGAAGTAATACATAGTTATTTTCCCTTCTAGTCCCCAAGTTATCTTCTCTTTAAAAAATATTGTTTTAAACTTATGTATTCATTCATTTATTTACTTTGTGTAGATGTGTGTATGTGTGAACATATCTGCCATAGAGTGTGTGTGTGTGTGTGTGTGTGTGAAAGAGAGAGAGAGAGAGAGAGAGAGAGAGAGAGAGAGAGAGAGAGAGAGAGAGAGAGAGAGAGAGAACAACTTCTACTTGTCAATTCTTTCCTTCTACTACATTGTCCAAAGGATCCAACTCAAGTCTACAAGCTTGGAGCCAAGCATCTTTATCCATTGAACAATCTCATCACTCTAAAATCATTATTTTCAACATTACCATTTTACATACTTTGAAACCAAAGTCACTTTGAAATAATCTGCTTTGTGGCATCACTTACACTACCTACTGGTAACATGCTTCTACATGGCTAATAAAAAGCAAAACCTTTAAGAAGTGATATATCGTTTTTCTTGTTGCTATGACAAAGGAACTGAGAAGAAAAATCTTCAGGGAGAAATGTTGTATTTTGGTTCTGTCTTGGGGTTTCTATTGCTGTAATAAAATATCATGACTTAAAACAACTTGAGGAAGAAAAGGTTTATTTTAGCTTACATCTCTTGGATCATACTTCATGAGTAAGAGAAGTCAGGGCAGGAACTCAAATAGGGCAGGAACCTGGAGGTAGGAGCTGAATCATGGGTCATAGAAGGGTGTTGCTTACTGGCTTGCTCCTTGTGGCTTGTTCATCCTGATTTCTTATAACACCCAGGACCACCTGCCCAGGAATGGCACTGGCCACCACAAGCTGAATCCATCAACACCAATCATCACTCAAGAAAATGCACTATGCACTTGCCAACAGTCCAATCTGGTGTGGGTATTTTCTCAGTTGGATCCTCCTAAAAGGATTCTAGCTTATGTCAAGGTGACATAAAGCTACCCAGCACAGGCTCACAGTTGAAGATACAGGCTATCAGGATAGGCGAGGCATGGAGGAGTTTACCACATCTTGGAGCTACAGAGAATGAGTATGGGACTGCTTGCTCACATTCTGATGGATCAGGAAAGCAAAGACCTCAGATTTGGGCTAGGACTCAAAACACAATTCCCATCTTAATGACTTCTAAAAAATGTCACAAAATGTTGCCCTTTAACTGTTGAAATATGTGAACCTGTCTGGGATATCTCACATTTAAAAAAAAAAAACTTTTTTAAAAATTTTATTTTATGTGCATTGGTGTTTGACATTCATGTATGTCTGTGTGAGGGTGTTGAATTTCCTGGAACTGGAGTTAACAGACAGTTATGAGTTGCATGTGGGTGCTGGGAATTGCTCTTAACCACTGAGCCATTGTTCCAGCCCACAATTTCTCACATTTAAACCATATGAAACTTCACTGGTATTTTCTGAACTACCAGAAGTTGGTTATTCTTTCTATTCAGTGTAGAAATAATAAGCATAAGCACAGAAGGTACATATGCATAATACCTAACACTTTAAAACAGTAGGAATGATAAAGAAATGCCCCCCAAAGTTATCTACTGTCTGTGTTTGACTGAATGTTATAATATCTAGAGAAAGAAGAAGGTGTAAAGCCCTAGTAAGGAGCATATTTAAGACTGTATTGTGACTACCCCATGCTTGTGGTATAATCTGAATTACTGATGTACAGAATATGAAGGACCTAAGCTTTTAATTAGAGCAAATAGCATGGTAGTTTGGGTATCAAGGGGGGAAAAAAAACTTGATGACTGTGGTAAAAACAGAAAGTCCACAAAGACTGGCTTAGACACATTCCTGAGCAGTGAAGACAAAACAAAACAAACAAACAAACAAACAAAAAATCACAGTGTTTCCTTACTTTTTATCTAAATGAAAGGGAGTGAGCATTTGTGTTTGTTATTTGTTTTCTTTTGTTGTTTTTACTTGGATGAGGTAAATAGAATAATTTGGAGGTTCCAGTTGCGTAAAATCATTGTTCAGATAATGCTAAGAAAGTTACTAAATGTCATTAAAACTGCTAAGAAGACTTTGTGAAATGTATGGTAGGCCAGGTGTCTGGGACTGTTGATACTTGAAGGGAGAGGAGAATGTTGGATTTTATTCTCTTTGACTCAGGGTTAGATTAAACACTGATAGAAAAACAGTGAACTACAAGAAGATACTGTCACCAAACTACAGGTAGACACCACCAATAAACTATAGGATCTACAAGAAACTTGTCACCAGATACTGGTGTAATTCTATTCTATATTATTTGTTTATGGTAGGTGAACTTTGTTATTGTTTTGTACTCAATACTTCAGTAAAGAGTGATATTTAGCAGAAAAAAAAATTAAATGAAATTTAAAGTAAAACCCTTTCAGGTCTAGCTACATCACCATCCAGAAGAAATACACTCAAGGGGTCCACATATTTGTAACTTCAGGATCACTTTTATAGGCAAATCCTAGTTAGTGGTTCAAGAAGGGTGAAAATGAGTCTCCATCAACTACTATCCAAAAGTGCAAAATTTATGAAGATAAAAAACAGAGAGAAAAAGTGCTTTAAGAAATAATTACCTTTACTTTGTCTCTATTTCTTTTGCCTTGCTGTATGTGATTTCCGAATTGGCTTCCTAAAGAAATGAAAATTGAACCACAGACCAACACAAATTTTACATGCATCTGTTCCATGCAAGGAAACGAGCTTCCTCAAGCAGCAAGCACCATCAAGATCTACATGTTCTTTCTGCTTTTGTCTTAGTTACTGTTGTATTGCTGTGAAGGGACACCAAGCCCAGGGTAAATTATAGCAGAAGGCATTTATTTGGGGCCTTTAATTAACTTTGATTAATTAATACATTTTCTGAAAGCTAATACCTGATTGTCATGACGGGAAATGTGGTGGCAGGCAGGCAGGCAGGCATGGTGCTGGAGCAGTAGCTGAGTGTTCCCATGCCATGACCTTTCTGATCTGCAAATCAGAGGCAGAGAGAGGGGTGGGGGAGAGACCAGACCCCAGGTGACAAACCTCTTCCAACAAGGCCACACCTTCTAATCCTTACTAAGCCATCCACCAACTAGGAACCAAATATTCAAATACGTGAGTCTATGGGGCCATTTTCCTTCAAACCACCACTTTTTACACGTATTCTGGGATCCCTGGCCTTGGTATCTTAGTCTTCTTCCAAATTTACCAACTTAAAAGAAATCACATTTCAGTTGAACATCAATAATTCATCTTAGTTTTGTTGTTGTTGTTTTGTTTTTTTCTTTCTAATGAATAAGGCAGTGTGGCATGTCAAAAGATACAAGCATGTCATGAAGTCAGCTGCCATCTGAACTTGGGGATGGACCTGTCTCACACAAGGGGCCATGTGGGACCCACAGGTTACTCGTATTCCTGACACAGGTAATGATAGTTTTTAACATTATGACGGAGTCACTGAAGCAGCCTGGCCCCCCCATAATACAAAGGTCACATTGTGTTGTATTTTTAGGGAGAGCCTCAATTCATTGAAGCCACCAGGTATTCCACAGGACAGGCAGACAGCCTCGAACCCTTTCGTGCATAAACAGACTTCAGTGTTGTTTGCTCTGTCTCCGTTTTATTTGTTGTGTCTGTAGCTCTGCTCACTCTGTTAGAGCAAGTCCACCCAGTTACATCAAACCACCCTTTCCCTTTTGGAAAGATGATATTATTTTGAACCGCAGTTTTGTTTACAGTAGCTACACATCCCCAAGGATGCATTAGCTCACAGAAGATGAGCAGACCTACCCATGGACTTCTTTGTAGGGAGCCCCTTGAGACCAGTACAACATATGACCATGATTTATGACAATATATACAAGTAGTTTGTGTGCTGGAGGGGAAAAAACAGGTATATGGCAAAATCATACCCTTGGAGAATGTGCAATTTACTAGAAAAGGCACGTAGCAAATAATTACACTGCAGAGTGAAGGCCATGTCTGCTCTGCAGGCTACCCACAGAACTTACACGGTTTCAGACTGGCAAATATAGTCACGTCACGGGAGTGTGGATGTGGCCGTCAACTTCAGGAGGAGACAGGACTAAAGGTCTGGTCTGAAACGTAGAAATCAGAGCAGTGGTTTTGTGGGAAAGTGCTTCTGCTGCATTCTTTCTGCAATTGCCCCTTTTCACCCAACTGAAGCTCAAGGCCCAGGATACCTCCTGTGTCCACAGGAGCAGGGAGCTAGTCAGGGCAGTCAGCTCAGGTGAGCCACTTATATCTGACCCCACTTCTCACCTACAAACTAATAAGGGAGTTCAATCCACAGCCAGCCACAACCTCCACAGTGCAGGAATTACAAAACTTCCTCAGAGAGGAAATAGCAAAATTCACCTGTGTAGACACACGAATGGGCAAAACTAGTTTGGGCTGCTCCTTTGAGTCCCATATGAAAAACAACCGGCTTACACATGGGCACAGTTACTTACTAACTTCACTGTATAAAGAGTGAATAAAATCAGTAATAAATTAGAAAGTCCTGAAGAGATTATTACTCAAATCATTTATTTGCAGAAAAATACCTTTTTTTAAGAATGAACTAATTATATACAGAAGTTATTAATAAACTTAAAGGTTCTTAAACACATTCACTACATGTGAAGATTCATGACTGTTATCACAGCTCTTAGGACCCTAGTTACAAGATCTCTGTGGCTTTAAGGCCAGCCTGGACTACAACCTGAGACCCTGTCTAAAAACAAACAACAGACAAAACAAAGTTAGTAAATCTCTAAGAATGTTCAAAAATTGCTTTTGAATTATTCAAAGATCTAGTGACTTTTCCAAATTGTCAAAACTAACTATCATCTTATAATTCAGCAAATTTTACAAAACAATTGTTCATCATGACAAGCACCTTGTAAAATATATTCTAGAGACTTAGCCTCCAGCACTAGAAAATGGCTTCAAGTTTTTGCAAGTGCCACCTTGCCATGCCTTTAGCTTCTTCTTCAGACATAAATTACATTTAATTTAAAAAAAAATGCTTGTTGACCCAAGGAAATATCTTTCCAATCAGAGACAATAAGGATATTTTAAGAACTCAATATCAGAAAGAAAAAAAAATAATCCATTCTCCATGAATGTCTTCACGGATTCAGTGGATTCACTCAAAAGATAATATAAAAAAAGCAAAGTTTTCCCCTATTATTTGACAAGTTAATTCCAAAGTATATTTGGGAGAGCAACGGGCAAGCAAAATGGGAGCTTATCACTGGAGATATCAGACCTTGTTGTGAAGCAGAAGTAATTGAGATGGAGCAGGGCATGGCCACAGAGATACCAATAGGCCAACAAAGTGGGAGAAACTCACTGACATGTATAGAAATCAGTAATTAATGAATCAGGGCTTGGAGCTCTGCGCTGCAGAGAGGGGCTGTTTATCAATGGTGCTGGCACTTTTAATTACAGATCCCAAATAATGGAACTGGGATTGCTAGGTTGCATGCTGACAACTCTCAATTTAAGGCAGATTAAAGACTGGCATTTTCAGGTGCAGCTCTAAACTCTTAGAAATCAACACACAGAACATCTTAATGACCTCTGCGTAGGGCATTTTTGAAAAAGTAACATAAAGGAACTAACCATAAAAGATATAAAAAGACAGAGGAAACTTTTACATTCAAATGAAGAACTTCTGATCGCCCAAGGGACCTATTAAGAAGTTAGTAGAACAAACCTCCAGTAGGAAGGATGTATTTGCTCAATGCAAAATCAACAAAGATTTGTATGAACTTCTGACGTGAGTTAAATGAATTAAATTAATGAATTCAATGAATTAAAAAGTAACAGACAATAGACAAGCAGCAAAAGATAGGTGTAGCTGAAGTTTTCCTGGTCTCACCCGGCACCAAGGTCCCACAGCCATTTATAAAATCCGTGTGTCCCGCCTGGTCCTACAACCAGACCCAAGTAAACCCACAGAGGCTTATATCAATTACAAATTGCATGGCCAAGGCCTATGGCTCAAGCTTCTTGCTGGCTAGGTCTAATATCTTAAATGAACCCATTTCTATTAATCTATAAGTTGCCACGTGGCCGTGGCTTACCAATCTGCTGGCATGTTGTTCCTACGGTGGTGGCTGGCGTCTGTTTTGCCTCTCCTTTCTCTACCTGTGTATCTGTTTGGATTTCCCACCTGCCTCTAAGTTGCCTTGCCATAGGCCAAATAGCTTTATTTATCAACCAATCAGAGCGACATATTTTCGCAGCATACAGAAAGACATTCCCCTATCAGATAGGAATCAGAACTTGTCAGAAGATAGCTAATGATAGAGTGGACAATGAAAAAATGCTGGCTCTCATAGAAATCAGAGAAATTCACAGGTACAGATGAAGTGATGCAATACATACATTAAACGACACAGCACACACGTACAACTGAGACATTTATGCCTGCCTTTTCCTTAAGATGAGTATAATTCCTTTTCAGCCATGTTTTCCATGGTCTGGTCTGTTGTTCCACATTCTTCCAAATTCTAATAGCTTGCCTTTCCATTTCATCCTTTCTTCTCACCCCTATATCAGTTTCTAATGGATTTAGCAGGAAGGAGACATCCCTGTCCAACTTGTACAAACATAAAAGGATGGAAATGGCAATGGAAATTTCAGACTACCAGATGTCTCTGTGGATATACATAAATAACACTGCATAAAATTGACCCCAGCCTAGCTTTTAAGTAGCAAAACACTCCTTTAATCCAACACAGGTAATGATGGATGGTTCACTTGCTACTAATTTACTCAAATCAGAAAATGCAAACAACACATACATTTAGCCTTCTGTGAGCACATGACATGCAGCAGAGTCCTGTACCTTGGTACTTGGTTTCTCAGGAGTCCTCCAGGCTTTTTCTTCATCAGGATAATAAGCTTTTTGGAATTCATGGGCTCTCCTGATTTTTGCAGGTCTAAGGTTACATCTCTGTGTTTTCACAGCAAAGGATTGTTTACTTCTGTAAGAACATATTGAAGAGCTGTTATAAGGCCCCCACTCTTCTCTCTATCCTTCTATCTGTGTCTAAAGAAAGCACCTCCCCACCACCTATCTCTCTCCTCCTTCCTTCTTCTTCTGATTCTTCTTCAAATGTATTACTTGCTGTGATGCTCACTACAGAATTTATAGAAACTACTCAAATTAAAACTCCAACCTTTATAAAATATAATTCTGGAGAATACTGAAAAGCATAGCTAGCATTCTTTATGACACATGTCTGAATATTAATGAAATATAGTAATTTATAACCCTACTTCTTACCAAGATGTACAAGAGATCTATCACTCACGATGAACAATTTTTGTTTTTGGGTTTTGGGGTTTGTTTTGTTTTGAGACAAGGTCTCTCTATGTAGCCCTTGATGTCCTGGGACTTTCTTTGTAGACCAGGCTGTCCTCGAAGTCACAGAGATCTGCCCGTCTCTGTTTCCCAAGGCCTGAGATTAAAGGTTTGAGCCACTAAGACAGGCTTCATAATGAACATTTGATCAATCTTCCCTATATCAGAAATAGAGTCTCTAAAGTTATCAGGAATTAAAAACTAATATTATTTATTCTTTGAAAATATCATATATGCATACAATGTATTTTGATCATATCCATTTCCCAACTGCATCCTAATATTCACCTGAGGCTACACCCCAACATATCTCCCTTAAAGCATTTCCCTCCCTCCCTCCTTCTCCCCTCCTTCCCTCCTTCCCTCCCTCCCTCCCTTTCTCCCTCCCTCCCTCCCTTCATCTCTCTTTTTCTTTCTTTCTTTCTTTCTTTCTTTCTTTCTTTCTTTCTTTCTTTCTTTCTTTCTTTCTTTCTTTCTTTCTTTCTTTCTTCCTTCCTTCCTTCCTTCCTTCCTTCCTTCCTTTCTTTCTTTCTTTCCTTCTTTTTCTCTTTCAAGAACCCACTGAGTCCAATTAGTTTTTCTGAGTTATTAACACAATGTCTCACAGCCTGTCTGTCAGCAGACCTCCCACTGACTTACACTTTGTCCTCCTGCTTCTCTGGCTCCCCAGGAAGTCATCTGACAGGTTTTCCTCTCATTTGCCCTTCTTGGGTAGGTCACTGATCAGCCAAGATGCTAATCCCAGATGTTGACAAACCTCTATCCTTGTGGTGAGAGAGTTAGAAGCAGGAAGGGGGGTGGCCTCTTTTCTAATGCAGCCTTCCTACCCCCAGCTGGGCACTCATGGGTGTTTCAGTTCTTCATAACAGAGGTCACTGGTAGGTTTGGGCTGGATCTGGGCAAACTGTGGGCTCATTATTCACAGAGTTTCATGTGTGAAAGAAAATCTCTCTCATGGAGAATAGAGCCTCATGTCATTCTCCTAAATTCTATCTCATCCTAGAACTTTGAACCACCCTCCCACACTATTCTTCTGCAGCCTGTCCGCGGTGTTATTTACCTCCAAACGTTAATTTACCGGTTAGAACTACAACAACTTGATCTTTTGTTCTCAGCCCTCCATCCTACCCCTTATTCCCCTCAGCATCCTAGTCAAAAGCAAGGGCTTCTTGTGTATCAAAGATGCAGATGTATCAGGAAGAGGACAGTAACCTGGCAAGCCCAGCCATGCCTGCAGACCTTGTTAATTAATTAGACTGACCTGTTAGACTCAGAAGTCAAACCTAGTGTGTGATCTTGGTGAAAGATACTGATCCCTTCATCCCAGTGCATTACTTCAAGGTCTAGTTTACACTCTCTGATCCTCCTGAGGTTCTACTTTGCTATTTCATTTATTGACAGTATGGCTCTCTATGTTGTTTTCATTACACATGAATACAATGCAAAACATTAGACAACAGCACAAAACTATAAAAAAGCAAATAAATTGTTTTGAAATTTTATGTTCCTGAAGCAATTGCTATTAAAATCCTGGCATCTCCATTTCATGCCTCTGTAATGAAAATACAAAGGCATAAATTGATATTACTTACATGGGGTCATATATTTCTGTCTATATCTTGAAAATGTAATTTGACTATTTAAAAAAAATAGTCTTTCCACAAATGTGTGTATTGGTTTCTTCATTCTTATATTGTTCTTTGAAAGTTTCTTATTGTGTATGGTAGATAGACATTTCTTTTCTTGCATTTTTATATGTATGTGTGTGTGTATAAGTGATGTCATGAGTGCACCACATGCATAAAGTAGCTCAAGGATGCCAGAAGGAAGCAGATCCCCTAGATCTAGAGTTAGTGATGGTTATGGACCATCATGAAGATGCTAGCAAATGAACACAGGTCCTCAGCAAGAGAAGTAACAAGAACTCTTAACTAATGAGCAATCTCTCCATCCCCACTCTTTCTCCTTCCCTCCCCCTCTATCTTTCTCTTCCTTCCTTCTTTCCTTCCTTCCTTCCTTCCTTCCTTCCTTCCTTCCTTCCTTCCTTCCTTCCTTCCTTCCTTCCTTCTTGTCTCTCTGGCTTCAGAGTAGTCTTAATACAAGCAACCTACATTTCCATGTACCCACACTACCTAATTAAACATAAAACATTACCCATTTGCTGGGTCTCTCTTCTTGATTGACCCCCACAATTACATCCTTCTATACACATGCTAGCCATCTTCCTCAATTGGGGCTCGTCATTCCCATTGATATCTTCAGTGTGTCATAAATATCTTTGTTATGAATCAATGCATTTATATTCTTATAAGATTTAAACTAGCATGAAAATATTCACTATATACATTACTATGGAAGCTCTTTTATTCACTTGATATATGTCAACATGAACAAGTTAAGTTTCTTCATTTTGATATTACACAGTATTATCCTGTATGAATACACATTGAGTTGTCAATTCCTCCTTTAAGGGGCATTTTTTATTAACATTTTGTTTTCCTTGGTTATCCACTGGGAACATATTTTTCAAGTCAAGAGTCAGTGCTGTAAGTAGCTGAAAATGTGGACCTTCGTCTCAGACTGACAAATTTGAAGTCTGGTTATACCTCTTAGTTGTTGTGTTCATTTGGAAACTTACCTAGCTTCTTTGTGCCTCAGCATTTCATCTTAAGATGGACATAGCAACATCTGTCTCATAGGAATATTGAGAAAAGAATTAGCTTTAGGGGATTTGCATGCTACTTTAACAGAAACGTATGTCATCATTTCACAGGAAGACATCTCCACTGAGCTCTCTCTGGATGTGTTCAACCTGAAGTCTTTGGCATTGTTTCCTAGTCAGACCTTTGCTTCACAGAGACCATACTGTTCTAAATCTGCCTTCTGCTGCTGTTAGATCATCATTTCCCCATGCCCACGTTCAAACAAAAAATACATTCGTTACTTTCTATTGCCTCCAAACAGTTTTCATATGGTTTTACCTCATTCTTCTCTGACACATCGAATGTTGTCAAAGTGGTTGCTGCCTTCCACTACACAGAGGAGTCCTCCTCTTCCTGATCACGTATTCACCACAGGGCAATTTCTCTCTGTAGCTTAGTTCCACTAGCTCTTGGACCAGCCTCTATATCCTTCTCCAGCCTCTTCTTTCCTGCCATGGACTGGACCCTTTCAGTGCTTACAGCCAGCTAGAATCTCTTGTCCACCTGCCATTGCCCTTACAGAATCCTGTGCTCTGCCTTTTCCACATGGTAGTACGTACAGCCTGTCTTTTGTTCCTCTCAATTTAAATATTTATTTGAGAATTTATTACATGAGTACAGTATACATACCATTTTCCCTCCTTCTTCTCTAAAACTGCTATGTTCCCCCTATACAACTTCCTCCCCAAATAAATTATTGACCTTTTTAACTATTGCTACACACACACATACCTTGTAGAGTCCATTTGGTGTTGTCTGCATATTTATGTGTTTAAGCTGACCACTTGGAATGGGCTAACATATCAGTAGCATGCCCTCCTGGAAAAGACTGATTATTTCTTTCTCAGAGCTATTAATTGCCATTGGTATCTTATCTAAGGGAGGGTCCTTGTGAGACATCCCCTATCCCCATTGGCATGCCAGTTGGTGTTGTCCTTATGCAGGTCTTGTTTCAGGAACCACATTGCTGCAATTCCATGGGTGCAGCTTCTCTGTCATGTGTACAGGCCACTATCTCACAGCAGGTTGTCTACTCTTCTGGATCTTAACATCGCTTTGCTCCCTCTTCTGCAATGTTCTCTGAGCCTTAGGTGTAGGGGCTGTGTTGTAGATGTGTCAATCACTGTTGGGCGCCTCTCACTCTGTTGTTCTCTGTATTTGACCAGTTGTAGATTCCTGCAATGGTCTCTGATTGCTGCCTAAGAACCTTTTTATAATGAGGGGTGAGAAGGATGAGTATTCATAATGCATGTAGAAATTCTACTGGTTTAGCAACATGGAAGTAGTAGTAGCAGGTTCTCTTCTTGTGTCTGATATCACCATCCATAAGTAGTCAGCTAGGCTTAAAATATCAGGAATGAATTCATGAATTCCCTCCCATTGAGCAAGTCTTAAGTTTTATTAGACCACTGTTGGTCTCCCCCAAAATGTTAAGTGCCATTACTGCAGCATTGGGCTATCCTCCAAACTTAAATACTGCTTACTCAGGAGGCAGGCATTGATCCTTCAGCTTCCTGGGTTCACAGCCAGCAAGTTTCCTTCACTCATATATACTCACACATTTGTTGAATCTTTGGGCCGCTCAAAAACACCAAGTTTCATAAGAATCAGAGACAGTATTTTTTGAGATAGAGTCTCATCATATTGACTAGGTAAGCCCAAAGCTTTATATAATTGCCTGAGCCAGCTTCAGATCCCATGATTTCCTTGCTCCTGCCTCTTGTGTCCTGGGATTATTAGCACAGCCCAGCAGGGAGAGTTTCTTACTCACTGTCACACTTGCATGATTCATTTATATTAATTGAATATAGCATAAATATTCTAACACATAACTCAGAAAAGGAGGGCATATATGGTAGACCTGAAATAAATTTGATTTGTATACTGAAAGATTCATTGGAAGTTGCCTTTGGATTGAGAGCATCCTTAGCTTTGAAGTAAATGGATCTTGAGTTTTGTTGGTAGTCAGTAAATATAGTTATAATTTGCCTTGTAAATCAAAGCACAGAGTTTTAAAAATATTTCAATACTCTGACATGCCTAAATGGAAGTTTTCTTTCTGAAATTGGCCATATTTCCTTGTGAGCACCAATATTCCTGAAGAAAAGGTAAGATGTCTTCCCATTCGAATGATTTATTCTCTGTATAACAATAAAAATTTATAAGATCAAAGCAAAAAGCCAATATAGATTTAGTAGACTATTTAATGAAAGCTTCTTTATGTGTTATGGCTTCCAGGTAGCTAATGTTCTTTTTTATTGTATGATGGAGAACACCCAGTCAGCTACCAAAAGAATCTAAGCTTCAATTCCTAGTTCAAATTCCACAAAGTGTAGCTTCCTGAAGAGAAGGCTGTAACTGCACTATGGAACCATTCCAGAAGGGCTGGTGGAAATCCCTCAGATATTTCTGAGGAGTAGTTATCTCAAAGAAAGGATCCCATAATGAAACAAATTTACTTCTCAAAATTTAATTCCATATATTTCTAAGAAACAGAAAGCCCTGCATATGGCCATTAGACAGGAATAATAATAATCCTTACTATTGGTAATATTAGATACTTAATAATACTTAATAACAAGTTCTGGAAAATGGCTTATAAGACAATAAACTTAACACTGCAGATAATATGACTTTTTAAAAAGTGCAGAAAGACAAAAAATAATGAGCATGCACTGTACAATCTTTAGGGAAAGGTTTTAGTGTGGGTTTTCATGTATTTAAAACAGATGTACAGACTTTTTAATTTCATTTTTGGTATGCGTTTTCTGCCATTATTAGTGTCAGAGGCCCCACATCCTAAATTATCATTACTCTTTTCTACCTCTTTTCAGCATGAGTAATTAGAAACCCACCACGCATGACTCTTTAAGGCACTGCCTTGTAGAGGGTATGGTACATGAGCGGAGGTGAGGACCTGCCTTCAGTAAGCCACTGGTCCTCTGCTGTGTGAATTGATGAGCTGTCTAGAATCACATTTCATAAGACTTAGAAAAGCATTGCTGAGCCAGCTCCTTACACAATCACCCAACAGAAGAGTATGCATGAAACAGGATGCCAGACAATTTATCTGGCCTTCCTTCTTACCTACTTACGTCCTTCTTTCCTCCCTCCCTCCCCCCACTTTACCTTCCCTGTCTTCCTTTCTTCTCTGTCATGCTATTATATGTCCATCATTTTTTTCTGTCTCCCTTTCCCTCTAACATGTCCCAATACATCATTCTCATTTTTGTCATTCCCCTGTAGTAGCACTGTCTCACAAATGCGACATGCTGCTGCTGCTGCTCCCTGTCTGTTATCTCAAATAGTAACTAGCATCCAAATATGAGCTATTGAGCTACTTCCCAACTTTGAGCTCTTGAAATACAATTTAGCCGTTTCATTTCAATTAAACGTTGTGTTTACACAGCTGTCTTTGGATAGTGACTATGGCATACATGAATAGAAGTCAACCCTGACCTTTGGAATGTCACAGTCCAGGACTTTTGTAGCAACAACATTCTATACTTGGATAGTTCAAGAATTGGTGAATTGGAAAGTGTACTGTTCATTATCAAAAGCAATCTCAACAAACAAGCAATGCAATCAAAAGTCAAGTCAGATACAGCAAATGCATAATCCGTGATACATGCAAACTAGCAAAAGGGGCATCACTTACAAATATACCCAACAATTCTAGGAAATGTAGTAGGTTTTAATCAAATGATTTATGCACTTAGTATTTATATCCTACCCAAAATAATTGTATAAGCAGACTTTAGACTTGCATTCTAGCTTGGCCCTTGTACTATCTAAATACATGAGGCTGCATGACCTATGGATGGATGTTCCTTAATCTCAGACCTTTAGGGTAGCTCAGTTTTATCAATAGAATCCCCGAAGATGGTACCCAGTCACTGTCTCCCCAAGTCTTCTACTGTGACAAAATAGACCCTCTACCACTGGACCAGTCCTCAGAGGAATTATTGTCTCATCAAGACCTTCAGTTGAATTTGAGATTTTTGAAGGCTGTGAACGTGCTAAGGGTGGAAGAGGAGGCTCTCCACTGCCTTACCTATTGGAAGCTGCTTCTGATTCCCTCCTTCCTGCCAAGGAGCTCCATGTCAAAGCTAGGCTCGGATTGTTTCTTGGCTTCCCCTGTCTTTGCTGCTGCCCTTTCCCTATGTTTTCTCCCTTTTTGTGGCTTCCTAAAGCTTTGATGCTATTTCTCACCTTGAGATATTAGTCACTTCCTTATTGCGCCTCTCTTCTTCCCCATCACTCACAAAGGCAGTCATCTTCAGAGGGTTTTTATTTTTACGACATATTCATAACATAGTTTCATTAACCTTCAAATCTCAACCTGGAGATGTGGAACTACTATCACTGTGTTGGTACTGAACACCCTACCATGTTTTAGTCTTTGCAGTATCTTCATTTGAGAAGCATACAATGGGAGAAAAACAGAGAGATAGGAAAAGCTTAATTGAAATTATAGTTAATCTATCATTTTATTTTACTTGTATTTTTTCCTTAGAATGTTAATATTGAAATACACTATGCACAAAGACAGAAAATAGGCTTTGGTCACAGAGCTTGTTTCCCTAAGAAGTGTTCACTTGTTGTGCCTTTTAGGTCACAGAATCTCAAAACTCAGTTTATAGCTCTCACTAGAAAGATGCTTTTGGAGGCATAACATAAATGTTCTCTCCGGCAAAATCTGCTTTTAATTTTTATGTGTGTAGACTATGTATCGTTCTTTCTTAGAGAATGTTTCATAAATATTTAGAAGCTGGTCCAGTCTCAGTGGCTCAACTACTGTTGTTTAGAAAATTCTTATACTTGTTTAATGATACAAGCCTGTGGATCGATGCTTTTTTCTTAAAATTTCAATTTTGAATAATTGCACTACTCAATTCTCCTTTCCCAAGTCATTCAGTACCTCACAAAGTTATTATCTATCCCTACCTACATTCAGCAAGGATTTATGGTGGCATTCAACACATTCAGTGACTGCGATAGTCGCTTCTGGAGATGGAAGGCCTAACTCATCATTTCTGAATAGAAGGCATTTTTCAGTCAATTCTCTATTATCCACACTAATGGATAGAAGCACTAGTGCAGATAATTTGAGCCACGGAATGGGTCCAAAGCCATTTTATATTTTACTTTGGAATAAGCATTAGTATTTATATTTGAGTGCATGCATGATTGATGTTTGGCCACTCAACCTAAGTGATGAAAGCAAACAAGAGGGAAGTTTGTCGGGGTGGGCAGAACACCTGGCTTCCGATTGTCCCTCTCCAGCATTCTAACCTTCTCCACCATTCACCTTTGAAAACAAAAAGCATCACTTAACATGCTGATGAGAAATAAGAGCCTAGAGCAGAATTTCCTTATCTCTAAGCTTCTGACTCAGACCTTTCCTGGGACAGAGATGCAATTAAGCTTTTTGGTTGAGGCCATTTCTCTTCTAGTTACTGCTGGAAGAGAAAGGTTTAATTAGTCATAGGAGATGATAATGCTGCTGAGAGAGTCTGTTTGTACACTGTCTGAAAAGGTAAGTGCAGAATCTCCTACGCCATAGTTGGTTTCCCCTTGCTGAATATTTCTCTCTGTGTTTCTCAGGGCAGATGCTTGTTTTTGTTCTTTCTTGGCCTATTGTAATAGATTCACCACTGTTGTAGGAGTTTCCCAGACTCTGACAAGGCCAGTACTAGTGAAATAACTCAAATTTGAAAGAATATAGCAGCATGAAATGAAGTGAAGTCAACAGGAAACCAGAAAATCAGTATGATACATATCACACCACAAGCTGCCTGTGAACTCTAGCAGCAAAGAGGTAAGGTATGTGTTTACACATGAATAAACATAATACAGCTGCAGGCCAGATATACACATATGGTTATTCTGCTAATGACAGTCTTTGGGTTTTGACTACAGCAATCAAAATTATGTTAATAATATTGAAATTAATATTGTACAGATTTTCCATTGACAGAGATTGAATTCAAGTGCCAATATATCTTTAAAGTTCTATTAAAAGCAAATCTTATTATAATACTATGGACAAATATACATGCAACATTCTAGAAGGTTATTTCATGACCAGATTATAAGACATTCTACATTACAAGACATTCTACATTAAAAAAAAATCTTTGTTGATTATTCATCTTTAACTGAATTTACCTTCAACTTTTGCTCTTGAGGAAGCCAGTGCTGGACATCTTTTAACCATGTTGCAACTTTGCTTGTGACCGGGCAAACTACTAACCAAGGAGCAAGGTTGGTGTTTAATGCATAAGTCACATTTCCTTTTCACGCCTTTGAAAGAGAATGGGCTTCAGTTACTGCCCAGTTAGACTTTACTGAAGGAGATGCTAAGACGAACACATTACTTTTAGCATTAGAAAGAGTACCCTCCCCCAAATAGAAAGAAAATTCCTGAGTTGCCATTTGAGTTCTGTCTTAATTTTGTTCCTATGTCCCAGCCTCTTTACTTCTTCATCTCAATTACACTATTTTATCCTAGCAAGACTATTTAATTATCAGAATTTTATCACAAACTTAATATATAAATTATGTACTAAGTACATATAATTATAAATTAAATGATTCAAAAATAAGGAGCATTATTTCTCAGTGCACCTACCAGAGGAGAATCTAATGATGACTTGTTTTTGCTATATAGCAGGCAGAACTTGTGCATACAGAGTTAAAATGACATGCTTTAAAAATGGATAAAAAGGTACACAGAGTAAAGATATTAGAGTACTGATGTAGCTGGTTATTGTAAACTAAGTGCAGCTGAAAGGCAACATCAAGGAACTAACATAATGAATAGTTACTATATGCTCATTAAAAACTCTAGAGGTACTGGAAAGACACATTTTGGCTGGGGAAATCAGCACAGTTATAAATGAAGAATAACTCCCAGGAATACATAGTTTTTAATTAAATTTTTTCATTTATTTTCCATCCAAACATGTTTCCCCTCCCTCCTCTCCTTCTGTTCCCCCAAACCCTCTTCTGCCACTCCCCTCCCCCATCCATTCTTCTGTTTCTGTTCAGAAAGGGACAGGCTTTGAATGGGTGTCAAAAAGGCATGGCATATCAAGTTGAGGTAGGACTAAGCTTCTCCCTTTGTATTAAGGCTAGACAAGGCAACCCAATATGGGGACTAGGTTCCCAAAAGCCATCTCAAGCCTTAGGGACTCCCACTGCTAGGAGTCCTACAAATGGACCAAGCTACTCAACTCTAACAAATATGTAGATGGCCTAGGTAGGCCAATGCAGGCTTGGTAGCTGTTTGTCCAGAGTCTGTGAGCTCCTATGAGCCCAGGTTAGTTGTGGGTTCCCTTGTGATGTCTTTGATCCTTCTTGCTTATATAATCCCTCCTCCCTCTCTTCAACAGGATTTCTAGAGCTGGGCCTGTACTTGGCTCTGGATCTCTGTATTTGTTTCCATCAGTTACTGGATGAAGGCTCTCTAATGACAATTAAGGTAGTCACCAATCTGATTATAGGAGATGGCCAGTTCAGGTACTCTCTGCACCATTGCTAGGAGCCTTAACTGGGGTCATCATTGTGGATTGCTGGAAGATTTCCTGTCACCAAGTTTCTCTCCAGCCTTTGGGGCTGTAGACTGTAACCTGCTTGGCCTTTAATTTACAACTAATATACACTTAAGAGTGAATATATACCATGTTTGTCTTTCTGGGTCTGAGTTACCACACTCAGGATGATTTTTTTCTAGTTCTATACATTTGCCTGCAAAGTTCATGATGTCATTTTTTTTTTTAGAGCTGAGCAATACTCCATTGTGTAAATGTACCACATTTTCTTTATTCATTCTTCAGTTGAGGGGCATCTGGGTTGTTTCTAGGTTCTGGCTATTACAAATAATGCTACTATGAGCATAGTTGAGCAAGTATCCTTGTGGTATGACTGATCATACTTTGGATATATGCCGAACATTGGTAGAGCTGGATCTTGAGGTAGATTGATTCCCAATTCTCTGAGAAACGACCAAATAGATCTCCAAAGTGGCTGTACAAATTTGAACTACCATCAGCAATGGAGGAGTGTTTCCCTTACTCCACATTCTCTCCAGTATGAGTTGTCACTAGTGTTTTTGATATTAACCATGCTAACAAGTGTAAGATGATATCTCAGGGTCATTTAGGTTTACAATTTCCTGATGGCTAAGGATGTCAAACAATTCTTTAAGTGTATCTCAGCCATTTGAGATTTTTCCACTGAGAATTCTCTGTTTTGATCAGTACCCTATTTTTTTTTAGTCGGATTATTTTAGAGTCTAGTTTCTTTAGTTCCTTAAATATTTTGGAGATCCTTGTGTCAGATGTGGAGTTGGTAAAGATCTTTTCCCATTCTGTAGACTGGAGTTTTGTCTTATTGACAGTGCCCTTTACCTTACGGAAGCTTTTTGGTTTCATAAAGTCCCACTTATTAATTGTCAATCTCAGTGTCCTGTGCTACTGTGTTATATTCAAGAAGTTGTCTCCCATGCCAATTCATTCAAGGCTACTTCACACTTTCTCTTCTATTGGGTTCAGTGTAACTAGATTTGTGGTGAGGTCTTTGATCCACTTGGACTTGAGTTTGTGCATGGTGATAGATATGGATCTCTTTGCATTCTTCTACATGTTGATATCTACTTATGCCAGCATCATTTGTTGATGATGCTTTCTTTTTTTCCATTGTACAGTTTTGGTTTTCTTTGTCAAAAATCAGGTGCTCATAGGTGTGTGGCTTAATGTCAGGGTCTTCAGTTTGATTCCACTGATCCACATGTTGGTTTTTATGCCAATACTATGCTGTTTTTATTACTACCACTCTGTAGTAGAGTTTGAAATCAGAGATGATGATACCTCTACAATTTCCTTTATTGTATAGTATACTTTTAGCTAATCTGGGCTTTTTTTTCCATATTGAGTTGAGTATTGTTCTTTCCAGGTCTGTGAAGAACTGTGTTGAGATTTTGATGGGGATTACATGAATCTGTAGATTGCTTTTGGTAAGATTGCCATTTTCACTACATTAATTCTCTGATCCATGAGCATGTGAGATCTTTCCATTTTCTGATATCTTCTTTGGTTTCTTTCTTCAAAGAATTAAAGTTCTTATAATACAGGTCTTTCACTTGTTTGGTTAGAGTTACCACAAGATACTTTATATTATTTGTGGCTGTTGGAAAGGGTAGTATGTCCCTGATTTCTTTCTCAGCCCATTTGTCATTTGTATATAGAAGTGCTACTGATTTTTTTTTTTGAGTAAATCTTATATCCAGCCACATCACTGAAGGTATTTGTCAGCTGTAGGAGTTCCCTGGTAGAATTTTTGGAGTAACTTATGTATACTATCATATCGCCTGAAAATAGTGAACATTTGACTTTCCAATTTGTATTCCCTTGATCTCCTTTTGTTGTCTTATTGCTCTAGCTAGAACTTCAAATACTAAATTAAACAGCTATGGAGAGAGTGGACAGCACTATCTTGTTCCTGATTTTAGTGGAATTGCTTTGAATCTCTCTCCATTTAATTTGGTGCTGGCTGTTGGCTTGCTGTATATTGCTTTTATTATGTTTAGGTATGTCCTTTTATCTCTGATCTCTCCAAGACTTTTACCACGAAGCATTGATCGATCCTGTTTTCATATCCATTCTTTTAGCCTGTTCCTTTTTATTGGCAAATTGAGTCCATTGATGTTAAGAGATATTAATGAACAGTGATTGTTAATTCCTGTTATTTTTTAGTTTTGGTGGTGGCGGTTGTGTGTGTGTGTGTGTGTGTGTGTGTGTGTGTGTGTGTGTGTGTGTTCCTCTTCTTTGGGTTTGGCTGGTGTGAGATTATCTATTGCCTGTGTTTTCATAGCTGCAGCTAACTTTCTTGGGTTGGAGTTATATTTCTACAAACTTGTACAAACTGGATTTGTGGATATGTATTGTTTAAATCTGCTTTTGTCACAAAATATCTTCTTTTCTCTGTCTATGGTAATTGAGAGCTTTGCTGAGTATAGTTGTCTGGGCCACTGTCATCCGTGGTTTCTTAGAGTCTACAAAATGTCTGTCCAGGACCTTCTGGCTTTTAGATTCTCCATTGAGAAGTCAGGTAAAATTCTGATACGTCTGCCTTTATATGTTTCTTTGTTGTTTTTGTGTCTTTTAATATTCCTTCTTCATTCTGTATGTTTAGTGTTTTGATTATTATGTGTTAAGGAGACTTTTTTGTCCACTCTATTTGGTGTTCTATAAGCTTCTTGTACCTTTATGGACATATCATTTTTTAGGTTGGGAAAATTTTCTTCTATGATTTTGTTGACTATATTTTCTCTGCCTTTGAGCTGAGATTCTTCTCCTTTTTCTAACCCTGTTATTCTTAGGTGTGGTCTTTTTATGATGTCCCAGATTTCCTGAATATTTTGTGTTGAGAATTTTTTGGTTTTAATGTTTTCATTGACCAATGAATCTATAGATACCTTTATTGTATCTTTAACACCTGAGATTCTTTCTTTCATCTCTTTTATTCTGCTGGTGATGCTTGTGTCTGTATTTCCTGTTCACTTATCCAGATTTTCCATTTCCAGAATTCCCTCCTTTTGTGTTTTTTTTAATTGCTTCTATTTCAATTTCCAAGCCTGTTTGAACTGTTTCCTTCGCCTGTTTGAGTTTTTTCTTTGCTTTCTTTAAGGGATTTATTGAGTCTTCTAATTTTTTGTTTGTCTTTTCATCAATTTCTTTAAGGGAATTTTTCATTTCCTATTTAAAGGCCTCTACCATCTTCATAAAGTTATGTTTAAAGTCATTTTCTTATGCTTCAGCTGCATTGGAATGTTCAGGCCTAGCTGTTACAGGATCACTGGGTTCTGGGGGTGCCATATTGCCCTTTCTGTTGTTGAATGTATTCTTACACTGGCATCTATGCACCTGGATTTGGGATGATTATAGATCTGGATGTTTATTTTTGTGTTGTCTTTGTTGGATGGATGTTTTGTTCCTTTATTATCTGTTTTCTTTATTGTCTTCTGGCCTTAATGTCCAAGAGTTCTGGTAACTGACAGATTTTCAGGTCCAGTAGGATGTCTCAGCTGAGTTTGTGGGGGTTTGGGTGCCTATATCCAGTGTATCCTCCTGCTCTCCTGACTGGTGTTCTGTACATCTAGCTGACTGCAAACAAATCTGACTCAGAAAGAAAATTAATCATAGGATATTAGAATTATTCTAAATATTATCATAATACATTTGCAATTTTCTCTGAATGGAACCCAGGGACTTGTGCATGCCAAAGAAGCTCAAGGCTTAAGTTATATCCACTGGTTATTGGCTTTTTAATATTTAGTTGTCAGTTAAAGAAGTCACTCCCTCTGACAAAATACAAGGTAAATAGGAACTCAAAATGTTCAGGAAGCATAGGTTGGGTAAGACCGCTTTTTTTGCAAGCACAAGAACTGATGTTCAAATCCCTAGCATCTACACATAAATGACAGATGTGGTTATATTTGCCTATTGCTCCTGCACTGAGGAACAGAAGCAGGCAGATATTGGGGTTTTGCTGTCCAGATAGCCCACAAGCCTAGCCAAAGCAGAGATCTTGAGTTTGCTGAGTGACTTTCTCTAGTGGCACTAAGCAGGAGAGGGATAGAGGAAGACACACATGCTCCTCCTCAGTCCTCTGAATGTGCATACATAGGCATCTGTATTCATAATGGAATTTGAGCAACTGAAATAAAATGAGTTAAAAAAAAATGTGTCTGGTACATCCTCAAAGATGGATTAGGAAAATGCAGCAAATTCCATCTAAATATAAGCAAATTTTGACAATGCTCATCCCTAAATTGTGTTTTTATATTAATCCACCTACAGGAAGTCTTGGAAAACATGATGGCAGAAGAGAAGACAACAAAGTCTGAGCCAGAATGTGGGTAAGAATGATGGAGGGTAGGGAGGAAAACTTGGAAATACTGCCTGCTAGACATTGCATGGCTACAACAATCATGAACTCGCAGCAGCTAATGTTACCTGCATAAGACCTACACAAGACCGAGCCAGCTGAAGTCCCAAGAAAGATGCACTGAGTGGGTGAATTCAAGGCTCCACCCAATACTGGAGAGCTATTAACAGTGGGGTAGTTGCTGGAGGAGGAGCATTATTATTGAGTGAGACTGTACTCACCATTAGGTTTCTCATGCTCCATGGAATGTTCCCACATCAGTGCACAGATGGGTAGCACTCACGATACTTAATGAATTATTTTTTTAAAAAAAAATGAAAGAGGGAGGAGGGATGATATGGGGAACTGTTGGAGTGGGGAGGTCGGTATAGGCATGATCGTGTGTATATTGTCCATATGCATGAAATGATCAAAAATAAAATTTTAAGACCACATTAAGCCACAAACAAAATTCCTATTCAAGATATGATGAGGGCAGTGCTTACTCTTTCCAGCATCAGCAGGAAAGGAAGGAATTGGCATTGACCTATCATCTCATGTACTGTATTATCTAACAACACTAATTCTAAGTTGTTGTTTTTTTTAATCTAGTCAAGCCTTTAAAAAGTTAAACGACTTGCTCAAGATGACATAGTATGTAGTGAGTTACAAATAAAAATCCAGAAATATGAATCCAAACTCAGTCCCCTTCTGCCATGATAGCATAAGGAGAAGATTTAAGTTAAAAATAATTACTGAAAAATAATTCCCTTCTCTAAAACTAATTTGAATTGTAATTATCATTGATAAATAGTTCCAAAGCATAATAAATCAATCTTGTACAAATTATCCAAGACTAGGGAAAAGTGGAATTTGAGAAAATTTCTTGATATTGAATTTTGAATATAATTATAATTTCAAACATTTATTTAAATGTAATTATCTTATACACGTATTGCTTACTGAATGCATATTGAATATTCCCTGTGTGCTACACACTGTATTAGGAATGGGATGTATAATTACGAATTATACCAATTTTGTTCTTGAGAAATCATAATTCAGAACTTTTTGTATCTCCAAATTAGGTTTAATGGGAAATTTGTTGCTATGGAGATCCTCACAAGACAAATGTCAGTAGACTTAAGAGCATGGCATGTTTCTGAAGGCAGGAGATATTTCCATAAGCCACATAGGAGCATTTATCCGATTACTTTATCATCACACTGGGCACCTAATGATTTATTTTTGCTAACAGACTCTGGAAAACCTACCCCTATCACTACCTCACTTTTCTTTCTATTTTCTCATTTTTAGCCTTCTCTTCTCAGTCACTACTTTCCCTGAAGTCAGCTCTACTGTCTCCTTCAGACACTCATGTTAAAGCTGGCATTAGAAATTCCTCATAAATACGTGTAGATGACTCCAGTGCTACCAATAGGTAAAAGATCAACTACAACTGTATACATAGATATAGTCTATGGATAAACAGGGGCATTGCAAACATTGTAAATGAGAATTATTTAACTTGTTTGAAAATTAATTTTCTTTTCTCCTAGCCCATTACATGTTGCATGAGTTTATGATAATATGCCTTGCTAGTCCCTAAATAAACTCCTGTATGTAATGGCACATCTTTTTTATTTTCAAAGCAGTACAAGATTTGAAGGAAAAGAAGGTAATGCATGAAGACTCGCTATATCACACTGGTCATAAATAGTGCCTTTCTGGAAGGGGTTGTGTCTGAGGAGTATTTGCACGTGTTATAGCTGCATCCAAAGGAGCATAACAGACTAGGGTGTGCCCACACATTTCATTTCACTCACCTTACCAAAGCAATTCTTCCAGCATTTTTATAGTCACTCAGTTCTGGAGTCTTTTACTGTTTTCACTACCTGCTCTAGAAACATATCATGTAGTAGATAGGGACCAAGAAGCGAGTAACTACAGATATTTAATGCAGATCCACATGCACAGCTAGAAAAAAAAAAATGATACTTTGTAGTGGGTAGCCATTCCAGCTTGGATCTGGAAGTTCCAACCCCCATTGAGACTCTGGCAACTGTCACACCTATGAGGTGGGGCCAAGGGAGGCATCTGGAGACCCGAGACCTGGATGGGCGAGCGCGCTCTGTTCCTGGACCCTAGATGGTGGAGGTTGACTGAGCAGAGCTCCAGAGAACACCACTGGACTGCGATACACCTTCCCCAGACCCCCGCAATCTACCTATCCCTTTATTTGTAAGTCACCCACTAAATAAACCTTCCTTCTAACTACATGGAGTGGCACCAATAATACTTGGCATACATTCTCCATTAAATTTGAACTGTTTATAATCTACCATAAATAGTTAAATATTCATCAGACAAATATCTAATGCTGCATGTAAAGCATGCTGTCTATGTGAAATATTCCAACATTTCCCTAAGAATCTTTGTAAAGATGAGGAAGAGATGAGGTAATAAAGTCTGGGTCTATAAAAAGCAAATATTTATTTCCTCGGGTATCTAGGCCCATAAGTGATTTCAAAACAATCCCTTCCTCAGGACCAAGATACACAAAATCCAAAAATATAATCGTGCAAGTATGCTACACCATCAGTTCTAATGTTCTTCCAGCATTGCATTTATGAGAATAAGCATTAGTCCTTTTAAAACAAAGGAACTTCATCCTTCTCTTAATCATGTTGTATTTTACTGGAAAGGACAAATTCCACACCACTTATCCTCCTAGCCCTGATTCCATTGAGAAAAGAAAAAAGTTCTGAATTATGAGAATAATGGAGCCCCTTTTGACATGAGAGAAAATTATGCTTAATGAAATATAATAATCTTTCTAAATACTACACATTAAGCATTTGGGACAGAAGTGTACATTAATGTACTATAACATTAGCAAAGTAAGTGATAAGCTCCTAGGACCTTCAAGACTCTTCGGGACCTCAAAGGACCCACTGACATTGCATTAAGGATACAATTGCTGGAAATGCTGTTCACTGTACTTTGTCGTTGGTTCTGTTTTTTCTTGGACTGAAAATTTCAACTATACTACCAACACTATCATTCAAAAAGGTACCAATTAAAAAATTTCACGTTCTGATTATACACTCACATTTTAGATTTTGAGAGACAGAGACCTTTACTTGAAATGCCTTTAAGGTAGTTGGTGAAACAGAGTCAATTTGTAATTATATTTTATTTCACAGGTGGCCAAAAGGGAATACGACTTTTAGATAGAAGTACTTATTTAAATGGTGACTTATTTCCTATGTAACAGAAACTCTTACATTCTAACCCTGTATCCTTAGTCTCTTCCACTGTACAGATTTACTTTCACTATACCTTGGGTCTCTTGATTTCTAGATAAGGAGAACTGTCTGACTCCTCTCTGGTAGTTTATTTATTTTTAATATTTATTTTCCTTTTTGTGTATGAGTGTGTGACTCATACACATAAGTGTGTTTAAGTGCACCCTGTGCATGCAAAAGCCTACTGAGGACAGAAGAGGCATAGTATCCTCTGGAATTGGAGTTACAGATAGTTGTGAGTCTCCAAGTAGGTGCTAGGAACCATACTTGAGTCCTCTGCCAGAGCAGCAAATGCTCTTAGCCACTGAGCTGTCTCTTTAAACCCTTATTTCTTTTTAATTAATTAACTTATTTTTGTAAGTATGTGTATGCATACAGGTATGTGTTCATGTGTGCATGTGGATGTGCATGTATATTTAACCATGAGACTAACTTTGAATTATCTTCCTTGATTTCTCTCTCTCTGGTTTTATTTTATTTTTTTTTAACAGAGTCTCTCATTGAATTTGGAGATAATGAATTGGCTAGACTGTCTGGCCAGTGGGCTCCAGGGAACCACATATCTATGCTCTAACCTGCCCAAGGGATTACAGATCTCAGAATGAAAGCTTTTACATGGTTAGAAAAGTCCTTATGCTTATGTAGTAGACACTTCAGTGGTATAGATAAAAAAATAGTAATAAGGAAAAATTGTGAGATAGAGGTTCATCTAAGATGTCAAGAGAGGGAAAAATTGAACAATGTTGATAAGAAATACCCAGCTAACTGAGAAAAATACCATAAATAAGGGTTATAATTAAAAATCTAATATGACATGCCTTCTTGAAAGAACTGAAATTATAATGCTTGATGAGAAAAAGTTGTCTGTCTTGAACTTAAATAGGCAAAGAGTGGTGATTTGAAACTATACTTTTATCCTTTAAAATAATAAAAGGGAAATAATGATTCTTTGTCAAGAATTGTTTTCAGTTAGAAAATGAATAGAAGATGTTATTCTATAAAAGTGAATTAGTTGTAAATCTTCTGCATGCTATGACAAATTAAATTCAATTGTCTAAAACAATGACGAAAATTGCTAACTCAGAACTTTAGCAAAGACATGGTCAAACAGCTTGGCGATATTTTGGAATACAGATTTCTTCCACCTCTTTTCTCCATCTTTCACAGTACTTTTTCAATCCAAAGCAAGCCTTAGCTTTAAGAGAAAGCTTTTTTTAAGGTAGTAAGATGGAGGCCAAATTCTGGTGGCAAAGAAACACTTTCCTAGTTATACCTAATAGAAAAAAAGCTTGTTTTTTTTCCAGCACAATTTTTGAAAAAATAACCCAACCTCGTTGAAACAAATGAAGAGAAAAATATTTCTACAATTTGTTCTAGGCAAAACTGTGTTAGGGTTCCATTGGTAGTGAGGAACAGCAGTTGTCAGCTTCTATAAACTAGACTTTCTTCATAGACAAGGCTATACATGTAATTTCAGTGTATTTAAAACAAAAGAAGAAAATACCCTGAGCAATTCAATTGTCAAATATGTGCAAATGGCAGGTTTGATTTTGCAGCAGGTGGCAAAGACTGTCTTGGGATTTTCTACCATCTCTGTGAAGTCCTTTAGAATAGGAAATGTTCTGCTTCTCAGGTCACTTGAGCAACTGGTCTACCTGAAATAAACAGGAATAGTCAGCTTATAAAGTTATGGTTAAGAAGCACAATTTCTTTAAGGTCAAATTCATTTTCTTTTCTTTTGCAGCTTCTTATGCTTTTTCTTCACTGAATTCTTGCCCTTGTCACTTACAACACAGGCCTATAAGTAGAAGACAATTCAAAAAGTGGTGATACTCACAACATGGCTTTCCTAATCCATGGAATTATTTAAATATTATTTGCATCCCTTTTGGTCTTTTGAAAGGACCAAAAAGTTTGAAAGTTAAGAAACATATAAAAGAAAGCTTAGTCAAGTCCAGTAATATGGCTTTGGGTATTTTTTTTTTTTTTACAACTTAAGCATATAGTTAATATGTATATCTCATCATTTTCTTATGGTTGAATGAAAAGAAAATGCTGAATAGAAACCCACCTATGAAATCTGTTTATGTTAACACATAGATGTTTCTTATTTTCACCTCTTTCTACAATATACTGAAGAGTATTTGTCAGGTTTATGACACCTAATAACTAAAACACTTCTTGTAATGAAATGGTCCTAATTGCAATTTTAAAAGAATAAGATACATTGGGATGAAGAATCCAGGGTCCCATGCACGTGAGGCAAGTGCCATACCACTGAGATACTACCCAGATTCAAATGTTCTCTTATAGCATGAAGGAATCAATGAAGACTCTGAAATTTTCATTTATTTCTGTATAAGTAATAAAAGCAAATTTCTGTTGCTATCACACACATATGCTATACACACATATGTATATACTTGCACATAAATATATGTATGTACACACACATGAATATACTTACATGTACATAAATGTATATGTATAAACTATGGTTGGTATTCTAAATAATTCCTTTAAAATTTAGTCTTCTCTTTGTAAACCTACCTCTTTGAGTGACATGCCTGATCCTACAAAGTAGTTCTACTATTCCATGACTAACTCTCATAATCTAATCTGACTTTCTCCCTAAGAGGTTGTTAGTGAAATGTAGTCTAAATGGTATTCAACTGTGAAATTTGTTCTTTATAAAGGCACAATTATATTTATAATGCATAATCTGGAAAAAGTAAGCTGTCCAATCACAGTTCTTTACATTCTAACTTAATGTACCTTTCTTCATGCTGTGCAAATAGACTCATAGTATGCACTACTCCCAAACAACCCTATTTTGTGCATAAACACTCTTTTATAGTCACACTTTATTCAGAAAATATGCTGGGAATCTTGATTTAATACATAAAATGATCTTAGGAGTATTATTGGGTATCTCTTTAATTTTAGATTAAATTAAAACATCATTCACCATGGCTTCGATATCAATCTGCCTTCCTCTACAGCCTGTGGCCTGAGCAATACTGGTACCTACCCCGGGAGTTCACAGCAGTGGACTGGCCCTTACTACATTAAGAGTATGTGTGACCAGAAGGCATGATCAAAAACACAGTTATGTCAAATGAGATTCAGAAGGACTCAGTGGAGTGTGCTACTCAGGCATTAGAGAAGTACAACAGAGACAAGGATGTTACAGCCCATATCAAGAGGGAGTTTGACAAGAAGTACAACCCTGCCCCCTGGGCACTGCATTGTGGGATGGAACGTCAATAGTTATATGACACATGAAACCAAACAATTCAACTACTTCTACCTAGCTCAGGTGGCCATTGTTCTTTTCAAGTCCAGTTAAAAGCATGGACTGTGCCAAACACTCAGTAATCCATCCAAAAACAAGGACTGCATCCTAACTTCCAAATACCAGAAACTGAATCTTCAGCCTTGGTAAAGGAACATCTCCTTTTGAATCCATTGTGCTTTGTACAGGTCATCATCCCCTCTCTATAGGAGCTTATGATTATACAATAATTACTAAACAACTTACACTTGTATTTATTGTTTGGCACATTCTCCTGTACCCCACTTTTTTCTCCCTTAGTCCATTTCTTTAAAAATTAATGTTTTGGAGAGGTTAAGAAAAAAATAAAACTTGAAACCTCATTAAATAATAGCTGTTTTTATTGATAGTTTTCTTTCCTTGGAAATAAATATTCTCTTCACCATATTTTTTCTTTTCTTTTGTAAATGTTCAAATGTTTTTAAATGTTCACTGTTATCATGTTACATTAGTAAAAAATAAGATCATGTCATACTATGAGTATACTATCTATAAATTTAATTGGTTTTCAAGTAACATAAAATAAAGATATTCAATTTAAAGAGTCCCAAAATGCAGGAAACTGTATTGATTTTGTTTTTTCTTTAATTGACTAAATAAACTTTATAACCAAGAAAATTACATAGCTAAAATCATTCATATAGTACTTGATTGCTATATACTTATAGACATTCTATTGGCCCCTAATGATTTTGACAATCTGTCAAAAAGGAAAGAAAACAGTCATTAGAATGTACCATTCTTTCTAAAACTTAGATTAGAATGATTTTGATGCCATAGAAGTGATTCAGTCCCAGAAGACAGTGTGCATGTATAATTTCAAATAATAGGCTATACTGCCTGACTTGGTCTAATTAGTGTGGTAAGTACTATACAACAATTGGGTTTGTGAGAATAATTATAAGTGACTGTAGAAATTGCAAAACATCATAAAATGCTAAGACAGGAGACACTTTGGAACTGGGACAGCTGCTAGCGATGTGAAAGAAAATGGGAAGCGGTTATCACAAATGTATCAGATTTTACATATTCAATTAGACACACAAAATGTATTTTTGCAAGTTACACATCTGTCCAGGATTTTTGAAGCAAATACATTTGCCAACACATGGTGTGTTTAGAACACATGAATATCCTAATCAATTTGTCCTTTAAAACTTCACTGTAGGTCATATACATATACACAAACATATGTACATGTTTGTATATGTATGTATATATATATATATATATATATATATATATATATATGTGTGTGTGTGTGTGTGTGTGTGTGTGTGTATCATCAAAGATAAGATTTGCACATCTGAAATAAATGTCATGAGCCTCTGAACAAAGAATCTCCACTGTGGCTTTGCCCAGAAAATGGCCTCTGTTCAAATGCATTCCTCTGCAAGAAGCAAAGGTTACCTTGCTATTTCCTATGCTTCTGTCACACAGTTCCTTCTCAGTTTTCTCAGGTGAGATTCTTTTCATTATTGATATTAAAAAGTACATGTAATAGTGGGGATAATGTAAATTAAGGTCCATAATACTTTATTTTCAAGTATGCATTATCTCATATCATCAATTCTTGTCATTTGCTACCTGGAAGAGATTCTAGTTACCTTTATCTGATCAGTCATGAAGACTTTCATGTTCAGCATTTTCATTCATCATTTCTTAGTTGTGTTAGTAGAATATTAATACTTTTACTTGTTCACATGTTTTTCAACAATTCTACCCGACACTTTGTCCTTTCCTGATATAATATGTGGTAGATGACATTAAGTTAAAGACAAACTGACATTGGAAGGGATAATCAAATTCTGTTAACATAGTCTTTATTGCAGACAGAAGGAAAGGCATGGAAAGCTGTTCCTAAGTTCCTTATTAAGGTCAAATAAATGGCACATATTTTTAAATGTATATAGTAGAAATGGTTAGTTTAGGTTATCAAAGCTTAAATGTCACGAGTGATCATACTTTGGAATCATTATTAAATCTCTAAATTGACATTACTTGTTTGCAGTCACTGAGGTGTAAACACACATTGGTTTGAATAAATATGTGTTATTCCTGCCAAACAGAAAGTTGGGGGAAAGGCTTTATAAATATTTGTACAGGGAAAAAAGAAGTTAGACCATGAACACTGTTATCACAATCCAGACTCCTCCCTAGGAAAGATGGCCTGGGTGGCATTTGTAGGTGAATCTCGAGGTTCTGGAGTATGTGACTGATCTGGTTTCCTTTTGTGCTGAGAGGAATCATCCTGTATTTAAAAAAATGAGCACACAGAGCCTGCTGACACTGACAGTCCCTTCACCGTCTGTCTATAACATGATCTCTGTAGTCCTGCTATCCCACTGTGCCTGGACATGTCACCTGTTCACAGCAATGCATGAATCTAGGTAAGAAGACTGTTCTGTTTGTCACTGTAGATCACCTGAGAAAAGGAGTGAAGGAATTGTCAGAAAGAGGGGTAGGGAACAGCCCCTCAGCTGTTCTCCAGTGGAATGCATCCAAGTGGAGGCCATTATATGGGTAAAGGCACAGTGAAGAATTATTTGTTCAGAAAGTCTCAGGGTCATTGACTTTATCTCAGATCTGAAAATCCTATCTGTGATGTCCCATCTACAAATAAGATGTCAGCAGAACCACAGGTATAACTTCATAATCCAGGTTACAAGAATACCAGATCATCCTAGAGCATGAGGGTTATGGAGGAAACAGCCCAGAGAGTCAATGATCTTGCTCATAACCATATGATAAGGGGGTTGCTATAAGAAAGAAGTCATCCAGACTAAGTTATACTTCTGAAAAATTAAAATAAAATTAAGCAACCATCTGCTAAACTAAAGATCACATTAATTAGCAGGAAAAAAAACTATTGAATGGATATTTTTGAGACTATAAAATCAAATACCAAAGAGAATATATGAAGGGTGTGGTGAGAGCAATGAAGTGTAGGTTAGGATGAACCAATAAAAGTCTAATTGAGGTTTTGAAGGGAGAAGTTTGTAGCAACTGAAAGATGTATCTTTTCCAAAAGTTAAATGGAAGTCCTAGGCCTAGCTTTACTTAGCTAAGCTGGGTTATAAAATTTATCCTTGGAGACATTACCACATCAAGGACATGAATGAAAAATAAAAGCTATGTGACCATCTTCAAATGTTAAAGCTCACATGATGATAGATATGTCAAGACCCAAAACATTTGCATACATGAAAGCAGATGATACCAATATTGACTACCAAGGACAGAGCAGACAGAAAAAGGTGTGCATGAAATACCTATAGAAGAATAGATATCTTTAAAAAGTCAAGGTCTCAGGAGATGTTTTTTAAAGTTTCTCAAAAAAAGAACTAGTGATTTATTTATATTAGTTAATGGAATGATACTAACAATAGAAGCCCTGAATTAATCTTCGTTCATTTAAGAAGGGAGAGGGGGAGAGGAACTAGTGTCCAGCCAAGCAACCCATCTATTACAGACAGAAGTCAAGTGTTAAACATTTAAGTTAATACATCGGGAAGAAGCCTGCTATTTAGAATAATGATAGGGATCACTAGAGAATTTTAAAGATAAATCATTAAATCTTAGTTCTATAAAATTGATTTGCATTAACGAATAATTGAAGAAAGTCTGTTAGCTTTTGTGTCATGTCTTTATCACTTTAAAAACACATCCACATGTTATAATTAAATGTATACATAAGTACATGAAGAAAATGCTCAATTATAAGGCTACAGGGTTAGAAAACAATTGTTTCATGAGGTGATCTTACAGAATTAGCAGCATGCACTCAAATGCATTGCTATGAATATATATAAAACATTTATTGTATGAGTTTGGGAAACTTCATATTTTTTGTATTTCAAAGAACACACAGGAACTGAAAATCATTTCTTGTTATGATAGATTACAAATGCCTTTCTGTAAAGGAGCAGATGGTAAATATTTTAGATTTCAGTGGTAATGAGGGAAAATTGAAGATTTACATATGTACATGCATAGAAAGGGAGAAATATTTTTGCAATTCTTTTATTTGCCCAAACTCATGCATATTATAGAAGTTAGCTATAATGTTTGCTATACAAATCTGCTGAGAGCATTATTAACTTATTATTCTATGTGTGGAAGGAGAGAGTGATAAAATTTTGCTTAGTTGGGATCCCACTCAGTGCATCCTCTCATTAACTCCATTGAAAATGTGCATCTGTGGTGACAAATTCATTTGTAGGCCATCAAAAGAAACAGGTGATTGGCAATGTTTAAACCATGGGTTGTCATTTGCTGGCAATGGATGGCTCAGTATAGTCGGCCTCCAGGTAGCTGGAACCTGAACTTAGATTTTGCCTCTATTGATAGTTCAGCTGCCAGATTTCCCCAAGTTTATTATAGAACCAATATGTTATTAAATAAAATAACAAAAATCTGCTATAAAATCAATCTGCTATAAAAAGAAAATAAAAAATACAGCACACGTTTATTATTCAACTCAGCAAGCATAAAGTTATACTGTTAAGTTACTGTGAATGCATCCAAACATCAATTTTCAATTTCATATTTATCTGCCGGCAAAATGATGCCAAAGATCAAAGGCTTGGTACTAAGTAGTTCATCCAGTTTGGAAATCTGTGGACATATTTTTCATCATTATGATTTCTGACTCCTCCAGTTGAACCACATATGGGTTCATTTCCTTTGCAGACTTAATTGGCAAGATTACAGATGTTCTAAAGTAGTGGAGGAAGAAAATCACACACATAAACAGATTGTTTGTCTAGGACTTGTTCTCATATTTTGTTTGTGCATTTGTTCATTTGGTATACACCCTTGGAAAGCACACCAATAAACAGATAGAGCCCATTAACTCATTTCATAAGGTCAAATCACATTTTTTTCTGAACATATTTTATAGAAGTTGTTTTACAGAATTTGTTGCTGTAAAAAGACATTTGTTGCTAATGGCATGTCTTACTGATGGTACTCCATTATGTTATCATCACAATCTTCTATTTCGTCTTTAACCAATTCTGAATTCAAATAAATAGAAACATGCTTTGTTCCCTACTTAAATGACTCAATTACTGTGTTCAGAATTTTCCACAAATGTTGCAGGTACTAATAGAATACATATTTAAATTCATATTCTCCAGCCATGCTCATTTGACTATGTGAGCTTAAAATGTAATAGTTAAAAAAATTCATATTTGGTTGTATTATTCCCAAGTGCATTCTGTAAATTTCTTTGAAGAAGCATCTATTACATTTTTAAACACCCTTTCCATCAGCTTTTTTCTTGGTCAGAATAAAAGCCCTTCAAAGGTACAGCAGAGTCTTAATTAACTTAGGAGAAAGAAGTGAAAAGTGCTTCCTCTCTCTTTGTGGCTTCCAGAACTAACTTCTTGAGTGGGAAATGAAAGATTTACAGTGTTTTCAACTCAGTCGCTTTGAATGAGACACATCTGCTCTGCCTAGTGTAAGCCTGCCCCGGGGGCTCTGGGAACCAAGATAGAAGCATTTCAGAACTCTTCACTTGATGGCTCACCAGATAAGTTCTTCTGAACCATTTTCCATTTAAGAATGATCTCACTTTATTGTTTTTAGCCATGAACACATCTCACCTGGTGTATATGTTTTGAGGACCTGAAACAACCAATTCAAGGCAACTATCAGCCTAAGCATTGGAAATTTCTTTAGTGAGCTAGTTTCTCCAAATTCCTTCTGCACTACTGTTTATTATTGTTGTAGTTGTTATAAGACCATTACAAAGTAATAATCTGGTTTATAACTTTTAAGACTCTAGTTTTCTCATAGGCCTGGGGAGATGACTCAGTACGTTCTTGCCATACAAGCAGGAGGCCCTGAGTTTGAATTCCCTGCACCCATGTAAATAGTTTCGTAGGGTACACCTGCAATCCTGAACTGGGGAGATGGAGAAAAGAGGATCCCTAGAAACTGCTGGGCAACTAGTCTTGCTATATTAATGAGCTGCAGGTTCAACAAGAGAACCTGTCTCTAAGAATAAAGTTAGGAAAGAAAGTGGAAGATGCCTAATGCCCCACCCCTCCCCAGAGTCCAGACTGAACCCAGGGCTTTGTGCTTGCTAGGCAGGTGATCTATCAGTGAGCTAACTGCCCAACCCCTAGACACGTAATGTTAACTTCTGGCCTCCACATACTTGTACATGTGTGTTCAACTGCATAGACACATTTAGTATCAAAAGCATGAAATTTTAAATAGAGAGAGAGAGAGAGAACAACAAACCCCTAGCTAGGGACATAACTCATTGGTGGGTGGTAGTAGATCTCTCACTAGCATGCCTAGGTTCAATCACTACTATTGTAAAATCTAGCTGAATAAAATAAAAGACAGGAAGCCAATTTATCTCATGTGCATTGTTGCTAAGGACCTGCCATAAATGAAATTCACTTTGTGTACTACCTTTGATTCCGTTTCTGCTAGACACAACTCATAGAAAGTTGATCCCCTTCAAATACACAGTGAGAGCTCAAATGTGTCTATGGGTTCTCATGTCATTGTTAGAAAAACAAAAAGGTGCTTTTAAAACTAAAGGAAAACAAGAGCCTACAACATCCAAGGTTTGAAAACACCATTTTTAAAATTTTAATTTTAATCTTAAAAGATCAACAGGGCAAGGGTTTGTATATTAAATTCTTTCAAAAATGAGTTCCCTGAATATGTATGTGAGGTGCTACATATCCTTGTATTAGTTTAGTGGATGATCATCAGGTCACCTCAGAGTATCTGAGGCTCATTAACTGTCTCATAATGTTTTCAATCTTCCTCTAAGGGAGAAATGCATCTGATGTCACCAAAGTCAATGTTCATTCAACTGATGCAATTTCGGGCAAAATAACACAGCAGAGTAACCACAGGGTTTAAAACATTTTATTATACAATATCAGGATGCACAAATGCATTTCCAAAACTACCTCACAATACACTGAGTTCCTATCCACACTGACAGTAAGTTACCCCCAGTACCAATGCTATAAATATACAGATCAGGATAAAATCATATTCTTTGTCACAAAAATACACTAGGCAGTTTGGACTGCCTATAATTTTTGACAATAAAAACGAATTGGTCATCATGGGCATGATTTTAAGCATCTTGCAAATACATGCCATTTCTACAATCATATTGATAGTGGCTGGCCAACAATCTGAGAATGCTGATAGAGTGTTCAGTGATGAATCCAATCAAACCAGTAAGGGCAGAGACCTGTCAATTCCAGTGAGTTCTACACTGAATGGAGAATATTGGCTAATCAGAATTGCAGGCAGTGGTTATTGGCACTGAAATTGTAAACACTCTGAAATACTCATGTTGCGGGGATGTCACCTGAGTTTAAAAAATGTATCTTTAATAATAACAGAAGCTAATATAGATTGAGTTATTGCTATATGCTAGAGACCACCCAAAAAGAAACACACACACACACACACACACACACACACACACACACACACACATGCTGTGGGATGGTCTGTATGTCAAATCTGTTGCTCTGATTGGTCAATAAATAAAACACTGATTGGCCAGTGGCCAGGCAGGAAGTATACTCGGGACTAACAGAGAGGAGAATTGAGAGAACAGGAAGACAGAGAGAGTCACTGCCAGCCGCTGCCATGACAAGAAGCATGTGAAGACACCAGTGAGCCACAAGCCATGTGGCAAGGTATAGATTTATGGAAATAGATTAATTTAAGCTATAAGAACAGTTAGCAAGAAGCCTGCCACGGCCGTACAGTTTGTAAGCAATATAAGTCTCTGTGTTTACTTGGTTGGGTCTGAGCGGCTGTGGGACTGGCGGGTGACAGAGATTTGTCCTGACTGTGGGCAAGGCAGGAAACTCTAGCTACACACACACACACACACACACACACACACACACACACACACACACAAGTTTATTGAAAATAAAATTATATTGTCCATTTTAAAACAGAGATATTAGTGGGACCAAAGTCATACAGCATATACACTTTTAAATTAACGTCTAATTCCAGGCCTAAAATACTTAATGAAAATGTAGTTTTGGGGCCAGTGAGTGGACTCAGTAGGTAAAAGCACTTCCCATACAAGCCTGACTTCTTAAAATCCATTTGATCCCTGAACCCATGGTGAAAAGACAGAACTGACTTCTGAAAGTTGGTTTATACACACACACTAATAATAATTAGAAAAACATAAATGATAAAATTTATGCTTCAAAAAGAGGACATGAAGTTAGGAGGAAGGTGTGTCAGGGAAGTCCCTGGAAAAATAGCTTCACAAAATATTTCAAATAGTTACTAGGTCATTAAGCAAAGTTCGTTAGGGAGCCTGGAGAAACAGTTCCACCGTTTAAAGCACCTACTTGCTTTACCAGAAGAGCTGAGTTTGGTGTTGAGCACCCAAAACTCACAGCTGCCTGCCCTTCTGGCTCCAGGAGGATCTAATACCCCCACCACCTCTGTGTTCACCTGCACTCACACGTACCCCCACACACGGACACACACTCTTCCTTCGAGGTAAACTTTCCTGCAGCCCAGCAACCTACATTGTGCCTCCTGCTTCACTCCATGTTCACAATGCCTGGCATCAGACACCAGGAAGTCGGTGGCATCTTTCTTGAGAAAAGTTCCAAGACCTATGCTCCACAAAACACTAATGTTCTACGACGACGACGACAGGATGTTATAAAGGATTTTATGGGGTAAAAGTCCCCATAAGATTCATAAACAGAGTGTATTCCTTCTCACTTCTTCACCCGTGGAGATGCACAAAATTTAATAGCTCATTAAAAGGTTTTAGAAATTTGGAATGAAAAAATTAATAAGATAATCTTCCAAAGTTTTTGCATGAAATACTTATTCACGCGGCAGGGGATCTGAGATGACAAGATGTGGGGTCAGGGGTTGTGGGGAGCTTGAGTTACAGGAGTTTCCTATAGGAAACATCTAAGTTCTCTAGAAACTGTTACTGGATCAGAGGTTGTGCATCAGCAAGATGGTTCTTTTTGAGGCAGGAGAGAAATTTCTACTTTAAAGATTAAAGCAGAGGTGGTAGGATGGCCCAGTGGGTAAAGCACTTGCTGCATAGCATTGAGGACCTGAGATTGGATCTCTAAGACCCATGCAACACGGCAGCATGCATCTGTCATCCTAGAGTTCCCACAATTAGGTGAAAGGCAGAGATGGGAGGCTCTCTGGAAGCTTGTCCCGGGTGAGCTAGCCTGGCATATGCAGCAGCAAATACCAGGAGTTGTCTCAAACAAGGTGAAAAGTGGGGATCCAAACCTGAGGTTATCCACTGACCTCCATACCTGCACTGTGGCAAATGCATGCCTGCACTTGCATACACAAGCATGCACATACACACGTACATGCACTTAACTCTTGTACCCAAAGTCAAAGTACCCATGAGGTAGTACACAAAGATTAAAGGACAATATTAAAACACAAGGGTTGTGAAGATATAGAGGAGATAACGAAGGGCCCAAGAGATTCCTTTTTATTTTCAGTGTCAGTCTGTAAAGTCAGGAGAGTGAAAGGGATCCATCTTTCTAAAATCTAGGGCAGACCAGCATGCAAGGGTCAGCCAGACATGCATCAGTACTCACGGGCTGCTCCCACGGTCTGGCAAGGGTTGGGTGGGGCCAGTTAGAGTTACCTGAGAGATTCCTCTCCAGGTGCCTTTCCCACCGTTAGAGCCTTATAGGATGAGTTGTGAATGGAATCTTTCAGCTTCTTTGTAATTGTTTCAAATCATGCTCCATCCTGCCCGGCAGCTTACTTTATTTAACCTAGGCTAGGACACACAGAATTTTAACACTTTTATCCTATCTTTCTCCAAAGACACTGCTCAGTGATTTTCTGATAAGATTTAAATTTTACGTCTTCTCTTCATATCTTCTCCTTTTCATAATTTAATAAAAAAAAAACTTCAGAAAGACATTTAAGTTGAAAAGAATTTTTTATACACTGGCTTTCTTGACATTAGGTATGTTTTATTTGTCTAAGGAGACTGAAGATCAAGGGAAGGCCAGTTGGTTTTGTACAAACAACAATTAAATGGGGTGTTCCTAAACAGAAACAATAAATAAGTAACCAAACCATATGGATCATAGACCTCCGGAGTATCTCTGTCACCAGAAAATCTATTCTGCTCACTTAACATGCTAAGATACCCCTCCCCTCAGAAACCCAGGGACCCAGACTAGGGGGAGAGAATCAGCATCAGCACCCTGTGCTTTTTGCTTACAGCACAGCTGAGAGCCACTGGGCTGGATCTCCATAGGCACAGCAGCAGCCATCCGTCATTCAGAGCGTGGTAAGGATACATAAGAAAGAAGACTGCTTTCTTTAGGACATTTTACGTCTGAAAAGGACCATAAATGGACCATGTCATTCAGCACTAGGCAAAAATTACTTAAACAAAATCACCAAATTGGGCCAACTCTTTCCTATTTGAATGCCAGGAACCTGAAAATAAAGAGGGTACGGGGAGACTCAAAACAGAACATGAAGTAAAGAAAGAAATCTTTGAAACCAGCTAATTTCAAAGAAATAGTCTAATTCTTCGAGATGTGCTCAGTTTCATTCTATCGGTGAGGCTTATTTTAACCCTTAATTGGAGGTCGTGTATGTTTTAAAGTTAATATTTTATTCTCGTTTATGGCACTGGATATGCAAGGCAAGCCCTTTGCCACTGAGCATACCACCAGCAAACCAATATTCTCTGAAATAATAGAAGACATATATGTGTGGCCATCTAAACCACACACACCTACCTTTGAGCCAGAAAATTAAAGACTAAGTAATCATTTTCTAATTTTGAGGTTCCTATTCTTTTAGCCACCTTGAATTCAGACTTCAAGCCAATGTATGAATGCCGGGTTTCTGCTAATTACAAATGATTCATCTTAATTAGCCTGAAAGAGTGTTCTAACAAGAAATAAATTATTGCACACAAAAAAAAACAACTTCAGTCAAACGTTTAATGTTAGCTTCCAATCCCTTTCCAAACAAATGGCTGTTGAGAAAGCAGAAGGTTAGCAAGGGAACTTGAGGGCCTGGATGGATTTCAGATTTGCTGTGGCTGCTTGCAGGTGTAGCAGTGTTTATTTAAAAAGTTATTCTAAGAGATCACAATCGTTATAATTACGATGGTAATCAATGTTCATTAGGGACACAACAAGAATTCCATGATTAAAGCCCATTTGTTTCATCACAGTAGGAGTGTTGATTTATAGCTGGGTAAATTGTTACAAATTGCTTCTCGAAGGGACAGCAAGGGTGAGGAATCTATGAGTTGGGAGATTGTAGCAGAAAAGCTCTGTTATTGCGTGAAATTACGCCAGGTCAGTGGTGTGTGGGACACCCACAAAAGACAGGCTTGCCTGTCACTCAGCTCATTGTTCTGCAGTGTGGTTTGATGGTGCTGTTGATGGCTATTGTTCCATGGACACCTTCTATATTCTTCATTTATGTAAATTACACAGTTCTGGACAAGCCAAGGTGCCTTTGGGTTCCATTATTAACTGTCCTAAAAGGTATGCAAATGAAATGGCTTCCTTTCCTCTTCTTTCTAACTCTATAAACACCCTGAGCTTCTCTGTGAGGCAGTAAACAGCTGGTGACATCCACTGCAGGTGCTTGTTTGGGTCACTAAACCAAACGAATCACTCAGATCCATTCTCAGAGGAAGAGTGGGAAGCCCACACAGAGAGGGAAATTATGGACACTTCAGAAGAAAAGTTCTTCCCCCAGAATGCTGCTTCCTCTTTAAGTATCTAATTCAGATAAACACTGTCACACTTCACAGCCACCAGCTTGATCCTCCCACTCCTGCTTGAGAGCAGAAACAGTCAGTACAAACAAATAGATTTGGGGAATCAGATTCAACTGTTCTAGTGTAAAACTGTTTGGGACTCATCTCCAGGCTAAACATATTGGCTCCTGGAAATGCCTCAAGGAAAAAGAGAAGAAATACAAGCCATTCACTCCATAGATGTCCCACTAGAGAGGCCCAGGGGAGGCCTTGAATCACAGCTGGAGAGCAGTGGTGCTTTCTTTTAAAATTCGCTGAGCAGGAGACAGGAGACTCTGGTTTCCTTGTATGCTCCCTGATCCTGAACCTGGAGAATTGCCCAGGAATACCATATCTGGCCAGATGAGCCTGTACACAGTAAACCTAAGCAAGGGATGGATCTCTGAGGTCAAGCAAAAAGATAACTGTCTTGAGTTAGGTGGAGTAAGAAAGTGCAACCAATCATGAGAACACAAGCCAGAACCTTGTTTTCTCTGACCCTGGGTGCTTGGTATCTGGACTCAAATTAACACTCTTGCTCCTATTGTCAACAAGAGATTCGGTTGAGCAAGCACCCATTCTGTTTAGGTGTAATTCAGCTATAGAAGAGATACACACTTGTTTTTCTTTCCAATGCTGCTTTAAAGGTCTTAAGTCCATCAGCTGACCTTCAGTACAATAGTTAAGACGAAATCCTTATTTGACACATTCCCTGTGACAAAAACCGCCTCCATGAAATGAATAGAATAGTAGTATCTGTTTTATGGAAACAGAAACAGAATTAAACATATCTATGCTATAAGCATGTGATTAAAAATGAGTACTACTTACTGTTAGGTCCGGGGTCATGTAGTAATGGGGGGGGGGACAGACCACCAAAGTCTATTAAGCCAAAAACAAACTTTATTCCAGAAAAATGAAAATAAAAAACTAAAATAAAACACTGCAGGGCACAAAAACTTATTAGCTAGCTGAGACCACAGCCAATGTTGGAATTCTGGGGCTGTGGCAATGTAGGCAGGTACTAACCTCCTTTAAAGTATCAGGCACAGGGTCCATGCTAGGAGTCACGTAGAAACATCAGGCATGGGATGCATGCTAGAAGTCATATAGAAACAACTATTAAGAGTTAACTTTGGTCCAGCCAGTTGTTGACTATAAGGGGCAAGGGGGTTAAAAGTTAACCTCTGGCTGTTGACAGAGGAGCTGGTTTTAAAGCAAAGAACCATTGTTAGCAGTTAACCTTTAGAGCTGATAGTTGTTAGTTTTTAATCTCTTACACTTATACTTTTATATTTCTATATTCTGAGACCCTTCACTTATGACTAAAAAAAGGAAATGGGAGATTTATTTTGGACATAGAGACTTAGTAAGTAATTTAATTGTTATCATTTTCTTCAAAAAGACATAAATATATACAAATGAAGTAGAAAACAGAAAAAAAGACCTCCTAATCAGACAGTCCTAGTGTCTTCTGTTACAGCACTATGATATAAAATTTCCAGCACTTTTTCATCTATAAAATTCCTCCTCTTCATATATGTACATACTTACAGACACTTTTAGTACATCAAATGTCTGTAACACTGTGTATGAATTTTATTTATTAATCATGAGCATTTCCATGAATGGAAATTCCCATTATTGCCACCCATATTATTAGTGTGTATTATATGCACCACTGAGTGTGTTGGCCAATTTAGACTTAATATTGAGTAGCACCTTGGCAGATCTAGAATCATCTAAGAGAAAAAAAACCCTAAGATTGTCCCTAAAGGGGGTTGAAGATTGTTTTGAATGAGGTGAGAAGATACATCCTAAGGGTAGACACCACCATACCACAGTCTGCTGCTCTGGATTTAATTTGAAAAAAATGAGCTGAGCACCAGCATTCATTCTGCTTCTTGGCAATGTGACCAGTCTCAGGTCCTCTTGCTGCATCCTCCTTGCCATGACAGACGGCACTCTTGAAAGTGTGAGCCAGAAAGAAACAAATCTTCCTTCCCGAATTTGCTTTTTTTGTGAGGTATTTCGTCCCAGCAGTGAGGAGAGCAGATAATGCAATACTTAAGTCTGTAATAGCACTGTAGACAGAAAGACAAGCCTTTGGCTAACATTTCTGTGCAGGAAGCACACTCAGGTACTCCCACACTTCCTAGACTTAGTCCTATTTCAAGGAGAGACATCACTTATCAGCAGTCAGCATTGTCAGAGATTTGGGTGTCTGCTGTCACAAAGTAAGCACTGTGAAAAGATCAGTGGTGAACCACCATCTTTCTAACATTCCTCCCAGTTTTAATCAAGAAGTAAGCTTTAACCAAGGAGTAAGACTAGTAGCCATTCATCAACATTTGTGGCTTAATCATGTGTTGCCATTGTTTGTCTTCTTTAGAATTCCATTAGAAAAAGAGAGAAAATTAGGAAGAAGTTAAAGCCCCTTAAATGTGTACCAAAAGAGAGGGTAGACAAAATGACCCGTCAGTCAACTGTTTGCCAAGCAAGCATGGAGACATGGATTCAATCCCCACCATCTACATGAAAAGCAAGCCACAAAGGCATGTTCCTATAATCCTAGCACTAGAAACAAAGAAGCTGGAAATTCCTTGGGCTCACTGGGCAGTCGGTCCATTCAAATGGTCCCAGCTGGTTTACAGGAGGGCTCTGGTCACAAAAATCAGGTGAAGAGTAACTGAGAAAGACATGTGACATTGACCTCTGGCCTCTATATTCATGTACTCACAGGTGTATACATATACTCATGTCTGCACATATATGTGTGCACATACACAAACACATACACATGTAAATTCAACAAAAATGGATATTGGATAAGCTATTAGGGCAGTAGTTCTCAACATGTGGGTTGCAAACATCTTCAGGGTCGAACGACTTTTCACAGGGGCACTGGATCTCATTACAGATGGTTGTGAGCCACCATGTGGTTGCTGGGAATTGAACTCAAGACCTCTGGAAGAGCAATCAGTGTTCTTAACCACTGAGCCATCTCTCCAGCACTCAAGTATGATTTTTATGGTCATTCACACATTATCCACCTACCTGATGGCAGCAGATGCTGACACACCCCTTCACTCTTCTAGGTCACATGGAGTCTTTCCCTTAATGTGTTACATATACTTGTTAAATAACATCCTACAGATTTTTAGAGAAATTCAGATGATGAGGCTGAAGAAGGTTCCCAAGATATATTTTCATAATAAATAATAATTATAATGGCATTAATCACTAATTATTCTGAGAAATAAATGTAACAGGTGTTTGTGTATGTGTGTGTGTACCCAAGGGCATAATATTCAGTTATCCCTGCCTCAAAACAAGTGGAATTATCAGCCAATATTATTTCATCATTATTGAGATAGCAGAATCACTGCAGCTACTTCAGGGGAAAAAAACTGAAAATTACAAAATGTAATCCACAAATATACCATATCACTCAGCAATTCTCTTCCTAGGAATTTACTCATGGAAAGTGAAACATGCACACAAAGACTTGCACATGAGTGGTCATAATAACCCAAATCTAGAAGCAATGCAAATGTCTAGCTAGTAGCAAAATGGGGTATATCAGTCATATGGAATAGTATTAGGTACCAAAAATGAATGAAGTGCTCATACATTCTAAGGAAAAAAACCTCAAAAGTATTTTGTTTACAAATGAATCCATAAATAAGAGGTGATAGGCTGTAGATCCTACATATATAAAATACCTAGAAATGGAAAATTTATAAAGACAGATATTATATTAGTTGCTGTCTGGGGCTTGAGTTGGAGATAAGGATGTATTTTGTAATTAGGCACTGGGGATCTTGGATAGAACGTGAAAAATGTCCCAAGCCTGGGTAATGGTAATGTCACACAATGCCACAAAATTATCAGAAATCATTGAATTGTGTACCCACACTAGTTCTACTTCAATGTTGCACAAAATATTTTACAATAAGCTTTTAAAAATATACCATCATCAAGGCGAACATGTACCAGTTATTCCTTTGCCTTCTTTATGTGAATAAGGATCAACACCTGCAGAAATTGTGTTTATCCAGTTGAAGGCGAAACTAAGCAAAGGTATTTGAATAATTCAGAGCTTAGAGTAATTTCATGTTCTGCCTGACATGTTCATTTGTTAACAGCTTCTAGAACTCATAAGACATAATTCCACATGCAAATGTAGTGATAATAAAATCAGATCTCTCTCTCTCTCACACACACACACACACCACACACACATACACACACACACCTCTCTTACACACACCACACACACACACACACACACACACACACACACACACACACACACAAGCCATTGTGTCAATACAGTCATGAATGGCCTATGAGCGTCCACATAGCATCTTCTACATGAAGAGATCTTTCTTCTCTCCATAAAGGAAACTGTCCAAACCCACTGCTGTGAGAACACCATTCAGTCTTTGTCACAGATTCTTGGGCATCTGTCATTTGCTTGTTTCTAAATTGCTCCAATTCCAGTCCTCTCATCTATCACTCTGATCTTTCCAGCTCTGAACTCCCAAATCTGCGACCTCAATCTTGCTTCATGATGCTAGATTTAGGAATTAGAAGCAATCTCTCTGACATTAGATGGCTCATCTCCTGTGTGCCTGTTTTGATAGAAACCCACACTTTGGTCCTCATCATACCCAGTGCTGCCCTCCCTTTCTTGTACAGCACCCACCCCTACCTCACATTCTGTTAGCCTCTTAAAGAGGAAACTGTCTCACTTTATTACACACAGAACGCCTCCTATCTGTGCATCTGCTTATTTGAATTGAACCCCTTCCAGTATATGTTAAATGGAACGAACAATCAAATTTTCATAGTGCCACGTGCTCTATCTTACTAAGCTGCTCTTAGTACCCAACAGACTTGTTCATAAGAACATGTGTTTTGGAGGTATACCAAAGGATCAACATGTCTGGGTCTCCGAAAGGATTGACTGTGCCATAGCTCCCTTTGTTATCAGTATAACATACATAGATGCTTGGTTCCCTGCTGGAAAACGTTACCTTCCTGGCTTAAGTCATTTCTAAAGGTGTGGGAAAAGCTTGAATTGGTCCCAAGTTTTAAACAAATCAGAGAGAAAAAAAGTAAAAGCATTAAATGTTATTAACGTGAGCCTATTTATAGCTACATATCAGCTGGAACTTTGAGCCTTTTAAAATAGACTGTGGGTATACAAGTAATAGGAAAGTCAGGCTTCTGGAGTTGGTGAACCTCTATGCCCCTCCCCAGATAGGAGAGCCTGCCCCACCTCCATCTCCACTTGGGTTCTTAATGCTGTATTTGGCATGACTAAGGAAGTCTGATCTTTCAAAGGTGAGTTGCAAAGTGGCCAAACCACTCCTCAATGCACCACAGCGCGACACACTCTTTGCTTCCAGATTCTTGTTTAACAATGCCATCAGTTTAACATTAACTGAAAAGGTAATTATTCTCCAGTTTCACTGAGCTATTAAGAAAAAAAAAAAAAGTGTATTGAAACTCCAGCAGATGAAATACTATGGTTTCGGGACCAGCTGGAAACCTTTCAGCCTTCTGAGTGGAGAAGCATACATTTATTTTCAAGGAAGAAGATTTAGGGACTTCCCTGGATGGGAAGTGGGAGCGCAGCACAAGAAGTCTCGGGAAGGGGGAAGGCTAATCCTTCTCCGAATGGTGCTTTGATACAACTCTTCCATATTTCTACAAGCACACTGGCATTGGTTGTTACAGGATCCAAGCGCTAGGAGATGCAACGTAAGCACTGTCAAGTGCTGTGTACCAAATTAAAAAAAAAAAGAAAAAGAAAAAGAAAGTTCAAACTAGAAAATGTTACAGATGGCACTAATGCTGAATCATTTCTTCAGACCCTGTCACCAAATGTCTCCATTGAGCAGATGATAAACCTGGAGTGGGGAAGGGTTTGGGTTGCAGGGGTGAGAAGTGAAAAACCAATCAACCTGAGAGTACTCTGCTCCCAATGACATCCCCACTTCAGTTGCAAAGACGGAGCATGTCAGCTAGTCCCCAGCTGAAGTAAATCCTGTGCTGATGACAGCTGAGCTGAAATTTGTATACGCTTAGATCAAATCAGAAGTGAAGATGGTACATAAGATGATGAAATTTGTAGGCCATTTTTTTAGATAAGGGAAGTTTAAAAACTAAAGACAGGGAGGTTTTCCTGTTTATCACATCTGCTAAATGATTGGCTAGTCACTTCCATAAACTACGAAGAAATGAAATTTGAATGCTGTGCCAATTGCAAGAGACCATTCAAATTTTAATTATTTGTCACAGTTCACCCCTAAATTAAAGGAAGGAATACTGCTTTCTAAGTGGATAAGCAGTGCACACGTGTATTTTGAATGCGGGCATGTTTGTGAGGTCTTAAAAATTAATTTATATTCTTATGTGTATGGATGCTGTGCCTATGTCTGTGCATTATGAGACCAGAAGAGGGAGCAAATCCCCACCCCAGGACTAGAGTGGCAGGTGGTTGTGAGCCACCATATTGGTGCTGGCAATCAAACCAGAAAAGCAGCCAATGTTCCTGAAACCTGAGCCATCTCTCCAGCCCCATCTGGGGTGGGTGTCACACTGGAGGTGAGGAGGAGAGCATGTGCCACCTACCCTCTGGGCCATAGAATGAGACATTTTTTTTCTATCTGTTCCTATGCTACAAGTTAAAACTATAAGACACAATTTTAAAAACCCAACGAATTGGGAGGAATGCTGCTAACTGGGTCAGTCACACTATTACCTCATTTTATATTAAAAAAAAAAAAACCCTAGCACTCATTTCTCACTACTTGAAAACTAATTAAATATAAAACTGTTTAGTTGTCACAGGAATTATTTTAATCTATTAAAAACTGTCACAGTTGAAAATTCCTTATTCAAAACCTAAAATGCAGTAGTCAAAATCAAAATGCATATTTTGTTTGCTGCTGTGTGCAGTTTTGTTTGGCTTGTTAGGGAAAAAAACAAAAACCAAAGCATAGAGTAAAACAGAGAATATATTTCACTGGTTATCATATCATAGCTTATGATATCAAGCTAGAGTACAGAGCTGGGATAATGAATATCTAGACAGTCCTGAGAGGTCAGGCAGTTAAACTCTTAACAGATGCTTATTCTAGGAGCATGTGCAGTAGGATCGGAGCAACACTCTCAAGCTGAGTGTGGTGTTAGCTAAATATGAGAAATGAAGTAAAATACAAACAAAAATGAAATGGGATTTGAGAACCTCTCTTTCTTTACCACACTTCCTAAACTTTTCTATTCCATAAATCCCATTAAGGAAAGAAAAAAAACCTTATCAACTTGTCTTCTAATCTCAAAATCTTGATTTTATTTTTCTTTATGATGCTTTCAAGAAAAGATGGGAAGGGGGAAAGAGTGGGGACAAGGAAAATGTTCTTTGATAATTTTTTTCATATTATCTAATGAGAAATAGTAGGAATAGTAGTTTATTGTAGTGTTACAGTGATGAGTTTGTTACAGCCACTGAAACATAAAATGCACTTTGCTAGTATGGTGTTCAAATAGTATCCCCATTAGCATGAATACTGAAGTACCATCCAACAGGGCATATATTGAAGTTCTATTCAACATCATGTACACTGAATTTTCTCCCAAGGTTTGAGTTAATGCCTCATCTAATGACATGTATACTATTCTACAACATGTCCTTTGTTCTTGCTTAAATTTAGGAGGTAACCTGTGACAAATCCAGTTATCAGTATATGTTTTCAATGGTGGCATGAAAACAAAACAAATGTCCACCAAAGGCCTTTAATGAATGATTAGGGTAAAGTTAGAGTTGCTTGTAAAGTAGATTGCCTTAAAAGCAATGGAGTAGCCATGGTTGGCATAATCTCCTAAACACATCTTACGAGGCATTCCTTGATGCATTGAACAGACTGTAGAAATTACTCCATGCAATTCTGCTTCTCTACATCCCTCTTTTTAGCATACAAATGAAATTCATTTCACAATGAATGACCTGGGTCTCAGTGTTATGACTTGTTTTAACCAATAGGAGAAGGTGGATTGACAGTGTGCTAGCTATAAGAGCCATACATTATTCCTGCTTGCTACCACATACTTCTGCCACAGCCAGTCCTGTGATGCTAAGAGCAAAATCAAAGACACATCAAGCACAACCATACCCAATTCAGCCAACCGTTGGCTGATTGTATATGTAGTTTGTTCAATTAAAATGAGAACTTCCCTTCTGTGTCTTTTCTATAACCATCCACCCTGCAAATGTATGGGAAATAAATGATTGCCATTGGAGGGCACAGAGTTTGGGTGCTTGTTACATAGCATCATTTTAATTTGTGTGGCCAAATGTAACTGATAAAAAGGAGCTCAAAATTATGACTTTCCCATTTCTAAGGAATGTATGAGGAAATTTCATGTATTTACAATATGAGATCCATGCTGGACTTCTGCTTTCAAAAATATGTGAATGAGTCGTGCTCAATTTCCAAGCATAGTAACCAAATAAATGATGAATTAAAAGCTGAATGAGAGAATTTTCATGCTCCACTTCACACTAGTGAAAAGAGGAGACGTTTTTCAATTTTCACAGTCTCTGAAACAAAATAAATGATTTTGCAAATGTCATATTTAGTTACATTTCTCTGCCCATTGGATTATTTCCCTTAAGAAAAATATATTTGAATACCAATTTTCCATTTAGTATATTTGGCATATATTCATGTACAAAAATAGTTTGTATTTCACAGTAAAAATACCACCCACAAGCATCTAAAAATATTGAGTCTTAAGACATTTCAGTTAGTAATTTTAGAAAGATTTATCTTATTATCCTGTGTACACGTGGTGTGTGTGTGTGTGTGTGTGTGTGTGTGTGTGTGTGTGTGTATACACATGTAGGTGCCCAAGGACATCAGAGGAGGATGTTGGTTCCCATGGAGCGACAGTCACAGGCAGTGGTGAACTACCCATTGTGGATGGTGGAAACCAAACTCTGGTCCATTGAAAATCAGCAAGCTCATTTAACCACTGAACACTCTTTCCTTCCCCATTAATTTATCTTAATAAAATTAATCACAAACTTCTCTTTATCAGAGAGGTGGGATAAAACAGGCAGCAAATTATGAAAGGTTCTTTATCTATGTCTCCTCTAATATCGTTTGTTTTCTCATTCTTTCTTTAACCAAAGTTTTGGATAAAGTTGGCAGGTTGCATGCAGTTTGTTGTTTTAAGATGTCAATGAACAATTTGCCTTCTGAAGAGGCACCAGAAGGCTGACCGATGCTTACCAGAAGAGTGAGAGAAGTAACACTAACTGACAAAGCTCTTTTCAAAAACACAGCATCTCTCTAATCCTTGGACCATGAGCAAAATGGGAGCCAAAAGTTACACTGTGCATTACACTGAACACTGAAACCTGAAATTCATAAACACATCCAACCAAAGCCATCCAAGTATGGTACCTGCATGCCATGGAAACATCAAAGATATCAAAAAACCTAATGCATCTAGTGTTGACAACCTAGTTTCATGCAAGGACTATTGAAAACCCAAGGTCATGAGTGAAGAAATAGTTCTTTGAATAAAATTGAAACAATCAAGTGACTAGAATGTTATAGGCTACACACATGAACACACACACACACACACACACACACACACACGCGCGCGCGCGCGCGCGCTATGGAAGAAGCAAAGGAGTTGATTTAGTCCAAAGATCTTAAGGAGGTAGGGACCAAACTATCCTGAAATTGCACCAATATTTACTAGAATTTCTTTTTCTAGTTTCACTTTTCCAACCAGAATTTAAAACATGCAAGTACGCAGATATATATTGGCAATATATATTGACAAATAGGATGGCTTTTTGTTGAGGTCACACTTGTGCAATCATAGAGGATTCATTTTTTCTTTTCTTTTTTTTTTTCTTGGTTTTTCAAGACAGGGTTTCTCTGTGTAGCTTTGCACCTTTCCTGGAACTCGCTTTGTAGACCAGGCTGGCCTCGAACTTACAGAGATCCACCTGCCTCTGCCTCCTGAGTGCTGGGATTAAAGGCGTTTGCCGCCGCTGCCTCCACCACCACCTGAGGGTTCATTTTTATTAGGCCCTGTTAGCTATAACCCATTTTTTTAAATCAGTTGTTCTAAAGTTTGCAATGTACGTCTGTAGCTCTTAGTCTAATGAGAAAAGCTTTCAGTACTTTCCACAAAAATCTAAAACTCTTTCCACTTTTTATTTTTAGCTAAACCTGACATCTTTCCCATCATTTAAAACTGCTTTCTCATAACTTCCACTTTGGCTTATTTTCACATATATTTACTTAGTATGTGTGCTGGTAGTTAGTGGAAACGTGTGTCACTGCATGCATGTTGGGGTCAGAGGACAACTTACAAAAGTCTGACTTCTCTCCCTACTATGTGGTTTCCAGGAATCAGGTCAGGTCCTGTGTAAATGTCACCAGCCTCTAAGGTACCTTGCCGGTCACATTTTGCTTTCAATGCATAATTTAGCCCACGGATGTTGTTAGTATTTTGTTTTAAATATTTTCAGTATTTCATCATCACAAATAATTTTATATATTTGTGAGTTCATGATACATTAATATGTGTTTATACTATATAGTAGTCAAATAATGGTACTTGTCTGAAAATAACTATTTTCCCAAATAATGACAATTTTGTTATAAAAACATCCAAAATGCATTTATCTATCCTACTTTGGAAATAGGATACACATCATCAATGCCTATATTTGCCTAGATAACTGAGCAATAACACAAAGAAACTTCTTGTTATTATTGTTATTATTCATTGAAAATAGATTTTTGTAATGCAATATATTCTGATTATGGTCTCCCCTCTCCTAACTCCTCCTAGACCCTCCCCACTTCCCAAGAACCCAAATTTACACCCTTTATTTCTCTCTCTCACTAGGATACAGACAGGTACCTAAAAAATAACAATAATAAAATCAGATAAAATAAAAATAAACAGAAGAAAAAGAGCCAAAAATAAAGCTCAAGAATCACATATAGATGCAGAGACGCACACATTCACACTTACAGAAATCCCATAAAAACATACAACCAGAAACCATAATATATACACAAAGGACATGTCAGGCAAAAAAAAAAATCATGATGTGACGAAAAACTCTTCAAAATGCCATTGAGTTCATGTTCTGTTGGCTATCTACTGCTGGGCATGGACCTTGGGAGTGGTTTGTATTCCTAGCGAGATTTTACTGGAGTAAACTGAAAATAACTTTGGGTTAGAGATGTGGGCTTGTGTCCAATTCCCCACCAGGGCTATATCTGTGTAAGTCTTGTTCATGCTTCCGCAGTTGCCGTGAGTTTATAGATGCATGGGTCCAGCTGTGTTTAGAAGGCCTTGTTTCCTGTCCTCTATGCCCTCTAGCTCTTACAATCTTCCCTCCTTTTTGCAGGGTTTCCTGAGCATTGAGGGAAGGGATTTGATAGAGACATCCTGCTTAAGGCTAAGTGTTCCAAGGTCTCCCATTCTCTGTATATTTCCTAGTTGTGAGTCTCTATATAAATTTCCATCTCCTGCAGGAAGGAAGAAGCTTCTCTGATGATGGCTTGGTGAGACATTGAGATATAGATAGATAGATAGATAGATAGATAGATAGATAGATAGATAGATAGATAGATAGATAGACAGATAATAGAGATAGAGATAGACAGACAGACAGGTAGATAGATAGGTAGATAGATAGATAGATAGATAGATAGATAGATAGATAGATATAGAGATAGAGAGATATCAGAATATATTTATGAGTGATTGTACTTACTACACTCCTTTAGCATAACAGTGGTATTTGGTGTTTCCCTAGATCCTTGTCTTATCCAGTCTCAGGTTCTTACCCCCCTGAGCAGTGTTGGGATAGGTTTCATCTCAAGGAGTAGGCCTTAAATCTAATTACATACTGATTGGTTAGTGTCTTAGTTACTAGTATTCTATTGCTATGAAGAGATACCATGACCACAGTAACTCTTATAAAGGAAAATATTTAATTGGAGCTGGCTTAGAGTTTCAGAAGTTTAGTCCCTTATTGTCATTGTCATGGTGGGAAACATGGTGACATGCAGACAGACATGGTGCTGGAGGGGTAGCTGAGAGTTCTACATCCAGAACAGCAGGCAGCAGGAAGAGAGACAAACAAAAGCCCACCCCTCAGTGACATAAACTACACCTCCAACAAAGCTACACCTACCCCAACAAGGTCACACCTACTCCAATAAGACCATACCTCCTAACAGGGAAACTCCCTGGTGACCAAGCATTCAAATCTTTGAGCCTGTGGGAGCCACTGTTATTCAAATTACCACAGTTAGTTTAACAAGCTTTGTGTAACTATTACACTAGTGTGTTCTCTATAGCAAAGTGTTTGTTACTGGGTTGGTGTTTACCTTCTCATTTTGTAGCATACGGGGTACCTTTGAGTACCATGAACACTGAAAGCTTCAGGTAGTAACCAGCTCAACTTTTCCATGTTTATGATTTTCTGTAGATGTCTTCAGCACCAGGGCCTACTGTCAGTATGTGGAGAGCAACCAATAGCCTTGGCAATAGCCTGGATTGTTTTGGGTTTGTCATAGTGCTTCTTTGGCCAACAACACACTTAGATGTTACCAATTACTAGGAACTGGAGGCTTCATTTGATGACAAGACACATCCAATTGTCACTTTGCTTCCTCTGTTATTTTGGGACTCCATTTAGATTAACTTCATATATGTATATATTTTAGGATTTACTGTTTTAGGTTTCTATATAATCCCTCAAATGGTTTTAGGTATCTGTTCTATACTCCCTATACTTTCACCAGCAGTGGGTGAGTGTTCTTCTAACTCTACATCCTCATTAACATGAGCTATCATTTGTTTGATTAATCATGGCCATTCCTACTGTAATAAGATGAAATCTCAAGGTGGTTTACATTTCCCTGATGACTAAGGTTGTTGAACATTTCTGTAAACTCTTCTAACCAATTTGTGTTTTTATCTTTTGAGAATTCTTTATTTAGATCTATACCCCATTATTAATTGGGTTCTTTGTTTTATTGATGGCCAGTTTTGAGTTCCTTATATTTATAGATAATAGCCCTCTATCAGACATGTAGTGGGCAAAAATCTGTTTTCCATTCTGTACCACATTGCTTTATCCAAATGATGGCGTTCTTTGTCATATAGATATATCACGAATCTAAAAACAAACCTGAAGCCAGGTATTGGGGTGAATGCTGGAAGATCAGAGAAACAGAACAAACCACAGCCACCTCATCTTGCAATTACTCAGCTGATCCTGTTTCCTCAGACTGGAAGCCTCTGTGTCCTCATTCAGAATGAATCTCAGCTGAACTGTTGCTCAAAAGCCTAAAAGCTTAGCCAGCTCTAGTTCCTCATCCTAACGCCTTAAATACCTTTCTGCTTTCTGTCATCACTTCCTGGGATTAAAGGTGTGAGTCACCATGCCTGACTGTTTCCAGTGTGGCCTTGAACTCACAAAGTTCCCGATGGATCTCTGCCTTAGGAATGCTAGGATTAAAGGTGCGTGGGCCACCATTTTCTGGCCTTTGTACCAGTGGCTGTTCTGTTCTCTGACCCCAGATAAGATTATTAGGGTGCACAATATTTTGGGGAACACAATATCACCACAGAAGTTTTTCAGCCTCATCAGATCTCAGTAATTAATTTTTATTCTTGGTGCCTGTGTTATCAGTTCACAAGCCTTTTCCTGTGTCAGTGATGTAAGACTATTCCTGTTTTCTCTACTATGGTCTTCAACTCATTTGGAGTTATTTTGTGCGGATGATAAATAGGGATCTAGTTTCATTCTTCTACATGCAGACATCCATTTTGATGAACACCATTGGTTGAAGGTGCTGTCTTTTTTCCAGTGTGTATTTCTGACTTCTTTATCAAAAATCAGGTGCACAAACATGTGAATTTATGTCTGGATCTTCAATTTGATTCCATTGATTCCCAATGATCAATGTGTATGTTTTTGTGGCAGTACCATACTGTTTTATTACTATAGCTCTGTAGTAAAAATCTCATGTCAAGGATAGTGATTCTTCTAGCAGTTCCTTTATCATTCAGGATTGTTTTAGCTTAATTGGTTTTTTGTGTTATCCTAAGAAGCTCAAGTTATGTAAAGAAGTGTGTTGGAATTCTGATGAAGATCACATTGAATCTGGGATGGTTTTTAGTAGAATGGCCATCAGTTTCTTTCTTCAATGTCTTAGTCTTTCACTTTCTGGGTTAGTTACTTCAAGTATTTTCTTCTTTCTCAGGTCATTGTGAATAGTATTGTTTCCCTGATTTCTTTCTCAGATTGTATGCCATTTGCATGAAGAAGGCTATTGATCTTTGTTAATTTTGTATCCTTCTACTTTGTTGAAAGTGTTTAACGGTTGTAGGAGATTTGTGGTGTGAATTTTTAGGATCACTTATGTATACAATCATATCATCTACAAAGTATAAAGATACTTTGACTTCTTTCCTTCCTATTTGCATCCTCTTGATCTACTTAGTTGTCTTATTGCTCTAAGTCTTCAAGTACTATATTGAATAAGTATGGAGAGCATTGATTCCTCTTGATTTTAGTGGAAATACTCTGAGTTTCTTTCCAGGTATGTTGATACTGGCTGTGGGCTTGTGGTAAATCACCTTTATTATGTTGCGGTATGACCCTTGTGTGCATAGTCTCTCCAGGACTTTTATCATGAAAGGGCATTAGATTTTGTCAAAGGTCTTTTCTGCATCTAATAAGATGATCATGAGGTTTCTGTCTTTTTTGTCTGCTTATATGGTAAATTACATTTATCAGTTGATGTATGTTGACCGATCTCTGCATCTCTTGAATGAAGCCTTCTTCATCATGGTGGATGATCTTTTTTATATATTCTTGGACTTGGTTGATAAATGTTTTATTGAAACATTTTGTATCTATTTTTCAAAGGGAAATTTATCTGTAGTTCTCTTTGTGTCTTTATGTGCTGTAAGTATCAGAATAACTGTGGCCTCATAAAAAGAATTGGACAATGTTCCTTCTGTTTCTATTTTGTGATAATTTAAGGATTATTGGTGCTAATTTTTCTCTGGATTTTTGATAAAATTCTGCACTAAATTTATAAGGTCCTAAGATTTCTTTCTTTTTTGACTGGGATTTTAATTGCTGCTTCTATATCATTAGAGATTATAGGTCTCTTTATTGCTTGTATAGATTTATGCTTATTATTTGACCTTAATCTAACTTTGATAGGTGATATATAACAAGGAAATTATCCATTTCTTGTATTTTCCAATTTGATGGAGTATAGGATTTAAAGTATGCCCTTATGACTCTATTTCCTTGGTGTCTGCTGTTATGTGCCCCATTTTTCTCTGATTTTGTTAAATTGGTCTTCTCCCTCTGTCTTTTAGTTTGACTAATATAGTTTATGATTATTATTGATTTTGTTTTATTTATTCTTTGTATTGCTTTTTTGTTTGTATTTTTTTTTATTTCAGCTGTGAGTTTGATTATTTCTTGCTGTCTCCTCCTTTTAGATGTTATTTCTTCTCTTTGCTTTAGTGCTTTCAGGTATGCTGTTAAGTTACTAATGTGACATCTCTCCATGTCCTTAAATGTAGGCACTTAGTGCTCTGAATTTGACTCATAGCTGCCTTCACTGTGTCACCTAGATTTGACTATGTTGCATTTTCATTTTCTTTAAATTCTAAAGTGTTTTAAATTTTTTTTATTAATTTCTGTCTTGTTTTTATTCAGTAATGAATTGTTCAGTTTCAATGAGTGTATAAACTTACTATTTGTTTCTGTTGTTGATGATCTCCAGCTTTAATCCGTGGTGGTCATCTAGAAGGCGGGATATGTGTTCTCAACTCTCCTGTATCTGTTGAGACTTGCTTTGTGTCCAAGAATGTAGTCCATTTCAAAGAAAGTTATATGAACTGTGGAGAAAACAGTATATTCTTTTGAGTTTGGATGAAATGTTATGTAAATATCTGTTAAGTCTATTTGGTTAATGATGTCATGTAGCTCCAACCTTTTTCTGTTTAGTTTTTGGTTGAATGGCCTGTCTATTAATGACAGGGAAGTACTGAAGTCACCACTTTCGGCATGTGAGGGTCAATATTTGATTTTAGAAGTAGTAATGTTTCTTTTATGAATGTGGGTGCCTTTGTATTTGGTGCATATACATTTTGATTTGATGGCCTGAAATTACTTATTCCTTCTGTTTTTGTGTCTGTGGTTAATCTTTAAGGTTGAATTTTCCTTCTAGCTTCTGTGGTCTCTTAGACTCTTTAAAACATCTGTCCAGGACCTTGTAGCTTTTAGAGTCTTTATTGGGATGTCAGGTGTTATTCTAATTGCTCTGCTTTTATATTTAACTTGGTCTTTTTCCCTTTCAGCTCTTAATATACTTTATTTTGTACAATTAGTATTTTGATCATTATGTGATGTGAGTAATTTCTTTTCTAGTTCAGTCTATTTGGTATTCTATGTGTTTCTTGTACCTTGATGTGTGCTTCCTTCTTCAGGTTAGAGAAATTTTCTTCTATGATTTTGTTGAAAATATTTTCTGTGCTTTTGACCTAGGTTTTCTTCTCCTTACTCTATTCATATCATTTGTATATTTGGTCTCTTCACATTGTCCCAGATTATCAAGGTATTTTATGCCTGGTTTATTTTAGATTTACTATTTTTTTTTCACTGAGGTATCCATTTCTTCTATCATGTTTTAAGTGCCTATAATTCACTCTTCTGTCCCCTATATTTTGTTGGTAATTCTTACCTTTGGGCTTCCTATTTAATTTCCTAAAGTTTGCACTTCCAGTTTTCCTTCAGTTTGAGTTTTCTTTAATTGATTCTGTTTCCACTTTCATGTCATGGCAGTTTTCTTCATTTCATTCCATTGTTTGTGCTTTCATAGATTTCAATAATGGATTTATTCATGTCCTCTTAAAGTTCCTTGAGCAAATTCATAATAGACAATTTGAAGCCCTTGTCTAGATAATGTTTCACCTATATCACATTTGTCAGGGCCTATGGTAGTAAGATTGCTGGGCTCTAGTGAAGACATATTGTTCTGACTGTTATTGATTCTGTTTTTACACTGATGTCTAGGCATTTGGGTTTGGGATGAATGTAATTCTAGGTGTTGATATCTGGTCTTCTATTTTTTGGGTGGGTTTTCTGTTCCATGGTTTCTATTGCCCTCTCTGGATCTTAGGTCCATGTGGTGGCTGTAGGTCTCCTAGTAGAGAGTGCTTCTGAGGCCCTGCCAGGTATGGCTCTTGTGGGTCCTGGGTTGAATTTGTTTCTAGGTATTGGGGGCTGACAAAAGGGAATGGGGATGGACTAGAAGGAAAGAGGCTAAAAGAGTCCACAGGAGAAAGGAAAGCTGGGTCTGCCATGATGTTCTGTGGACTTCACAGGAAATGGTGGAAGAGAAAAGACAGGACCCTACAGATCATCTGCTGCAGGGCTAGGGATGAGACTGAGCAAATCGCCTGCCTCATTTCATGGCCAGTGTGGCCACTGGGTTTCTAGAGATAGAGAGCCAAGGGGATTGGAGTGTGAGAAAAAGGGATGGGTGATGAAGGAAGGCTATAGAAGATCAGCTTAACCCCTAGGAAGAGGGGAAGAGAGGAAAGAGAGGCAGAACCAGGTGGTCTGCTACAATGCACGAGATAGGATGGGTTTATTGAAATTGGAGGATGGGAAGGAATGTGAAGATCACCTATCCCATTGCCTGGCTAATGTGGTCAATGGATTTCCAGGGAAAATGGGAACATCCTTCTTTAATCTAATTATATTTTTTGCTACTTGTTGGTCAACATTACCTCATTGCACTATTCTACTCTGTGCTTCTATGGGATCATTGTTTTTAGATTTATTTAGAAGGGGGATCGTGTAGTATTTCCCTTTCTGTGCCTGGCTTATTCTTTTCAAAACACAATGACCTGAAAGTCCATCGATATAGTCACAAATGGCAGGATATCATCACTTGCATGGTATCCTCTGTGGCTGTGTGCCACATCTTTAATTATTTGCCAACTGATGGGCACATAGATAGTTTTCAGTTGTAGGCCACTGTGATTAAATATGCTAATGCAAATGTCCCTTCCATATTCTGATTTTGTTTCCTTTGGATATCTAACTACCAGGAGAGCTATGGATCATATTTTACTTCCTTTTAAAATTTTCCCAAGGTCTTCAATTCCCACAACCATCATGGCTTAGGGATTAACCTAACTGGGGCAACAAAAGAATGAAGAAAGGACAGATAAATATACAGAAAAGCTGGGATCAGGTAGGTGGTGTGCTCTGACGGAGATGAGGGAACTGCAACCCAGAAAAACAATGTGCTTACTGTGTACAACACAAAGCGGAGAAGGATTAGGTAATCTCAGTAGGATGTCTGTATATGGGAGTTGTCTCAGGCTGCAGTCACTTGGAATCAGGAAGCTATGGTTGATAGTTTCTGCATACATTGGTTTTAGCTAAAGCTCAGTCCTTGGTAACCATCCATTCTCAGACCAGTGTAAGGCTTTGCAATTCATCTGAGCTTTATCCATTCAGTGGGCCTGAGGCATTGGGTCCTTGACATTAACATATTCATGTCAATAATACATATTTACTCAAGACTGCATCTACCCCCCCCATCACATTCAACATTCTGTTCTATAGTGACTTTATTAATTTATATTCTCAACAACTGTGTGAATGGCTACCTGTCTCTCCATGTTTCTGACAGCACATTTTTTTTCTTATTTTGTATCTTGTCTCTTGGCTCTGGTGACTGTTTGCTTTGCAGAAGCTTTACAGTTTGATGCCATTGGCGTTTGTGTTCTGTGTTTTTAGGGCTTGATCAAAAGATATCATGCTGGATGTTTTGGTTTGAATATTAGTATCTCCCATAGGTTCTTGTGTTTGGAAACTAGTTGCCAGCAGGTGTTGCACTTTAAGAGGAAGTAGCTCACCAATGACTGATCCAACTTGAGGTCCATCTCAAGAGAAGGTGCCTATGCCTGACAGTGCCTGGATGGCCAGTAACCAGAAGCTGAATAGCCCAGAAACCTAGGATAGAACCAAACATGCTATACTCATAGATTGGAACCTAGCCCATTGGTCGTCAGAGAGGCTTCATTCATCCAGCAACTGATGGAAGCCAATGCAGAGACTCATAGCCAAACATTAAATGGAGCTTGGGGTAACCCCACAAAAGATGGGGAGGAAGGATTGTAGTAGTCAAAGGCTTGGAGGATATCACAAGAACACTGCCCAGACAGCAGCTAAGCAGGGCTCATGGGGACTCACAGAGACTAAAACGACAATCAGGGGTCTGTCCTAGGTCCTCTGCATATATGCTATGCTTGTGTAGCTTGGTGTTCTTGTGTAACTCCAAACAGTAGGAACCAGGGCTGTCTCTGACTCTTTTGCCTGCTCTTGCGATTATTTTCCTCCTACTGGGTTGCCTTGTCCAGCCTTGAAATGAAGGTATGTGCCTAATTGTATTGTAAGTTGTTACTCCAAGTTCAGTTGATATCCCTGGGAGGCCTGCTATTTTTCTGAAGGCAAACAGAGGAGGAGTTGATCTGGGGGAGAGGGGAGGAACAGGTAGGGGTTGGGAGAAGTAGGGGGAGGGGAAACAGCAGTTAGAAGGTAATATATAAGAGAAGAATTAAAAAAAGAAGAGGGAAGAGAAGGAGGAGGAAGAAGAGAAGGAGAAGAAAAGGAGAAGCAGCTAATTGTACCTTAAGGAGGTTGAGCCTGGTTGGAGAAAGTGAGTCTTCGGAGCTGGGCCTAGATGTCTGATAGCCTGGAGCACTTGATATTGACACTCTGCTTCCTATCTGCTGAAGAAAAGTGACCAGCCATTACGTGTACCTGACACCATGCCTTCCTTGGTGTGGCCTGTTGAACTATGAGCCAAAATAAACTCTCCTATCCTTATCATCAGGTATTTAGTCAGAATGGCAAGATGAGCAACACATTACACTGGGGATGCAGCTCAGGGGTAGATAGAGTACTTACTTAGACTTCAGGAGACCCTGGGTTTCATTCCCAGCACCACTATAGGAAAACCATCCCTTCCAATGTCCTGAGCAGGTCCCTTGTGTTCTCTTCCAATATTCCCACAGTTTCAGATGCTACATTTGGATTATTAATCTAGTTAGAGTAAATTTTTGTGAATGGTGAGAAGTGGGGAGGGGCCTGTTTCATTCTTATGCACTTGATTAGCTAATTGTGATGACATCATTTACTAAAACTGCTCTCCTTTTCTGGGTGTGATCCAATCCCCTGTGTCAGACACCAATGTTATTTAAATGAAAGGTTGAAAACAGAGGATAATCTAACCATGCACGTTCATATAGTACCTAACGATTATGTGGACATACATTTGACCAATAAATTAATGACTGAATTAGTGAGCAATGGTTTCTAAATGCACATTTTAATTGGGAGGAAATTGACCTTCCTTCAGAAATTGTAAGGTACTGGAGTGGTCAACAGAAGAATTGAAACTTAATTTACGCTCTTTCATTGATACCCAGTACAGCAATTGTCTATGATTTCTGAAACGGTATCACATTTTAAATCATAGGTGATCACTCTTTCTGAAAGCACTGCTCTGAGCCTTCTGTAAAACTAATGTTCTTTCAATCATCACCTATATTACGTAGAGTTTTTTTCCCCCATTTTTTTGCAGGCTTTCTGGACTACTTCTATTGTGAGGTTTTATATAACAACTCCATTTTAGAAGCACAGGGTAGTCAATCCAAAAGGGCAGGCTTCAACCTAGTGAAGGAGTTGGAACGATATGAAAGAAACAGCATGGCCTTTGATATCAGACAGGATTAGACCCTGAATGACAGCTTCTCAACTGACAGCGACTGCGGTTTAAGGAAAGCGAGGTAACGTCTCAGGTCCTCATTTCCCTTTTTTGTAAAGTGGAGTCAAGATATCTCCTCTCATCCCTCCATGGAAAAAGTAAGCAGGAAACTAGATGGGAAACACGCCTTGCAGAGACAGGAACTGCTCTTGCCTAGCTGCGAACTGTCTTTTCTCCAGATCAGCGTGCGTGGCTGAGACAGTCGTGGACCTGACAGTCCACCAGATGCCTGTGAGTAGCTGAAGGCGAGGGCATAGGCTAGACGTCAAGAGATGCCAGATACAGACCGCACTGTCAGCTGGAAACTAGTGAAAATGATGACGCTGCCAACTGGGAAAGGCATAGCAAGAAGTTGGTCGGCATCAGGAATGTACCAGTCGAAACACGCCTGTCTTTTATTTCTTGTGTCCATGGCCAGTTTCATTAATTAGAATAATCAAATAGTTAACCAAGCTCCACTGCCTGAGTAAGAAAGAGGCATTGAGATGCTTCCAGTGTCTGTCTTCTGGCACTTTTAAAGCTATTTGGTGTTTTTAAATGGCTTTATTGACATATGACATGTCACACAATTCATACCTTTAAGGGTATATAACTCACTGGTTTTTACTATGTGAGGTTATGCATCTGTTAATATAAGTTTATAATATTTTCATTGCTCCCAAAGGGAAAAACCCATCCATCTGTCATAGGCTCCTAATTCTCCCATTCCTATTCATGCAGCCACAGAAAGCTGCTAATCCATACTGTGGTTCTATTGATTTGTCTGCTCTGAACCTTTCACATAAATGGAATTATACACTATGTGGCATTCTGCCTCTGGTGTGTTGCACTTAGCATAATGCTTCTGTATATGATTCATTGTATCATATTCAGTATGTATCAGTACTTGCATTAGTGATTATTCTTATTCCTGTGACCATACCTGACAAGAAGCACTATATTGACAAAGGAAGGGTATATTTGGGCTCACAATTTCATGGTGAGGAAGGCAAGGCGGTGGGAGAAGCTCCTGTCTGTAACAGCAGGGGTGTGTGGCACAGCTTCTTAGCATCCTGTGTGACTGTCAGGTAGAGCTAGGTTGGAAATGGGCCTGGCTATAACTCTAAAGTTCCTGGTTATGACCCACTGAGCCCGCCCCATTATTGTCCACTTTCAGCTAGGTCCTGCTTCCAAAGATTCCACAACCTCCATACACTGCCACCTTCCAGCTAGGTCCTGCTTCCAAAGATTCCGCAACCTCCATACAGTGCCACCTTCCAGCTAGGTCCTGCTTCCAAAGATTCCACAACCCCCATACACTGCCACCTTCCAGCTAGGTCCTGCTTCCAAAGATTCCACAACCTCCATACACTGCCACCTTCCAGCTAGGTCCTGCTTCCAAAGATTCCACAACCTCCATACACTGCCACCTTCCAGCTAGGTCCTGCTTCCAAAGATTCCCAACCTCCATACACTGCCACCTTCCAGCTAGGTCCTGCTTCCAAAGATTCCACAACCTCCATACACTGCCACCTTCCAGTTAGGTCCTGCTTCCAAAGATTCCACAACCTCCATACACTGCCACCTTACAGTTAGGTCCTGCTTCCAAAGATTCCACAACCTCCATACACTGCCACCTTCCAGTTAGGTCCTGCTTCCAAAGATTCCACAACCTCCATACACTGCCACCATCTGGGAACCAAAGATTTAAAACATACAAACGTGTGTGCTACATTTCATATTCAAACTATAGCGTTCTTTTTTGTGGATAAAAAATATTTGTTAGGTAGTCTTCAAGCATCCTCCTGCCTCACTCTGATGTATCTTCCATTTCATTTTCTTGACGTAAACATGTTTAAGATGAAAGACCACTTAGGTTTCATTAATTCATTGTCTTTTAATATGAAAGGAGGATCTGAGTTACAAGATGCTAATGTAATACATTGCTCTGTTTACTGGAAAACTCAGGCTCCATCTTTGCTAGCTAGCTAGACTATGCTGGGGTTTCATTCAGTTTCTTCTCTAAAATGTCAGTGCCTCCTACTTCATCTGCCATTTTTATGATTTTTGTTATTTTTGAAATTATAACATGATTATATTATTTATCCCCTTTCCTTTTCTGTCTCTAACCCTTCCATATGTCCCCATTGCTCTCTCTCACAATCATGGCCTCCTTTCCTTCAATTGTTGTTACATATACATGTGTTTAAGAACATTTACGTTCCTAATTGTATGTATATATTAACATTTTTATAATTATATGCATAAATATTCCTAAATATATAAATACAACTTGCTCAGTCTGTATGTTACTTGTATGTATATGATTTTTAGGGCTCACTACTTAGTGTGAGATATCATACTAATCACTTATAAAAACACTTCACCTCCTGAATTCATGATCCATGTCTAAAATGTGTGTTGGTAAATAAGAAAGAATTAGATCATTGAAATGCAAGGTAAAATTTCTGATCCAAATTATAGACAGACATCTTCAAATGACCTTCCAGATAGGCCTTAAAAATAAAAAATATAAAGTTCTTGCTTGGACTCATTGATGACTTAGTGGATTCCATACATTGTGACATCCTGCTCTTACAATCCCCACAAAAAGAGCTGTAAACGTGCGTGCACAGCCATCTGATGGCACTGAAGAAGTACTTCTGTACCAAAGGGCTCTGCTTTAGAGCTGTGATGCTAAAAGTCAAAATAAGGGTTTTCCTTTCCTCTCAGTGCATGCCATAAATTTCCCAAGACCTTTTGTACCAAAGTGACCCACAGCATATGTGATTGTTGAAATTTAAAATGTGGTAATTTAATATCAGTACATATGGGATATAAAAGCACAGTCAAATGTATTGGTCCTGCTGTTTAGGCTAAAACAGGTAACCTCAGTGTGAGTAAGGATGCTGTCTCTTCCAACCTAAAGGTTAAAATCTTATTTCCTTTGCTAAACTCCTTTTCATTTTTTCTTCCCTGCAGTACCTGCATGACTTATTATGCTATTACTGGAGTACTCTCTGACCTCATTAACATTTTTATCTCCAAAGGAAATATTATAAAAGACCTGCCTGGCTATAATCTCTCCTACCTAAGACTTTACTATCATTTCCAGACCTAACCACTTCAAATAGCCAAGGTTTCTTTTTGTGAGTGAGCTAGTTCCCCAAATTTGCTGAGTTCTGACATTAGCTATCTACTTAATCTGTTTTTTTTTTTTCTAATTTTACACATTTCATAATTTTTCATTCTGGAAAAAATGGCCCCAAAATAGTGTGTTTGGAGGAAGAATGCAAATTTCTAGGATATCCACTGTTGGAGTATACATCAGGGTGTAGCTATAGCAAACAGTTCCTGGCTTGTTCCACTGTCAGATAAGTAGGAAATTGTGTTTTGCAAAGAGCAAATTAAAAATTCTCACTTTAATTCCATTCACTACACTGTCTGTGGCTTTAAAAACAAAACATTGTGTTTTAAAATGACAATTAAATATCTACATACATACTGTAAAATTACAAAAAAAGCATATCAGGCATCTTTTGAGATTTATCAACCACATCAGGAGTTTTTTTTTTTTTCAACACTATCCCATGCTTACATAGTACTATTTAATGTAGGGAGTATCTGAACTAATACAGCCATTCTCAGAACTTTTATATACAAACATCATATGGGAAAGACCTATTCTACAACCTGAAATGGCTGTGAATGTGTACTCTCAGAACAAGTGTAAGAGATGAGGAATAAATGACATTTCCAAGCACACAAATGTACTGCCCATATAGGATCATCCTTGAAGGACACTCACCTTTGAAAATTGTCTTCTCATTGTAAATCCTTCATCATGAACAATCATACTGTAATATAACTGTAACTTGAAATTATTTACTAGTGTGTGCACAAGCATTGGTCCTTTCTATTGAAGACTCCAACCTATTTGAAAAATTCTATACTTATCCATGAAAGCCCACGTGGTACCAGTGCAACTGGTAAAACACAAAGTGGGTAAGCCTAATTTTGTTAGCTCTCTTATAATTGATGGATTCTTAAAATGAAATAAGTCACATCTACTTCAGCAGTAACACACAATACTCCAGGATTTTGATTCTTAAATCTGCATGCTGTGTACAAAATTTGGATCACTATTTTACAAAAGATTACATCAAAGAATGGAGTAAGTTATTATTTTGTCTATTTTACTCAATGCCTGCCATATACAGGGTAAGGTATAAATGAGACATAACAACAGTTCTGCCTTGTGATCAAACAAAATTTACATAAATCAACCAGAATGAATCAAAGTAAAATGTTAATTTCAGAGGTAAAATATTGCACATTTTAAACATAAAACACCATATGCTAAAAGCAAACACTAACGATGTGCAATGAGGTGTTTTTTTTTCTTTCTTTCTTTCTTTCTTTCTTTTTTTTTTTTTGAGAGAGCGAGAAAGAGGGAGGGGAAGGGTAAAGAAGAAAACAAAATTTGGTGGGTAGGGATGTTCTGGGTGGAGTTGGGTAGAGGACAATGTGATAGAAATATATTATATAAAAATATCATGATAATAACATCATTCACATTGGAAGAAATATAAAAAGAAAGGAAGCAAAAAGTCATACTCATAATTAATAGCCTATATGTTTCTAGGCTATAGTTTGCCTTTTTATTTTATTCATTTATTTTTTTATTATGAAATTATAAGCCTAGATATTTCAACCATTTTAAAACAAATTTGGCCAGGTGGTGGTGGCACATGCCTTTAATCCCAGCACTCAGGAGGCAGAGCCAGGCATGTCTCTGTGAGTTTGAGGCCAGCCTGGTCTACGGAGCGAGTTCCAGGAAGGACACAAAGCTACACAGAGAAACCCTGTCTTGAAAAAAAAAATAGATAGATAGATAGATAGATAGATAGATAGATAGATAGATAGATAGATAGATAGACAGACAGATAGATAGATAAACCTGAATTTGATTAGGATGTTTCTGACCAAGTCTCATACCAACATCTATTATCTGCATATGATTTCATTACTTAACTAGTTTGTGGCCTGTTTTCTGTGTGGTGTTTACCATTTAAGCCTCACCTGCTTGCTTTGAATGTGCCATGAAGGTAGGCCTGCTTAATGTCTCTGAACTAGGACAGCCGTGTCCCTTTTGAAAAGACCAAGCTACCATTAGAAATGGGTCATGAAGCAAAAGTCATTAACTCACTTTTAAAAGGGCAGAGCCCATCAATGCATTACTGACAGACCTCCTTCCCTGTGTCCATTCGCCTTTATTAAATACCACATTTAATATCTGCCTCCATGCCTGAGAGAACCTTTGGGTGCATGTCTCCATGAAAGACATAAAACCATTAGGAAACAATTTAATTTGAGGCTTGTCTTTAAATGAGAACCTTAACTCTTTATGCAATATTATACAGAAATTATATCGTAAACTCCATATTTGTAATCCCTGAAAAACTGACGCCAGAGTTGTTAGTTGGAAAACACTCCTGGGCTATTGAAGGAGAAAATTCAATTAATAAAGGCAATGATGAAAAACAGATTAAGGACTTCTCTTTCCCTCAGTGTTGGTTGGGAAAATGACAACAGGAGATAGAAATTTGTGTCTTTACTACTCACCAAATGAAAGGTTTATTTAAAAATCAATATTAAGATAATAACACGATGGTAGGGAATGAGATCTCTATTTCCATGTGGCTAACTTCCCAGACTAACCTTGGAAGTTGCATTTCAGAATGATCTGCCTACAGCGTCCAAATGGAAATTTCATATAATGAGGAAAGATTATCCACGCACTGTAAATTTTCTTCTTGGAAGGAAGTGTTGCAGAGTCAATCTTTACATCTGTTTTCCTCCATTCTAGCTGTTAGAAATAAAGACTTTATGAATTTTTACCACTCTCAGCTTGGGAAACACTGGTGCCATGGCAAAAGCCAGTTCTGAGGAAAGTGAGATCCAACCCTACTGATCCCCTCTTTGGGATCTCCAGAGCAGATGGGAGGAAGGCTGTGAGAAGCTGTGCCCGCATCCTTCAACCTACCCCAGGACCTGAAGCCCAGGGCTGGCAGCTGGGCCTGCCTCATTAAAACATGCATATCTTCCATCTTGTTTTATTTATATAATCTCATGCATATTTGTAAAGAAACTAGTAATGTTTCAGATATGCAAATCTTTAGACTTACATATGAGACAACCTAGCTGGCATGTAAAGCACACACATAACTATTTAATAGGCAAAGAAAAACATATACTTTAAAAAAAATGAAATTTTTGTCCTTTAAAAATATATTTGATTCTCAATTATTAGCTTTTTTTCTCCTCTTTCATCTCTTACTTTCTCCTTTCTTCTTTATTTATATATTTATTTCTCTGTCTATCTAGCATTCTTACATTCATTTTTCACCTTGCTTTCTTTTTTATTTAGGACTAGTCACATATATATTTACATATATATAATGTACTATACATATATATGAATAGGGGCTATTAAAGTTAATCCATTGTGACCCATTTCTACTAGATATATACTCATTAGTTATATATTTATTTATAATATTAATACTTATTAATATGTATATTTGCATGCATGTCCCTACTTCCCCGTTAAACCAGGTATTACATTTTTCAGTATCATCTGGGAGCCAATCAGAGGCCCCTTTTATGTAAATGTAGTCACACAACAAATGCATCCCTGTACTTATTTCTCAGAGCCTTTTGATGAATCCTGCTGGCACCAGATCCTCCCAGTAGAAGCTGCCTCATGCCCAAAGTCTCACACATACATGGCGGTCCTGCCATAGCAATGACCCTGATTTCTCCATCTGGACCAAGTGCACCTCCACAGGCAGCTACCACATTCTTCCCTACTGCTCACTCTGATTCCATCCAGCTGTGTTGAAAGCTTGGCTCTGGCCTATAAGCACCTATTGAATGTTGTAAGAAAATGCCAAGTTTCCTTGGATTCATAGTTGGCTATCATATTTCCTACCCATTTACACCTAGTTCTTCTGAGCTTATTGGGTCTCTCCCCGGAGCCACACTTCTCCATATGATCCAGAGGCTATAATCCTTTCATGGGTAGGTTTACTCACAGTTTTAACAGGTATAATTATTATTGAATTCAGTTTTATTTCTGTCATCTTAATTCAATTTTACAGAATAAATGTTGAGTTACAATGATGGTGAAATTGATACGCTTTTCTGCCATAATGTTTTTCACTTATTTTTCTCTGTTTAGAATTTCTCAGTCTCTCATCAATATGATAGAATTTTCTCTTTCTAACTTAAAAGTTGCTGCTTTACTTTTTAAAAATTAGTTTTTAATCGAAATAGAACTGTATCGTTTTTCCCCTTCCTTTCCTCTCTCCAGCCCCTTTCAGGTACTGTCCCATCAACCTTGCCCCCCCCTCTCAAGTTGGTAGCCTCTTTTTTTTAAGTCATCATTATTGAAATGTATGTGTGTACACACGCACACACATACACACATATACACTATACATGTGTGCATATATGTATATGCATACATACAACCTGCTGAGTCTCTCTATCTATATCCATCTATATCTATAGCTACATCTATCTATAGCTAACTTTCCTCAGTCTGTGTGTGTGTGTGTGTGTGTGTGTGTGTGTGTGTGTGTGTGTGTGTGTGTGTGTGTGTGTGTGTGTACCCTACTGAATCTTTTTTTGCTATTTGAGTGTATATGGTTTCAGGGATGGCCACTTTGCATAGGGCAACTAGAAAGGGGATCATCCCTGGGAGAGGCTAATTCTCCCTTTCCCAGCCTTCGTTAGTTGCCTGTAGTTTTTTCCTATGGGTGGGACCCTGTGAAATCTCCTCCCTTACATGCGAAAATGTGTGTTGATATTGCCGTTGTTCTAGTTATTTTTTAAAAAATATGATTTTAATTGAAAGAAAAATAACTTTTCTCCCTTCAGAAGACCTGGAAGTCCACTGTGATAGCTGCCCTAGTAATGACTGACAAATGTTGGTGAGCTGTGAAGTAGGAACACCCATCTATTGCTGGTGGGAATGGAAATTAGTACAACTACTTCCAAAATTAGCACATAGAATCCTCAAGAAACTAAAATGAAATTTAACATATGGCCCAGCTAAACGACTCCATGTCATGTGCCCAGAGTAACTGATATCCTACTCCACAGATACTTACTCAGCCATGTCCATTACCTCCCTATTCATAACAGCCAGGAAATGGAAACAATATAAGTGCCCTTTTACAGATAAATAGATAATGAAAATATAGTACATATACATTAAGGGGATATTTTACTTTTATTATGATGACTTCAGTGTAGCTGAAGTTATCCTGTTCCTGCCCAGCTCCCGCGGCCCTCAGACCCAAGCAAACACACAGAGACATATTATTTATAAACTGTATAGCCTGGTGGCTCAGGCTTCTTGCTAGCTGTTCTTATATCTTAAATTAACCCATTTCTATAAATCTATACCTTGCCGCGTGGCTCATGGCTTACTGGTACTTTACATCCTGCTCCCCACAGCAGTGTTTGGCAGCGTCTCTCTGCCTCAGCCTGCTACCTCCCAGCATTCTCCTCCTCCTTGTCCTACCTACACTGTCCTTCCTGCCTGGCTACTTTATTTATCAACCAATCATAGCAACAACATATATTTACAACATATAGGACATCTCACAGCACTTCAGTAGTTGTTTTAGTACTTATATTCTTTTATTTTGTCTTTTGGCCTGGATTTGTAAATATTTAGATCTTTCTTCTCACACAGTAAGTGATGGGTTCTTTCTAAATCTTTTATCTTGCTTCAATTATGGTTTATTATTAATATCTTTGTTTTAGCTTGCTTAGGACACAGTTCTTTTTATTAACATCTTTTTCATTCACAGATGCCCTTATTTGCCTAATCTAATAGTAGTACTACATACTTGTTCATTTATATCATGTTCTGATTTAGGTGTTAAAGAGGTATTCTAAATTAGGACCATTTTATGAAAAACTTCCTAAGCCTTTTAGGTTTAAATATTTTATTAAGCCTTCCTCTTGTCAAGTCTGTTGATAAAGATCTATAATTCCAGATATGTAGGTTTTAGACTAGAGGATAACAAGTTTAAGCCCTAGCTAGGCTACAGAGTGAATCCAAGGCCAATTTAGGTGACATAATGTAACCTAGTCTCAAAATAAATAATGATAATAGTAATAATCAAGCTGGGGATATAACTCAAGTCATAGAATGCTTGCCTTGGATCAATCCTCAGTACTTGGGGGAAAAGATCTCTATATATTAACTTGTATAGTCCAAAATGATTAAATTTTCTGTTCATTTTACAACCTTAAAGACAATTCTGAATGTCCTTCTTTATTGGTTTGATGCTGAGAAGTCTACTTCTAATAGAATTTGCAACTCTTTGCAGCTTCTCTGTGAGTCATCCTGACTGTTGAAACTCTGCTTTTCGCTGTTGAGGTAGTGTCTTACTTAGCAGTCTGACGTGCCTAAGCAAGGCAGACTGATGTTAAACTCATGGCAACCTTCCTGCTGGGATGACAGATCTGTGTCACCATGCCTGGCTTTCCTGCTGAAATACTTACAATTTTCCCTCCCCTTTGAAGTCTAAGATCCCATTAAAATTGCCAAATGTGAATTTTTCATTATTCCTCCATTTGGCTCCTTATAAAGTATTCATTCAAAGCCTTTCAAACTTCTTTAATTCTGAAAAATGTCCATGAAATCTTCACATTTTTCTCCTTTCTTTTTGTTTTTCTCTGCTCTTGGGCCTTGTTCAGGCATTGCTATGTATAGCATTCTCTGTCTTCTAACATTTATATTACCTTTTCTAACTTCCCTTTCTAAGCCATCCTTGAAGAGATCCTTAATTTAAAATTTACACTCATTCATTTACTCTTTACTAGTACTCACCAAAATATTTATATCACCTATTACGTTATTTAGGTCAGCTGTTTTATTTTCTCATTTGATACTTTGCATCCTATTTCATAGAGCTTGTTCTTGTTTCATAAGACTCATATCTCAGCTTGTTATGTTAATGATGTCATTCGCTTTTAAATATCCTCAATCTACCAATTGTAATAATTGTCATTTCCAGAGTATGTAGCATTAATTTTTGTGTGTCTTTTCTTTCATCTTGTAAGCTCACGGTTATAATACAGGCCATGACCCATGTGTATCTCGGGCAAATACAAGGGAAAAGGTGGTGACTTGATGTAGCATGGGGAGCCCTGGCACCATGGAATCTCAATGGTACAATGACCGTTTCACAAGGCCATCCTCAGATCAGCCATGTATGTAAACCCTTGCAACAAAGCTCTACGGGGCGTGGATATGTTCTGTAGAATCCAGTCACCGGACCCAAAGAATGGTGAAAGATTAAAGAAGTAAGTGAGTGAATGTCTCAGAAAGGCAGTGAGTCCACAACTTAAAAGAAAAAAACAAAACAAAAACAAAGAACCTCCAATCCATGTAGATTTCTGACCAGCTTTGCTAAAACTTCAAGACACAACGTGAGACTCTGGGCTCTTTCTAATATCTGTCACATAGAAGAAAAACAAGAAGGAATTTAGAAGGCTAATTTAAAATATGTTGTCTTATTCCTTGTTGTTAATGTGTGATGCTTTGAGAACAGACATGCAAGGGTACAGCCTACTATTTTAATACTTCCGGCCCTGATCGTATTAATTACCATTCCCTTCTGCGTAGTTTCCCTTGTTTATTTTTCGCCTTGTTACTTTGTTCCTTTTCTGCCTTCTATTTGTTTGTTTGTTTCCGTTCTTAATTTTGAGATGATGCATGTTACTCAGTAGCTCTCAAACAGTTCTCACACAATGCACCCTTCTGCCTCTCTAATACAATTCTATCACCTAAATTTCTTTTTGTAGCCATTATTCATCCCTGCCCACCTCATCCCCAGACTGTGCTCTGGGAATCCTTATTCTGCATCCAGGCTACTTTTTAAAGTTTTCATTGAAGAGAATAAAATCTTGTCATTTGCAGCAAAACTGATTGAGCTACAGGATATTTGGTTAAGTGAAATAAGCCAGATACAGGGGAGGAAAACTGTGTGTTCTCCCTCATAGGGGAAACCACAACCTAATATTTTGTGCTCTTGAAAAATCTTCTAGCCATATTCCACCTCAAGATAAGATACTTCCCAATGCATACCAATTCTACACGGCCCTGGGACCTCACAGGGAATCTAGCCTTTGTTTTCTTCCTTCCTTCCTCCTCATCTTCCTCCTCCCTGCATTCTCCCTTCCACCTTCTGCCCTTCCCCTTCTTTCTTTCTCTTTCTTTCTCTCTCTCTTTCCTCCCTCCCTCCCTCCTTTCCTTCCTCCCTTCATCCCTCCCTCTTACTTTCCGTCCTTCCTTTCTTCCTTCCCTTGTTTTCCTTCTTGATTCTGTTTTGAGAATCTTACTGTAAAGACAACTTTTCTTGTCTTTACAGACCTAGTTTTTTTGGTGTTGGCATAGGTCTTATTAGGCTGTTTTTGTGGAAGCAATTGTAGAAATAAATGCACACAGACACATGAGGGATGTTCTTGATTATATTTTTTCAAATAAGAAATGTGCATTTTTCTCTTGGAAATGCTAACATAAAGTAAAAAAGTAATTCCAACTTTTTTCCTAAACCAGTCTTAAATAGATTTTTGTTTTGAATCTTCTGCTTTCCTAAATAAATTCTAAAATGACATTTAGGGTTTTTTTTGCATCTTCCCTGGTCTTTGCTGACATCTCTGTCTCTTATATTTTTCACCTATAGCTTCCAGCTAGAATCATAGAATAAATGTGCAAGTAGCTAATACAGAACATCATGTCTGAATCATTGCAGGTGCTCTCTCAGTATGGAATGTTCTACTCCTTCCTTATCATCCATTCCCTTTCCCTGTCATTTATATGTTCATGCTGAATAAGATTTTTGTCAATACTTAGACATGTTAAAGCAATGTTTACTTGGCTTTTTCTTCCACTGCAATGTGTGATCTTTTGGGTCCAAGGATGTGATTTTGCAAATTGTCATATCCAACACCACCCCTAGGTTGTTTGTGTAATGTTAAATGAAAGTAACCATTCTTTACGCTTCACTCTACTGTGCTCTAATGTACATTTTAATTCTTCAATCAGAATCTTAAGGTTTAGTATTAAATCTCAGTTCAAGTTACTCCTGGATTCCTTAAAGTTAAATTACTATTGTAGTAAATTTTAATACGTTTTTTTAAGGTTCTAAAATGGGGCTAACCATATTTAATAAACTCAACTTTTGTGATATTGTATGTGTGTTTGTGTGTGTGCTGTGTATGTGTGTTAACATGAGCATGGATATCAGTGCAATCATATGATGGTCAAAGGATAGCTTGGGTTATAGGTTCTTTCCTTCCACCATGTGGTATCAAGCTCAGGTATTTGTACAAACAAAGCCTTACACAGTGAGATGCATTGTAACAATTAGTGATTTTAATTTGAGCTCAGGTTATGTTCATTAAAACATAGAGCAGAAGTGGAATCAGAATGATGGTACATACGTGTAATCTCAGCATCAAAGAGGCAAAGTTAGGAGAGTCAGGTGGCTTCACTTGTCAGAGGAACAAGTTCTTTGATTAGGAGATTTAAATAAAGCTTAACTAAGGCTGACTTTCTGAAGTATCTTTGATAACATAATGTTAATCAAAATGAGAAAATCTGGAATGCTGAAGTTCCAGCCATCAACATCACATGAACTGCTTGAATTAATTTTGAATTGGATGGCCTGTTGGGACCCATCCTAAACATCCTACTATATAAGCAATTGACTTATTCATTACTGAATTCTTGATGTATCAAATATTTTGCTAGTTGTATAAGATCTTAGGAATCCATATTTCTTACATTTTTCTTCAAAGTGCCCATAAATTATTTAAAAAAGTGATATAGTGTCTTGTATTGATATTACTTTAATATATATAATACACTGATTACAACATCTATTATGGATGAAGGTTGGGAATTTTATTTTTAGCATTCAAGTTTGGTTTATCAATGTTGCACAGTTCAGAAGAGGTGAAAACAAGATTAAAACACAACTCTCTTTAACAAAATTCTTATCCCCACTGCTTTAGAGTACCATAATGATTCTACCACTCAAATCTAAGTAAACTTTGACAATTATCATAAATATCGAAGTACTAATTGTATTAAGATGAGAAAAAATAATCAGTCTTGCTGTTAACTGGGGATAGTTTCAAAAACATCTTATTTCAGTCCAAGGGCCCTGGAAGAATAGACTGGACATCGGTAGACAGAAAAAATGAATAAGGCTTTTAAGACTGGAAGAAAGACAGGAGCTAAGGAGCAAAGGAGAGATAGAGCAGATACCCAAGAATGCCCAATGTCCCAACTGAATGAAACATGAGATAAGTGATAGAAGTGAGGCTGGTACTGTTTCAAAAGGAGATGGGAACTAGGTTAGAAGGAATTGTAAGTTTGTACTTTTACCCAAAGCCAGTACTACTCAGCCCTGGCTGAGCATCAAAATCAATTTTACAACATTTTTGAAATGCCCATGTCCTGGCAACATTCCCAGAGACTCTACTCATTATATCATAGGGATATGGACATCTGCATAGTTTAGAAGTCCTCTATTGATTCAGCACATAGGGCTTTGTAAAGAGCAAGTGTCATGATGATTGAAATGTAGCCCACTCACTGTGTGGTGCACAGGCCATGAGAGTCCTCAGAACATTACTATCCATGATTAATATTAGAGTATAAAATCTGGTTAGAAATTTTATGCAGTGCTGATGTTGAAGCATGTAACTTAAAAACATAGTGCTGTTTTGTATGCTTTTGTTGTTGTTCTTACACAATTCCTTTGCAGTGTCTGAAAGAGATTTTTCCATAAGCATTTGTATTTACAAACAAAACTGGGCCTCAGCACAGTCATTTAAAAAACCATCTCTCTGAGATATTTAACATTTTTGAACAGGGAACAAGTTTATAAACATGACTGGATTAACAATGATATGGCTCTTAGCAAACTGGATAACTGGAGTGGGGACCAGTTAGAAACAACACACTTGGATTCAATTATGTCAGTGGAAATAGAAAGAAAGAAAAAAAAAGGAATGTATGTCAATAGACTTTTCTGGTACTTCATACTTGAGCAACTAAGAAAGCAAATGTTATTATGATACATGCAGATATTTGGGATGAAAACCCAAAAAGAACTGGGAAGGGAGATAATAATGCTCACTTCAGGTATGCTGAGCATTATACTATATAAATATGTAGAGTTAAATTGAACCATTAAAAAACAACAAAAAAAAAGATTCAATAACTGTTGAAAGTTCTTAATCCTACAAATCCATCTGTTTGGAGAAAAGTGCAATAAAAAATATACCAAGCAAATAAATAAAAAAGAGGCCACAATTAAGTTGAAAGAAATGATGCCAAGACAGAGAAGAGATGGCTATGGGGTTGGAAGTGGTTAGAAAGAGGAAGGGAAGGGATGGGTGTGTTAGGACACTGACAAAACTGAGGCTGAACAATGGCCATCAGTTAGAGGATGACATTGTCAGGGTAGAGCCGCTGGTTAACCAGCCCAGGACACTAATGTAATACCAGTAGGGAAGGGAGAGTTTGGGTGGGCAAGCAATGGGGTCTATGATGATATTGTCTCTCAGATGTTAGAGAAAATAAACCGTTTGGAGAACAACTCTTGAAGAATATATGTTTCTGATGCAGAAAAAAAACTATATTGGAAAGTGGGGGTAAAATACAAAATTAGTGTCTTCCTCCAGTAAGGAAGAGAGATTATTTAGGGGAAAACAGAGATATGGTAATTATTTTGGAGATCTACAGAAACACATAGTATAGGGAAAAAAATCAAAGTAAACCTTAAATTTAGTAAATAGGCATAAGGAGGAAAAATTGAAGGAACGAGTTTTCATATGCTGAGTGAGAGTAAGATATACATCAATAAACATTGATGTTACTACGTGCTATGGTTTAGTGATGCTCTACTATAATTTTCATTTTGAAGCACTGACTTTCAATGTAAACATATTGATAAATTGTGCCATTGTGAAGTGCCTAGATCATGAGAGTAGAGACACTATTATGATTATAGAATTCATTTATTTATATGGCAGTATATGTCTGGAATGTACCCATCTACAAGACAGACAGGGCTCTTCACAAGTTCAAATGTTCCAACATCCAGATTGTGAATATTTGTAGGATCCAGAACTATAAGAAATAAATTTCTATTGTCTAGTCTCTGCTTATCTCATTGGTTATAGCCAAAGTAATTTAAATTTTACAAAACAGAGACAACAGATAGAGTTCTTCTTGAATAGATTCTACCATGTTAGTAAAGGGTAAAGGCTGGATTGGAGTATAAGGTTGGAGAGAGAAATAAGGGCAAAGTTTGAGAACTAATAGTTGAGTTATCCAGATCTGATGATGAAAGGCAAATCTGCAGATAATGGAACCCTAAGTATTCTAACACAAGCGAGAAAATGTATGCTTTAACGTATTTTAATGCACACATGGAGTACCCAGTGCATGAGAGGATGAAGAGCAATGTCAATAAAATCCTACACAGACTGGAAATGAATTCCCCATAAATGGAAATGAGACTGGAAAAGAGCAGAGTGCTCAGAGAAAACTCAGACATCCATATCCAGTGGCATCTTCAATGTAACAGAGGCGAGTGGAAAATATTTCAGACACATGACACTGAACTCTCTACTGAACATGTTTTCTCCACAGGTGGAAAAGTATAAGCTGGAAGGATGAGGATAAAGAAAGGAAATTAAGACAAGACTGGCAAATATGTAAACAATTCAAATCCACATGAGTTAGCCAAAAGTCTGATCATGTCTTGTAGATTTTAAGGTATAGAGAGAAATGAATGTACAAGCTGCATGTGAGAAGAAGAAAAGAACCTGAAATAGTTTATGCTCTGTACTAAGCAGGATGCAATGCCAAGACATTTTTTTTAATGTCCAAGGATATCATTATCATGGCAGAAGATAATGGTGGGTAAAGCCAGTCCTGGCTTTTTTATGTCAGAAGAAGTGAAAGTCCAGATCATAGTGAATGTGAATACAAGTATTGTTTTTGAAAAGAGAGACAAATGCTAAGAATATATAGAGTCTGTAGCAAGATCAAGGCCATTTACACATGCTAGCTCAACACTTATACTTGGTGTATTATTTGGTTCTGCTTCTATGTTTTTTTTTACTACTTACAATTATCTCCATTTCAGTAATGCAGAACCCAGACCTATAAGGGTCTTGATTCATCTTGACTCAAAGCCAAGAAGGAGACATTTGTAAGTTCTATGACATCATCAGACCTTCAATAGATGAGTTAGGGAAACAGTAGTGTTGTCCATCTTATACAAATAAAGCAGGGGTTGCATTTTTTTTTTTTTGCTTTTGCATTGCTGTGACAAAATGCTGGCCAGAACAAGTGGAGAGGGGAAAGATTTACTTTGTCTCACAGTTTCAGAGACTTTTAGCCCATCATGACTGGAAAGGTTTGGTGGAGGGGCTCAGTTCCTAACAGTGGAAATGTTTGGCAGATGTTGTTGACATCACAGTAGTCTAGGAAACAAAGAAAAGGAAAATGCCAACTCATCTTCCCCATTTTTCTCTTTCTATTCCATCTAGGATAGAGTCTTGGTATGTTTTCCTTCCTTAGTTAACAAGGTCCATAAATTACCTCAAACCCTCAGAGGTGTCTCTTCATCCCTGCATGACTCTAAATTTAGTCACCCTGATAACACTGTTTGGCTGTCACAGCAGTCTAGGTAAGGCTGTCCACCTCTGCTGGATATCAAGGAAATTAAAACCAAAGGTATGAGAACTGAGAACTTCTGAGGCTTTCAAAGTAAGGTGTAACCTACCTTTTCTGTACTGCAAATATCATACCGATGAATCATTTTTGTTTCCAGAAAAATAACTCTTTAGTTCCTTCCTCCCTTTCAGTCTGCACTGCCAAGACCCCCCTATGCTCATGTTTGATTTTACCAGTGTCTATCTTCTTACTTATTCACTTTCTTCCCTTTCATGACTTGCTAGATTATAGGGATTTCATATATATATATATATATATATATATATATATATATATATATATATACATATATATTTACCTGCTGAATGTTTCTTTTCCCCATCTCTTTCTTTCCCTAAACAAATAAATCTTTACTGTAATTCATAGGACTCAATGTTTAATATGTCTAAGATATTAGTTTAGAACTACTACAAGTTTTGATAATATTATCAGAAATAGGTCAGCCACTAAATAGCCTCTTAGTTCTTGACATAATAAGGACCCCATTGTTCAAGCTCAGGCTACTGCCAGCGTGTCCTTCGATGGGATAGGAACATGATTGTAATCAAAATCCACTTTTGTATTGTAATAGCAGCCTGTCAACAACAATCCTGCAGACTATTATTTTATAAAGAACAAAATATGTGCCAGTGATGGTGGCCTCTGCCTGTGAGTTCAGCACTCAGGAAGTAGACACAGGAGGACCAGGATTTTAAGACCAGGATTAGCTACCTAGTGATTTGAAGTTAGCCTAGAAAACAAAGAACAGTACCAGAAGAGAAAAGATAAAAGAGTATATGTTCACTAAAAATGATAGTGAGACATGAGAAAACAGCTACAAAAATATTTGCAGAGTTTAAGTTGGAAGGAATATGGCTAATTATCCAGTGTTTTAATTACCCTGAAGCTGGACCTTCAAACTGCAACTCCTAATCTAATTGAGGAAGTCCATCATATAGACAGAGCATAATGCAATATGCAATTAACATTTCCTAAAATTAAAACTGACACGGGATATTTTGATTTACTCTAATTATACTGTTAATTTTGTGCCTAACACAGAAATGCCTTCGCATTAAAAAAAAAAAAAAATGTCCTTTAAAGGTCTCCTTCTAATTTGTAATAGACGTGTGTTTCTCTCACTTAGCTGCTCGTAATATTACTCAAAAGTGAAGATTACTAAGAATTCTCAGCCCACAGATGCTCTAAAGTATAGATTACGGAGACTTGAGCCTGAACGTTCCCACGAGAACAGTTTGCACTGCTCACACTATCCTGGGCTTCAGGATACCACTTTGATCAGTCCTCATTTATCTCCAGGTACTCCTTAGAAGTGCCTTTCAGGAAGCTAAGCGCTAATGTCCCTGGATCCCAAGGTGGGCTTGTTCTTTGTGCTTTCACCATTGTGCTTGGTGTTGTTCCCAGTGCCCCCCAAGTCTTCCGGAAGCACTGATTTGGAGCAGGGCAGCTTGCACCATCTCTAAAGCAGAGGCCAGAGAACACAGCTGATCCTTTGCCCAGTCTGTGGACTGTATGTGTCCTCTGATGTTCAGAGGTTCTCAAAACAAACACATTAACCTGGGGGGCAAACACCAGATTAGTAAATCCTATTGATAATATCAGTAAAAATCAAGACTGTGGGGTGTGAAAAGGGGAAGCCAGTTGGAAGACTCAGCTCACCCAGTGGTTTTATTTGTGGCCGTCCAAGTCAGAACTGATTTTGTATAACCCTAGCAGCCCATCAAAGAAACTTGTGCAGACTATTCTTTCATAAATGAAAAAAAAAACAAAAAAACAAAAACAAAAATCGGTGGCAGCATGGAGACACATACTTGTGACTCAGTAGTCAGGAAGTCCTGTGGTATTAACACTAGAGAGGGAAACCATTTTGCCCAATCCTACATTATGTACTACCCAAAGCAGGAACCAAATTACCTCTGTTGAACGCTTAGACCTTTCAAGTCAAGATGAACAAAGTTCACACCTGACTCTCACTTACTGGAGAAACATGAGCCGGGTTACTTCACTGATAAATTAATTATAAAAAATAAAAAGAAAAACAAAAAAATAATAAAATGGAAATGTATGGTGCCAGGTCAAATGGCAAATAATATATGGGAAGCCTGTGATGTTCTCATTATTGTAAACTGTATCCCTCAATGGGATTTTTTTCTTGCCATGACATATTGGAAGATAATGAAAAGGACAGAACTCTGAAGTTACATTGATTAGTTAGTTGTATGTAAAGAAAAAACAGCAAACCAAAGAAGTCTTTCAGACATTCCAAATGACACAATGGACATTGAAGTACACTGTTCAGGCTAGTTTAAGTGGCATGCTACACACATTGTGTTTGTAATTAAATTAAGAGGAAAATCACATTCTTGGATGCAAATTTACTATCTATTCTGGAAGTACTAATGGGATAAATTGTTTTGATATCGGTCAAGGATTATAACAAATAACTGGAGAAAAAGGATTAATGCTAACTCTGCATACAAAGGTACAATGACTTTAGCTAATAACAATCCTATATTTCAAATGCTTAGAGAGATAGACACATAAGGTTCTTAGTACTATAAATTAAGGGCATGTATCTTTTTTTCCCACACAGCCTGAATTAAGACCATAAAACCAATAGAATAAAAACTTAACAGTGGGGTTTATTACAATTATCTAATTGACCCATTAGCTACCAAGTGTTATGTATACTTATTGAAACTATCTTTAATTCCTAGGTACATTAGATTTCAGAATATAAAAAGTAGCAAAATATGATACCACTAGTCAAATACTGCATATCTCTAGGCAGACAAAGCATCACCTTGTTCCATTAAGTAATTTTCCTGTTAAACTACAGACTGTAACTTCCAATATTACAATACAGTTACCAAAATCATGTAAAGTTTGAAAATACTTGAAGAACAAAAAAAAAAAACCAACAACAAATAAATAAACAAACAAAAAAAGAAAAAGAAACTGTGCTGGAAATGTGACTCAGAGGTTAAAACACTTACCACACTTGCAGAAGACCCAAGTTCATTCAGGTCCTAGCACCCACATGGCAGATTACAACCGTCTATAACTCCAGTTTTAGGGGATCTGGTGCCCTATTCTGGGCTTCTTGGATACCAGACCTACACAAGGTGCATATACATATATGAAGGCAAACACTCATACACATAAAATAAAAAATAACAGCCCTTTTGGGAAAATACCCAAACTGCACATTTCTAGCATCAAATCCTCATGGAGACCATTGCTGTGGCTGTCATGTAAACTTTCAAATACCAGGAGCTAAGAACTCCTTGCAATAAATTATTCTCTCAAAAATTGTTTTTACTGGTAGAAATTTTCTTTTCTTGTAACTAAAATATTACTTAAGAGTCTCAATATTGCTAAGACAATATTTTACATAATTATATTCAAGGAGCATATGCAACATTGTGCCACTTGGTATGTATCTATCATTACATTTTAAACACTTCCCTAGGTGGTAGTCCATTGTATGTTATTTAAGCAGTTACTCAATCACCTTTTCTGGCTGTTGAATATTTTAATTATAGTCTGTGATATAATAAACAATGTAAATGATAGTATTTTAGACTTAACTTCCACCAATTTCCCAACATTAGTTACTGTATTCTAAAGAAAAATTCAAGAAATGATGAGTTGTAGCTAAATGGTATGAAAGATTGAATGAAGAAGCAGATGTTTGGAAAGGGCTGTCATGAAGCAGAACATGTTCCTGCTCTCATGGATTCTTTCTCCTATCTCAAATGACAAAAGAAACTTCAAAGAGCATGTCACAAGGCTCTTCGGGCAGCTTCAGGCTCAGCATCCTATTCTGACTAAGCAATGAAAAAGTTAAAACATGAAAGTCTATGGGCCAACCGGGAAAGGGTACTGCATTGCTGGACAGAAGATGTATAAGGAATATCTTAAATTCTATCCGATGGGTCTCAAGAAAATTGTCCCAAAGGCAAAATTACTAACACCCAGGTATAAGGATGCTCCGTGGATAACAGTAAGTGGGTAAGTGAAAGCACTTAGATGTAAGACGGTCTTCAAAGGGGGTTACTCAATGATGCGTGGTTCAGTTTAAATATCTACCAAGCCTAAGGAATCACTGAGCTTTCTCTTAACATTGGCAGCCAAGTGAAGCTTCCTGCCCTTCTTTGGAGAAAAAGTGTAACATGTGAGGGATGAGGCAGTGGGAAGAAAGCAGAGGAGAGAGAGAGAAGGAAACTACTCAGGGCTAAGACTGGGAAGTGAGGAATGAAAAGATAGATATGAAGTTGGAATCATGATTTTATGGTTGGTATTATAACTAGAAACATCTATAGAATTTTACTCATCTTTGTTTTCCTTCTTTCTTCTTGAAACAGAGTCTCTTTATATGGCCCAAGCTGACCTAAAACTTAAGAACTTCTGGCCCAAGTTGTGGGACTAGAGGTGTACACCACCCTGCCTGGCTTGGGCTTTCCATTATGTAGGAATGAATAGAAGCATGGTGAGACATGAGGCATCTGCCATCCAAGGTGAGAAGCATTAAACTTCCCAGTGTGTTTCAACAGGAAATGAGCAAGCAGTGTGTTGTATCTGCTTGCATGCTGTGCCTCTTTGCTTTCCCAGTATAAAAGGCTATGCAGCAGATAACCTTCATTCTTTATTGTGTTTCTTTTAGATGGATTCATGTAAGGAAGATTGCGGAGGATTTCAGGGAGGTGCCATCATTTACTTTAAAGACGACAACAACAACAACAAAAACAAACAAACAACAAAGAACTATTTATTAGTATTCTAAAGATTTTTTCCCATCAACTGTATCTTCATGATAAATTGATAATGAAATGATTATTACTTTATGTAGTGGATCTTTCATATTTTAAGATCATTTAAGTGAACAAGTACCTGTCAATGGAGTGCAAGGGTCAGTGTGTGTTAATTACTTTTATCCTTAATGTGCATTGTCAAATTGGTTTTAGGACATTGTACCACCTCTGTTTTTACCAGTAGGTATTATCAGCATTCATGTGGCACCAGAGTTATTTAGTATTAGTTAAAATGCAAACTCCAAAGACAAGATGATATGGTGGTATTGTGTTCCCCAAAATATTGTGCACCCTAATAAACTTATCTGGGGTCAAAGAACAGAACAGCCACTAAACATAGAAGCACTCACACCTTTAATCCTAGCATTCCAGAGGCAGAATCCCTCTGGATCTCTGTGAGTTCAAGGCCACATTGGAAACAGCCAGGCATGGTGACACATGCCTTTAATCCCAAGAAGTAATGGCAGGAAGCAGAAAGATATATAAGGCGTGAAGACCAGGAACTAAAAACATTTTGGCTGGTTATGCTTTCAGGCTTTTGAGCAGCAGTTCAGCTGAGATTCATTCTGGATGAGGACTGAGAGGCTTCCAGTCTGAGCAAACAGGATCAGCTGAGGAACTGGCAAGGTGAGGTAGCTGTGGCTTGTTCTGCTTCTCTGATCTTCCAGCATTCACCCCAATAACTGGCCTCAGGTTTGATTTTATTAATAAGACTCTTTAAGAGTCCTGCTACAAGATGATGCCTGAATTTTAAAGTGAATCTCTTCATTACAAATTATTCTCATGGATATTTACCCTCGGTGGAATGTCTTACTATTTTTGCCAATTTATATCAGTGGGTTTTATTTTTGCTTGTTTGTTTTTCCCCCAAGACAGGGTTTCTCTATGTGGCCCCAGCTGTCCTGGAATTGGCTGTGTAGAACAGGCTAGCCTTCAACTCAGAGATTCCCCTGCCTCTGCTTTCTGAATGCTGGAACTAATGGTGTGTGCCACCACTGCCCAGCTTTTTTCTTTTTTAAAAAAATGATCACAAGTATATATGTTTCACCACATGTTTTCCATTTGCATTTGTGGGAAGAGAAAGGAAAGGAGAGATGAAAGAGAGTAGGGAATAGTGGCTGAGATACTGATCTCCGGGTTCCTTGTTACTCGAGACATTAAGAAGCACTCCTTTAATCCCAGCACATGGTGGCAGAGGCAGGTGGATCTCCGTGAGTTCAAGGCCAGTCTGGTCTATAGAGTGAGATCCAGCACAGGAACAAAAACTACACAGAGAAACCCTGTCTCAAAAAACAACAACAAAATTAATTCTAAAAGCAGGGATTCCCTCGAAAATTAGATGTGTATAATTTAATTACTACAAGAAAAATATTTTAAAAAAGGAATTTTCAGCAAAGCACATCTAATAAATTTCATCCTTGTCAGGATTAGAATTTATTTTCAGTTCATAAAGAATTCAAGTGTAATGTTGAATAGTTTCTTAATATAAAATATTGCCGTGAAAAAAACATGAAGGAAAAGGAGTACAAATGTCATTCTGAATGGTGGCTTTTGATGACTCATTCCTACTCTCTGGGAGGCTGAGGCAGAAGAATCACAAATCAAAAATGAGCCCAGGCTTTACCCCTGACTACAATGACTTTTTAAATATTTTAAACTAAAAGTAAAACTTTTATGAGAATTAACAAATCCTTCTCCCCAAAGATTGATATACTCTCAAATAGATAAAGAAACAAGTAAGTAGCAAGCAACGAAGGAGAAAATTTAAATCAATAAATCTTACAAAAATACAAAAAAATTATTGCATGGAAATGATTTATCTTGTAATATTAAACAATCTTACATTGTTTTCTAAAAGAAAAAAATCTATTTTCTATCCTAATGGAGATAATTTAGGGGAACTTCGGAAATATAAAAATTTAGTGTTCAGGATCTCATAGATAAAAATCTGCAAAACATTGGGAAGTGAAGAAGTAATGAGTGACAAGTGATTAGGAAGGCTCATCATGATGGCATCCAAGCAGAATAAGCATTTAGTTGTTATAGAGATCACGAAGCAGGAAACATGTAATCAAAACTCGTGATATTTACCAACCATTTCACTCTTAGATAATGATATGTTTTTAACCAAATGCCTCTTGCAATTGTATCTACATGGCAGCTGCCAAACTGGCCCAGGATGAAATTTAGCTTCTGTGATTTGCAGTTCATTTGTTTAGTTTCAGTCAATAACGAAGACAAGAAATAGCAATTCCTGAACATGTCTGATTTGCAATGAGCAATTCAAACAAATTGTAGTTTTCTTTCTTAGACCTGCTCATAGTTCTGAACTCTGGATTAGGAAGCAACCATGGAGACTGTAACTGGCCTGGGGTTTGCCTGCTAAGATGTAGAATGCACATCTATCACTTATCTTTGGGGTGTCTGAGAAAGACAGGAGGAAGGGATGAAAGTAGTTTCCAACAGTTTTTCTTTTCCAGGACTCATGAAGTAGGTTTAGTGCCTTGCTTAATTCTTTCAAATATCATTAGCCTCATACAATCATTTGAGTTTTAGAGATAAAAACAATTCTAGATAATACTTATTTTAAAAAAATCCTACCCTGTTTCCTAAATACAACTGCAATAACAAAACCTGACAAATCATGGTAGAAAGCATTCTGTTAACACTGTAGCCACCATCAATATTTTATCTATATCATGCATGGCAGAAAAGAGGAGAATCACTATTATTCTGTATTTTAGCAACAAGACATGCATGTGCTCTGCCATCAGGACTCTTGGACAATGTATTAGCAGTCTTGAGAAATAAATATAAACATGTGATGATAGTTACTGGAAAGCAAAGACAAGGTCTATCTGAAATAATTAAAAAAAAGAAAAACATGATTGAAAGACTGATAAACAACTATAGCCAACAATAACCAAATTGAAAACATAACTAAAGAATTTCTAATTATTCTAACAATGCGCATGTTAAAATACGAATGAGCCTAATTATAAAAGCATGGCTCTCCACAACGCAAATTATAAAGCTCCATTTAAAAACTTAAGGGAAGACGCAAAGCACATGGCCCTATATGCCCTAACATGTTGAGTTCAGGGCAATAGAAATGCCCATAATTCTGAAATTCATCAATTCAGTGATTTTTTTTTTAAATTAACACTGCTCCAGGAAAGAGGATAAGAGATTCTGAGTTTTTTCTAAAAGAGTAAAATTTAAAACATAGAAAAGAGTGAGGGCTACAAAAACATCTCTTAAAATTATAGCAATGTAGCTAGAGTTTTACTGCCTGGCCCACAGTCAGGACAAATCTCTGTCACCCACCAGTCCCACAGGCACTCAGACCCAACCAAGTAAACACAGAGACTTATATTGCTTACAAACTGTATGGCCGTGGCAGGCTTCTTGCTAACTGGTTTTATAGCTTAAATTAATCCATTTCCATAAATCTATACCTTGCCATGTGGCTCGTGGCTTACCGGCATCTTTACATGCTGCTTGTTCTGGCTGCAGCGGGCGGGCAGTGACTCCTTCTGCCTTCCTGTTCTTTCTTTTCTCCTCTCTGTTAGTCCTGCCTATGCTTCCTGCCTAGCCATGGGCCAATCAGTGTTTTATTTATTGACCAATCAGAACAACACATTTGCCATACAGAACATCCCACAGCATAGCAATTAATTCTTTTTAATGGTTTTTGGAAGTGTGGATTTGGCACAAGAAAAGAACAACCAGTGAAACAGAAGATGCACATACATATGTAAATGTCCAGACATGTAACCCACCTATAGATGACAAAGGGCATGTTCTCCAATAACAAGAAAGGAAAACAAGAGAAATTTAATAAATCTGCTGCCAAATGCAGCTACCAACTTGCACCTCACATACCATGAATAAAGAATTAATATTACTGAGGAAAAAGATTATATAAAATTTAAATAACATTTTACTATAGAAAGCCTTTTAAGGAAGAAAAAATGAAAGAAGATCTCCTCTATTTCCCCTCCCCAGGGAAGATCTGATCTCCTGGTTGGACTAAGGGGCAGGTGGGCATGAGAACTTGAGCGATTGTGTTGTAGGGTGGGCAGAGGGGAAGTGGGCTGAGAAATATAATGGAAAGGGGAGCTTTACAGCAGTCCAGTAGAAATCTGATGCAAGGAAAGGGAGTCTACAAGGATGGCCCCAGCCAAGACTCTGGGCAGCAGTGGATGCATAGCCTGAATGGGCCATCCCCGGTGATCTGATTGGTGACTACCCCGAATGTCAGCAGAGATCCTTCATCCAGTGACTGATGGAGGCAGGTTCAGAGACCCATGTCCAAACAGGGCTGTCCCTGGTGCTTTGACTGGCTCTGGGAAACCTATTCTTCATGTTGGATTGCCATGCCCAGCCTGAATACAGGGGAAGTGCTTGGTCATATGGCAGCTTGATATATGCCATGCTTTGCTGATGGCCATGGAGGCCTGCCTCTTTTTGAGAGAATACTGGGGAGGGGTGGATTGAGTGGAGAGGGGCAGAGGGGAGCCTGGGTGGGGGTTTGAGGGAAGAGTAGGAGGAGAGGAGGGAGGGAAGGCTGTGTTTGGGACACAAAGTAAATAAATCAATTAATAAAAATGGTAAAACAATAACGGAGACAGTTGACAAGTCTGTCTCCATCAAATATAAACTTTTGCATAATAATAAAGAATTCTACAGAAGGAAGAGAAATGGACACGAGTTTTCTACCTTAAGGAACACACAGGAGCTGGGCAGTGGTGGCGCACACCTTTAATCCCAGCACTCGGGAGGCAGAGCCAGGCGGATCTCTGTGAGTTCGAGGCCAGCCTGGGCTACAGAGTGAGCTCCAGGAAAGGCACAAAGCCATGCAGAGAAACCCTGTCTCAGAAAAAAAAAGAAAGAAAGAAAGAAAGAAAGAAAAAGAAACACAGGAAAGACACCATTTTGTTTTATTTTGTTTTGTGAGACAGAGCTTCACGTGAGTCCAGACTGGTCTCATAGGCTCTGTGTAGCAGAGGCTGGTCTTGAACACTCTCCTGACTCTCCCAGCTCTTCAGTGCTGGGATTACAGGGATGCTCCAAGACACCTGCTCTTACCACAGCACAAAGTATGGTTGTGAACAGTAGTACTATGATCTGCTACTGACCTTGGCTTCCATCCAAGGGTCCTCTCACGAGTTTGTTATTAGAGTTCCGGCTTTGTCATCTATTTTCGGAACTAACCTAATGTTTTCAGAACTTTGTCATACTGGTGACCTTTGGTCTAGTTCAAACTTCCTTTCCTTTGTGGCACTTTGTGATATTTCCTGCTTCTTCCTTATTTCATGGACACAAAACACACCTCCTAGCTGCTGGACAGTGTGTCAGCTGGAGACTCCTGTAAATAAGATCTGCCTTTCGCAGATGTTGTCTCAAAGCTAGTCAGTGTCACCATCGAGGGCAACACCACTGGACCTCAATAAAGGCACAGTGCTTTGGAAGGTTTCCTTTCCTCTCCCCAGGTTTCTTCCCCTCTCCCATTTTTCCATTGTTTCTCTGATAGCATTGGCCTTCCTGTGTACCCTGCACACCATATTGGACTGTCTCCTGCAATCTGGAAGAACTGAAAATGCTCCATTCTCTCATGTGCTCTCTTATGCTGTCTCTTCTGTGTCCTACCAAGCAACTCACTTGAGTTTAATTTCCTTCCAAGTGTGTGCGTCGTACAGTGTACCTCTCTGGGTAAGGATACAGTAGTGGCAGGTCAGTCAAGAGTTACCAGGGTCTGTGCTGCCCTACAGTGTGCCTAGATAGATAGATAGATAGATAGATTGATAGATAGATACTGATTTGCATCCTTTTATTTCCCACAGAATAGCTATGTGCTAGGGAAACAAGTATCATATTTAATATTGCTAACTACAAAGTGACACTTCCTCCTATTGAAACACTTGTTAGAATATTATTAAATGTGTGTACTATTTGACCAAACAGTGTCATTTCTGAAAGTTTGCCCTAACAAAAGACTCTAATCATACAAAAAGATAACTGCATAGAATCAAAATGGAAGTCATTCTCTAGATACTCATACAACTAAATACACAATATTTCACAGCTCAAGATATATCCACTCATATTGCCAATGAATTTTCATTGCATTTAAAGATAAGTTGAATAATGTATAAAAGTGGATAACAAGTGCTTTTAACTCCTTCACTCATACATATAATATTTGATTGCATATAGTATGTAAAATATTCATAAAACATGTAAAATGTACACACATATTTAAAATATATAAGTAGATTAAAAACAATGGTCAAGTCTTAAATACAGGTATATTGAAAGGGGATTATAGGAACAAAGGTCACTAAAGTCAAATTTTATGCTCATAGACTAAATTATTTATATTGAGAATACATGCATATTCATTTATTGTGAAAAAAATTAAATTTAATAAAAATTGCCAGGCGGTGGTGGCGCACGCCTTTAATCCCAGCACTCAGGAGGCAGAGGCAGGTGGATCTCTGTGAGTTCGAGGCCAGCCTGGGCTACCAAGTGAGTTCCAGGAAAGGCGCAAAGCTACACAGAGAAACCCTGTCTTGAAAAACCAAAATAAATAAATAAATAAATTAATTAATTAATTAATTAAATTAAATAAATAAATAAAAATAAAAATAAAAAAATAAAAATCACCTTCCACAGAGGAACATTCAATACATAATTATTACTATTATAAAAATGAATGATTAAAAATCTTGAAACTCTATATTACTCTTTTGCTTTTAGGCACTTAGAATCTATTTCTCTGAAATTCATAATTCCACTCCAGTGTTTTAACACATCATTGAATATGTTTAGTTTAACCAGAGCATTAAAAGAAGCTTTTCTAGTGACCAGAAATAACTGTCTGGATTGAAATGAAATGAGAAAAACAGCCAAACTTCCACTTCACTCTACTTGTATACATTTGCACCAAGTAACATCGAACTTGGTATTTGCAAAGGGCAATATATGTTCCAACACAATAGGCCAAGAGGAGAATTAACATTTTAAGGGTTGTGCCTCTATTATTTACCCATGCTTTGTTATTACTTTTAATGAATCATGTTAATATCTATGTGGCTGCCATAAACGTAATTTATTTGAGAAAAGCAAAAACATCTTGTCATAGGTTATTACTTTTGTTATTATAAAGATGATACGGTTAATGTTAACTTGGAGTCTCTGCAAACTTGAAGGCTCTTAAAAATCCAAATTATTTCTCAGCGAAATGTTAAACTTTCTATTAAAAGTAATACATCTCAAAAACATCAGTAATTCTGGGTCTGCTCTTCAGCTCATATCATAGACACCTCAGGCTTTTTTGTGATCTGTCCTTCAGTAATTGGTTGTAAGGTCAACAGTTTAGCATATTATACTTAATGTAATGGTTGTATTCGATTGATGCCTTTCTCATCTAATGATAATTCTTATTAATGTAAGTTATGTGGAATAGATGGACTCAGGCCAATCATAAACTCCCCTGACTGTAGTTCTGAAATACACTCAACCTCATAATGATAGAAAGTCGTATCTGGAAAACTCCGAGGGTGTCTTCAACTTGGAAGTTAACTTCTTCAAGTGAATTAGGACTGTCCTTGGCAAATGGTGAAGGACCTCACTAAATGAAATTCATAATTAGATTTACAGTGACATAAATGTATCTCTACCTCTTTTTTTATTTTAAAAGTGAGATTTGATTAGATCATCTAACCCTGTCTTCCAGTTAGAAAGGAAGAAAATCTAAATATATGACATCCTGTAGAAACCATTCCAAACAACCCTGCAATACTGATAAATTAATCGTGAAAGGAAATATAAAGTATAAATATCACTCTGGTGAAATTTTAGAATAGATCACCCAGGATAAAATCCATGAACATTTGACAAATAGAAATAAATAATGATAATAAGACTATTATGAGGTGCATGAGAAATTTTATCAAACAAAAGTTTCATTTTAAGCAGATTGGTAGACCAAACCTGGTAAAGAAAGTCAAGTATGGGCTGGGGACTTAGCTCAGTCATTACAGTATCTGTCATGCAAGCAGGAGTCCTGAGCTCGAAGCCTTCGAACTCACGTAGAAAGCAAGACTTGGCAATGTACACCTGAAACCCCAGCTTTGGGAGGTCAGGGGTGGAGTCAATCAGATCACTGGAGCTTGTTCACCAGCCACCTGAATCCATGTGTTTCAGGTTCATGAAGACACCTTTTCTAAAAATTAAATATATATGCATAAGTACCTGTGCACTCACAACCACATACCACACATTTACACAATACCATACACACACCAAAAAATACAAAACAAAGATAAATTATTCATTCATTGAGTGATTGACATACTTCAAGGTGTTTTTAATGAGAAAGATTGAAAATGTGGGCAGTGAGGTTGAATTAGGGCTTGTGGGGTGGTAAAGCTTAATTAGTAGTTACTTACCAAGTTGGGAGGAGAAGGTGTATGTTTTCTTTGAAATTCTGTGTCCATGCCCATATTCAGTAGTTGTTTTTTAATTAATAGTTTGGAAATACAGAGCCCGAAGCTTATAGATTACTCAATCTCAGAGACTTTGATAGTACAGGCAGTGACAAAACTGTGATTCCAAAATGTGGTACCCTTAAATCATGACATTAGCACAACCAGGTGAGGGGCATTGGAGAGGTAGTTTAAGAGCTGGCTGCTCTTTCACAGGACCTGGTTCAGTTCCCAACACCTACATGGCCACTCACAACTGTCTGAGACTCTAGTTCCAGGGCATCCAATGTACTCTTCTGATCTCTGTGTGCATATACATACATGTAGGCAAAACTCTAATACACATAAGATAAAATAAATAAATCTAACTTTTAAAAAAGATCCTTTTAGTTGACATGTAGGAGGGATATCTTAAAGCAGTGGTTCTCACTCTTCCTAATGCTGCAACACTTTAATACATTACCTCATGTTGTGGTAAGCTCTAATCATAAAATTATTTCTGTTGCTACTTCATAACCATAAAACACGGACCCTACTGTTTTAAATTGTAATGTATATATGTTTGTTTTCCAATGGTCTTAGGAAACCCTTGTGAAAGGGTTATTTGCCTCCCCTCAATGAGAACCACTCACTTAAAGGCTTGCCTAACAATGATAAGACAAAAACACACTAGTACATTATCAATAGTACCTGTGCACAAGACACTGTTTCATTTGCCCACACTATGAGTCAGTGGAATGATTAGCTGCTTCTTTCTTGCAAAAAAACAAAGACTGTGATTTAATCCATGAGTATTCAAAACAACACACACTTATTTACAAGGACTTGCTCTTCATCTAAATATATGGTTGCTATCTTTAAAAGCATATTCTAAATATTATTGGGAAAAGGTTGCTTTAAACTTGAAAATTCTAAGAATGTGTCACAGGAAGAAATTGCATTTTTTTCTCTTAAGCTGTAAAGTATAAAGTGTGTGTGTGTGTGTGTGTGTGTGTGTGTGTGTGTGTGTGTGTGTGTGTGTGTGTAGTTTGGATATGGAATATGTCCTGGAAGAGCTAATAGTGAGGCTTTAGCCCCAGCGGGCAGCACTACTGAGAGGTAATTGGATTACAAACATGTGAACCTCTCCCCAGATTAACCCAGTAGAGAGTTCATAGCTGAATGGGATCTCAGATGGCAGTAGGTCACTAGTCAATGAGGTGTCTTTGATCCTCCATCCATTCCTTGTATTGACCCAGATCCACAACAATGAAATCAAGGCGCCATGGACGGAAACCTCTGTGTCAGTGAGCCAAAATGTGCAATCTCCTCCATTGAGTTGATTCTCATAGGTGCTTTATCACACTTAGGAAAAGCTGACTTGCCAGAGTTTGTGAACATACTTTTGGAAAAGGTACGTGTCATACTGATTGGAAGAGAAAACAAAAGCAGTCGTGATTATATAAACACTGGCCAGATTGTCTCTTAAAAACAAAAACAATTTTGTTTTATATTTTTTATCCTTCTTTTTTAAAAAAGATTTATTTATTTATTTTGTATACAGCATGCATGACTACAGGCCAGAAGAGGGCACCAGATCTCATTACAGATGGTTGTGAGCCACCATGTGGTTGCAGGGAATTGAACTTAGGGCCTCTGGAAGAGCAGTCAGTGCTCTTAACCTCTGAGCCATCTCTCCAGCCCCTTTTTATCCTCCTTTTTTTTTGTGGCAAAAAGACTTGAGCTCAGGCCTTTGCTCACACTATGCATGTTCTCTCCCACTTCAGTTCTTCTATGAGAGGAGATCTTAGAAAGCTGAGCATGTGGATCTGAATGCACTCTGCAGCCCAGGCTGGCTTTGAACCTGCCATCTTCATGTCTCAACCTCCAGCGTAGCAGGAATTTGAGGCCTGTGCCAATAAGCCTAGGTTCTTACCATTCCTTGTTTTAATAAATGCTTATCAAAGAAATAATACGATGATTCTCCCAAGCATGACTTTTAGAGTCAAGAAAGGATGGAAAATGAGATACATAAACTCAAACAAACAGAGCATTCATACACACCCATATTTATTCATTTTTGCGTATTCAGATTTGTATGTTGACATGCAAACCACAGATATGAGGTATACACATATTAAATTAAGGAACAATAAAAAAATAAGAAATTGTGGAAATAAGTGACAGAAATCATCATCAAGACTTGGATGACCATGTCAGAGACCTCAGAGAAGGGATTTCTGAAAGGAGCTGATGGACCCTAGATAGCCTGGAAGACATTTCAACATGACTTAAGGGTCAAGTGAGAAAAAAGGGTTTCCTACAGTTCTCCTTTGTTCTATAATTTAATCATAGTCACTTACTCAAAGGAACTTGGGCTGTAAACTGCCTTGTCTATCTGGGAGAGAGATGGATATAAAAGTGTAAAAAGGTTTAAAAATTTATGGTAAGAGCTTGCTGAAGCATTTCTGCATATGTAAGTAGATTATGCCAATTTGATTTTATTTGCAAAATTAGAGTGCCCTTAGAAAGAAACAAAATATTTAATTTGAATGGTAATTCACTATTTCTATTTTGTCATGAACCACTGAATCATTTCTGCAGTTTTGGCAACCTACCCAGCAGTTAAATTAGAACATTTTAAAACAATATTTATATATTGCATTTGGAGTTCTCACCTATGTAGCTATACATTTTTTAAATCAGAACTTATGGTTTTTATTCCCAGAAAAGTGACTATTCTGAATAAGTAGCTGTTTCTTTCTCATACTTGTTTAGGATATTCATTCTAAGCATTTTATTTCTGTAATTTAGATGTTATGTTCTAGTAGTTTTATTTTTCTTCCTATGATGAGCAAACATGTTTGTTAAAGTACTTAAGCAATATATAGACACTATTTGGTAAGTAAATGTGATATTATTTTGTACATTAAGCTACGAACTAGCACCTATTATATTATATTATATTATATTATATTATATTATATTATACTATATTATATTGAAGAAAACTTAAAACAGCATTATTGAGAAATTGCCTAAGTTTTATATCCACTTCAGTTAATTTCAATAATAAAATATTAGATAACATTAAGAACTTTATAAGATTATAAATGCATATATCTTCTCAAAATTTAAGTTTGAACAAGTTTTCTAATCAAAGGTAAAATAAAATGCTATAAAACTGTATTTTAAAACATAAAACAAAAATTGATAAGACTGGGTACATTAGAAAATTTTAGGTGGAAAAATTTGATGTTAGTTGTATTACAATTTAAGAATTCTCTTCAAAGGACACTTTCAAGAGACTGAAAACAATAAATAAACAGAATAGGAGTAAATAGTTGAAAAAATCTAATAGAGGTCACATATCTACAACCTACAAGAAACTCTGTGGGCATTTAAACTTCAAGGAAAAAAGTTATAAGAAATTGTGAGAGAGAGAGAGAGAGAGAGAGAGAGAGAGAGAGAGAGAGAGAGAGACAGAGAGACAGAGAGGGAGAGGGAGAGGGAGAGGGAGAGGGAGAGGGAGAGGGAGAGGGAGAGGGAGAGGGAGAGGGAGAGGGAGAGGGAGAGGGAGAGGGAGAGGGAGAGGGAGAGGGAGAGGGAGAGGGAGAGGGAGAGGAGGGGAGATCCCTGAACAAATATGTGGTCCAAACAATTCTAAAGCATCAGAGAAGCACATGAAGGGATGTTCAATACGTTGTCATCAGCAGAAAAACATCACTGAGCAACACATACTACCAAAGGCTTGTGAGCATGCCATTCATGTCTTCCAAGCATCAAAAAGTATAGTCACCTTAGCAGATAACTGGAAAATTCATATAAAACAAAATCCAGCTTCAATGTGTACTCATGCTCTCAGATATGTACTCATTGCATTGAAAAACATACATCAGTACAAAAATAGTAAGTGTAAATATTTATAGGAGTTTTATTCATAACTGTCAAAACTAGAAGCAAACAAGAAATCCTCCCATTGGTGAATAGATAAACAAACTATGTTAGATTCGTGCAGTGGGATGTTATTTGGTTACAAATAGAAATGCAGATATCAAATTACAAAGACAAAGGGAAAAATGCTGCCCTAGTTTGGATGACTGTCCCCCAAAGTTTCTGCTGTTAGCAGGTTTCATCATCAGCCTGGGATGCGATTAAAAGATTAAGAAATCTCTAAATGGTCTAGGATAGTGGAGGAAGTTCAGTTACTGAGGGCATCTTCTTGCAGGGACTAATGAGACCCTGAGCTGCTTCTCTTGTTACCGGAGGTAAAATCGGGCTCTCCCACACTCACATTCTAGTGTGCTGCCTTGCCACATCCTCAAACACTGGGCCATCAACACACAATATAAACCTCTGCAACTATGTGCAGAAGCAAAGCCTTCCTCCATCTGATCTTATTTACTTCCGGCACTTGTTTCAGAGCTGTGCAAAACTGATTAAATAAATGAACGTGGCCAAATGAAGGCAGCCAGTCCGGCAAGCCGAGTACTGTTCGATTACTATCCTCTGATGTTTGTAACAGGAAAAGGCACTGTGCCAGGAAAGGAGTGGAGGGGAAGTACATGTACAGGTGCACCAGAGGGCAATTTTTTTTTTTTTTTTTTTTTTTTTTTTTTTTTGGTTTTTTTCGAGACAGGGTTTCTCTGTGTAGCTTTGCGCCTTTCCTGGAGCTCACTTGGTAGCCCAGGCTGGCCTCGAACTCACAGAGATCCCCCTGCCTCTGCCTCCCAAGTGCTGGGATTAAAGGCGTGCGCCACCACGCCCGGCTCCAGAGGGCAATTTTTAGAATGGTGAAACCATTCTGAGTGGTAACATAAAGGAGAATTTATATGATGCACCTTTGGTTAAAGATTTAAAGTGTTTAGCACCAAGAGTGACTTCTGACACAGGTACATTGAAAAACAGGAAGGCACACCCATATTAGGTTTGACATTATCACAATAATAAAAGAAAATAATGAAAGAAAAAATACATCTAATACACAACCTGAGTCTATTCAACACGTGGTAAGGTGGGATCCTGGGTAGGATTCTGGAGCAGGCAATTGACTTTAAGTAAAAAAACAAGGCAGTTTGAACAAACGATGAATTTATTTAATATGAATTTCGTGTCCACATCTCATGGACTGGGGTCGGGGTGAGGTGATTCAGTGGTTAAGAGTACTTGCTGCCCTGTATTACAGGGGACCTGGGGAGTTGATGCCCTCTTCTGGCCTTTGTTGGTACTCTACACACAGTGCACAGATAAAAATGCAAAGTACACATATACACAAAATTTAAATAAATATGCTTTAAATGCATGCTATTAGATCATTAATTGCAGAGTTATATTATCAACCTAAGATGCCGATTCTATGTATACTAACTCCCCAAACTTTAGGTTCATCTTTGAATTTCTGTTCTCAGGACTTCTCTTACTTGTCCTCTTCCTGGAATGTTGATTATCCTATTCTTCATCTATCTCATACCCAACTACTTTAATTATAATTATCTCTAACCACTAGATCTCACCTTAAAGCAAACTCTTCAGAGAGACTTATTTTGCTGGTTTCAATCAAAGCCATTACCTCCAAAGCTTCCTTTACTTCTTTCTTCACAAGACACACTGTTTTGTATATCATCTGTTTGGCTAACCAATTAAAATCTATCACTTTCATGGATGACAGACTCCATGAAAGGAAGAGTCACATTTGTTCACGTATTCTAGCCTGAGATACAATAGAATAAACTAATCTTGATTATAAAAGATTATTCTTAATGTTGCTTCTTTCCTGGATGAATGTAGAACTATTTATATTCTAAGCTATTTATACATGACTTCCTTATAGTCAATGGGGACTATAAAATGTATCTTAAAAATTCACACTTGTGTAACAGAGCTGGATACACAAATGCCCACTGGCAAAGTCTCCCTAAATACAAACTCTTTTCATTCACATTTTATTATGGAGTTTAAGTAGTGTATTGAAACAAAATAAGGTGCTTACATTTTTTTAAGTGTTCAAACATTTTGGAAATTAAAAGGAAAATATTAATTTCTCTATCAAAAAATATACTTGTTAATAGATTTGCTGATTAAAAAAAATTGTTGATTAGAAAAAACAGCCACCAAAAATTTCAAAACAAAGAAAACAATAACTATTTGTTGAAAATTAACATATGTATCATCAACATAAAAGATGAATGGAATACCTTAACAATATAATCAAATCAAACCATAGCCTTTTTATTCTGTAGTTTTAGTGTTTAATAGAAATGTGTTTGTTTAGTGTGTGGCAAAAATAAATAATATTGCTAAGAGAAAAGAATCTTCTACTATGAAAATATTTTTGAGCCAAGCAGTGGTGGAGCACATCTTCAATCCCAGCAGACCTCTGTGAGTTCGAGGACAGCCTGGTCTACAGAGCGAGACCCAAGACAGCCAGAGCTACATAGAGGAACCTTGTCTTGAAAAATCATAACACCAAACAAACAAACAAACAAAAGAAAAGAAAAAGAAAAAAAGAAAACATTTTTTAAATTTCTGATATCTGTTTAGAAAGAATACATTATTTTGCTGTCAACATTTCTCTTACCTTAAGACTGGGCTAGTTGAAGCTGGGTGGTGGTGATGCATGCCTTCAACCCCAGTACTGGAGAGACAAAGGCAAGGGGATCCTTGTGAGTTCGAGGCCAGCCTGGGCTGCAGAGTGCGTTGCAGGAAAGGCTCCAAAGCTACACAGAGAAACCCTGTCTCAAAAACAACAACAACAACAACAACCAAAAACAAAAACAAACAAACAAAAGAACAAAACAAACAACAACAAACAACAAAGGCTGGGGTAATTGATATAAACCACAAGGGACAGAGGGGCTCATATTTAATTGTTTAAGTATCAAATTAGAATTCCTTATATAAGCATCACCAAGTATATATTAGTCACTTTTCATGGTACTTTGACAGGATCCCTGACTAAGGCAGCTTAAGGAACTGGCTCACAGTTGGAGAGTACAGGCCAGTATGGTGGGAAAAGTAAACACACAGGAGCTTGAGGTAGCTGGTCAGTTTGTCTCCACAGCCAGGAAACACATCGACAAGAATGCCAGTACTCAATGGCTTTCTGGTTTTCATTTCGCCTGGGACCACAGCCCATGGCATGGTGCCAATCATTGTGAGGGTTGGTCTTCCCACTTCAATTAATGTCATCTAGAAAATTCTTCACAGACAGGCTCAGAGATTTATGTGTATGGTGATTGTAAATCTAATCAAGTTGACATTCATGACTGACTGTCACAATGAGGTAGTTTTAATGTTTGGAACTATGCATCACATTATTGTTAGAACCGAATGTGGACTATATGAAAAGAAGAAAATTGTATCATCTATGAGAAAATCTGGTTTTGAAATTATGTAATGACCATTTAATACTATGTCATTGCAACCAGATGGCGGTGGCACATGCCTTTAATCCCAGCTCTCTGGAGGCAGAGACAGGCAGATCTCTGTGAGTTTGAGGCCAGCCTGGTCTACAAAGTGAGTTCCAGGACAGCCAGTGCTGTTACACACACACACACACACACACACACACACACACACACACACACACTATAAATAATATCTCAAAACAAACAAACAAAAAGAAAAAGACGGTGTCATTACATGCCATAAATATTTTATATCAGTTACTGAAAAGAAAAATCTGTTGTTTGCATGTGATGTAATTTAAATTTGAATGTGAATGATGACTTGATTCTCCTAATATGAGCATGTAAATCTACATTTAATCCAGTTCAAGCAAATTTTGATTTACTTAATTTAATTTTTTTATTCATTTTACATACCAACCACAGATCCCCCTCTCATCCCTCCTCCCACTCCCCCTACCCTTCCGCCAACAGGGTAAGTTCTCCTAAGGGGGACAGCTAAGCCTGGTACATTCAGTTGAGGCAGGACCAAGACCTTCCCTGCTTCATTAGGGGTGAGCAAGATGTCAGAGCAGGGGTAATGGGATCCAGAAAGCCAGCTCATGCGCTGGGGATAGATCCTGATCACACTGCCAGGAGCCCCTCATGCAGACCCAGCTACACAACTATCTCCCACATGCAGAGGGTCTAGTCCAGTCCCATGCAGGCTCCACAGCTGTCGGTCTAAAGTTCGTTAGTTCCTCTGAGCTTGGTTCAGTTGTCTCTGTAGATTTCTTCATCATGATCTTGATCCCCTTTGCTCATGTAAGCCCTCTTCCCTCTCTTCGACTGGACTCCTGGAGCTTGGCCTGGTGCATGCTTGTAGATCTCTGCATCTGCTTCCATCAGTTACTAGATGAAGGCTCTCATGGTCCAATTGGAGCTGGTGGAGTCTGTGTCTCAGGGAGCAGCTGCAGTCTCCCAGGATGCCCTTAATGTTTCTTCAAAGGTTTGGCCATAGTCTTTTTGTTTGTTTTAGAAGCATTCACAAGTCAAAGAAGGGAAAACATGTCATCTCTCTTCGCTGGAGGTTTTCTTACGATATCAAAGAGGAGGAAATGACGTTATGCAGAAGGAAATTATAACAGTTAATGGGATAGCAATGAATAGTAAAGGAAGCCCTCATACTCTTCCACTCAGCCTTGCCTGGGGATCCGGTACTAGCACGTCACTATTTGTTCCTGCAGAGTGGGGATTTTTGACAAAGGGGGAGGTGGGGAGAGGGGAGGAGTTGAGTTGAGGATTGTTCATCCTGCTGAGAGAAAGCTACGCACTTACGCTAAGTGCACCACAGTAAGATCTAAGCCAACACACTGGTACACCTTGCATCTTTGCCTGTTCCTACCATCACTCAGCCATGGAGAATTTGACTCCCTGCTGGTGCTGAGGCAGCATTCCTTGGCCGGCCACCGTTCTGCTCTTACCTGCTTGCCGGTGGGCTATATAACCTGTCTGCTCCTCAGTCATAGAGCAGTTCCTCCACAAATTTACAATTGTGCTCTCTTTGGTACGTGTCCCAGAAACTCGTGCCTAAGGCTCCCTGTGCGTTTGTAGCTAAATTCTGCAAAATAATTGAGGATGAAAAGGGAGACTTTGAAGTTCTTGATGCCGGCACTTAGTACTGAACAATTTTGACAAGTCGACGATTTAGAATTTGCCTAGTCCTCAATTTAAAAGCAACTCTGATGATACGAGTTGATTCCAATGAGCTACAAGTTCAAAGATAGAAAACTTACTTTTCCTAGATGCTTTCAGTAAAAAGGATTATGAGCTGTTCTGGACTCTTCACACTGGTTAAGTAACATTTCAACTGCTCTTGTTTAGTGGAATGAGATGCCTAAAAAATACAAAAAAAAAAAAAACCAAAAAACCCAACACTTATTTCTAGAATTAGCAAAACCCACAAACTCTGTTGCTAGAAAGTGGGCTCCCACAGGAATTCACAAAACTCTGTGGCATACCATTGCCTTTAAATGGCCTCAAAGCCTTTCTTAAAATGGCCTTATGTGGTCTCTATTTGTGGAACCCTTTTCCACAAAGTGCTAGTGTGTCAAGAAGTATGAATATAACCTTAATGACAACTTGCTAGTTTGAAAATAAGCACCTTTTATACCAGTTTGGGTAAACTCAGTTCTCTTACCCAGGCATAATACAAATTTTAGGAGTAAATGAATTATTTTGGGTGGTTAGATGTTCAGTCTTTTGAGTATCGTAAAGTTCAATTTAGAAGTCTAAAATAAACCACATAGCATCAAATAATTTTGTAGTTTATCATTTGGACAAGAGAAAAATTATGATTGAAGATCAAAGTGTGTCTTAGGGTATATGTAAACTTTCTCGCAGGAAATGATTTTAGTAACCATTAGCGATGGCATCGGGCATGTGATTTATGAGGTATGAAACAGCACAAAGTAATCCAAGCTGCTGCTCTTGCTGGGTTTGTAGCTCAGTGGCAGAATGCTTGCCTAGTATGCACATGGCCCTGGACCCAAATTTCTGGTACCACAAAGCACCTGCTAATTTCATACATTGTTTTCTGTAATTTGGAATTCTGAACTACGTTATCTTTAAGAAGTTCCCTGTACTATGTTGTTTAAAAACTTCCGCATGAGTTTGGGTTTCCACACATATAGTGCCTTTTCTCTTGTGGAACTGCCTAGGAAACAATTTATGGCTCTGGGTTAAGGACATGAGTACTTATGATGATCTGTTACTCTCAAGAGGAAAGAAACAGACTAACAACCACCAGTGTAGATGTAACCAACCATCTTATTAAATAAGAAACACAGAACCAAGGCAAAGAAGAAAGCCAAGAGATCAAAGCTAAGAGCCTTACCTGTCTGCTGCAGCTAGCCTCTTGAGCCAAGAGACCTTTCCAAAGAGACCTACTTCCTGTCTGTTTGTCTTTATATAGACTTTCTGTTCTGCCTTCTCATTGGTTGTAAAACCAACCACATGACTGCCTCATCACTGTCTGTTGTACAGCCCTCCAGGTCTTCTATGGTATTGAGATTAAAGGCGTGTGTCTCCAATGCTGGCTGTATCCTTGAACACACAGAGATCTACCTAGCTCTGCCTACCAAGTGCTGGGATTAAAGGCACGTGCCACAAATGCCCAGCTCTGCTATGGCTTGCTATTATCTCTGACCCCCAGGCAATTTTATTTATTAACATACAAATAAAATCACATTTCAGTACAAATAAAATATCACCATACACCAGTTTTGATTATCCAATTAAGGGAAGAGAATCATTGAAAATACAATGGTTTTTTGCTTATTTTTTAAGGATTTAATTGTGTGTGTACATGTGCGTGCTTGTGTGTGTGTGTGTGTGTGTGTGTGTGTGTGTGTGTGTGTGTGTGTATTCATGAATGCCTAAAGAGACCAGAAAAATATGATCCCCTGGAACTGGACTTACAGGTGGCTGTGAGCCACCAGACATGGGTGCTGGAAACTGAACTTGGGTCCTGTCTAAGAACAGTAAATGTCCCTAACCACTGAGCAATCTCTCCGGGATGTGTGGTGATTTTTAAGTTAATAAATTTTGTGTGGTGATGTTGTCGTGATTGTGGTAATGTTATCCCTTTACTTCCAACAAATCCGGTGATAATTAGATATTGTTTTACTTATTGAGACAGCGATTGCCTGGAACGGTATCTCCAAAGCCTGAATCTGCTGCTGCTTTTCCGGTCACCTTGCCTTGTTTATATCAGTAAGTGATGGCTGCCCTCCTTGCAAGCTGTCTGTTTCACACATAAAACAAAATGACGACTCTGGATCAAATCATCAAGTCTGGTATTCAAAATGATGGCTCACTGGATTCTAATTCTTGTGAAGGAACAAAGTCCATGTCATGGTACCTTAAATATTCTTAAATTACTACCCTTTGTTCTATAGTAATGACGGCAAACACTCTGGGACTGATCTTTCAGAAACAGAGAAATTGCCAAGTCTGACTGACTAGTCCACTTTACTCATTGACACCATCCATAAATGTTTTCTTGTCCTTTTCTGACTCTTCTGTACTGTTCTGTTCACTTTTTACACATCCATCCTGCCCTTTTATGTTATTTTGTGGGCATTTTAAGACCACTCTCTCAACCTATTCCAGTAATTTGTGTTCCACTTTTATAGGATAAACTATCATTATAATTTCCCATAAAGTATATCATGATTAAGGTCAATTTAGTTAAATAAAATATAAACATTTTATATTTTGCTCCAAGATGTTTTTCAAAACAAAGATAAAGTCAATAATTTTCAGGAATGTCCACAAAATTCACACTGTGATGTTATACAGGTGACAGACAGAGCATTTGCCTAATGTAGTTCAACTGTGGGGTCAATTCCTGGCATCATACACACAATACACAACACACACACACACACACACACACACACACACACACTGCTTTGCCAATATGGTAACCCACTGCAAAATGCTATGGAACTGATCCTCACTACCCAACAAAAATTTCTGCCTCTTTTAGTATTTCTTCCGATGAAGATCATCATTTAAATAATTCTCCACACTCCTTTTCCTTTTCTATGAATGTACTAGCCATGCCATCTCTGTCCAACGTGTGAATGCAACTACAAAACTCCCTGCTCAATGCTGCCCAGATGCAGCTGCTCATCTCCATTGCAGTCCTTTATCTGAGCTGAAATTCAAATGCTTCACTAAACCTTTTAAGGAAATTCATCCTTTTAGTATTAATGTAGATGTCAGTATACCTAATATATCTACCTGAGTAGTTTGTTTTCCATAATTATAGATTACTAAAGGCCAGATCAAAACATTTTTAAAAGATTGTATAAAGTGCATAGCTTATTGCCTAGAATGTAATATGTACACATCTAATTTAGTAAGTGCTGACAAAGACTTTCTCCTTGAGAAAATTTAGTTTGTCTATTATGAGCTCTTTCTCTACCAGGCTCCACCCTTTGTCTACAAAGACTAGAACAGCAGCTATAATAGTGTTAATAGTTCAAGTCTTAATGTCTAGCCTGATGCTATCCCTCTTCAAATGCCTACATGAGAAAACTCAAGGCTTCCACAAGAAACTTCTGTTTGTAAGTGCTGCTTAGTTTTCATTTTAGCCAGCACCCTGTAGGAAGGTAAGGTTGACCTTCAACAGAGCCACTTAATAGACCCCAGATGATCTCAAGGGGACCATCATCCTCTTCTCAGTTTTCTGTAACTCTTATTACCTTAGTCCTGCTGAGTCTTTTTTCATATATTTGTTCCAATTAAAATGTCACTCACCTTTGTAAAAAATCAGTTGATTTCAATGCACCTTGGATCTTTGTACTGTTGCAACAGTTGTTTACCAGTTCAAATCAGTCATTTCCACGATAACTACTCATCTTTGGTTATTTCTGAAAATATGCACAGTGTAGCTCGCCAACACGGGATTCCCTCTGCTCTCTACAGACAATAAAATCAGAAGACTAAACCAGGAATTTTGTCACTGGGAGTCTTCCTCTGGACTTCCTGAAGCTCTTTGGTTCTGACAGTTTCCAAAACTAGAATTTGAATAGACATAGATCTACAGAGTTCATAATAGAGTTAAAAGGTAAGAGGGGACAGTTGCTAAAGGGACCATTGTGCTACTTTGCTAGTTAAGTGCCCTTTCTATATGCTTTCTAAATACTGTGGAGCAGAGAGCTTTTCTGAGAACTTGTCCTGTACAGGTGATTGACAGACCCATTGACTCCTATGGACAGGGCAATGCTATGTAATGGCCCCTGCTAGGTTGCTCATTTCATAAAGTTTACAGGTTCTGGGACCAGGCATAGACAATTAGCAATTAAATGACCATTTGGGTAGTTCAGACTTTCATGTCTCCTCCTAAGACTAGAGATATAACTCAGGTGCTATTCTCCTGAAGAGTACCTAGAACTCTGTTATTCCCATTTTTCTTTTATAAGCTGTTGATTGTGAACCAGGTGCCATCTAGTGTATCTTTTAAGCCCACTAATATCTGTATAAAATAGCCCAAATTCTCACTCTGGTACACTTGACCAGCTTTTGTTAAGCCCTAGCTAGTTACCAGTAAACGGTAATTTGATACAAATGTCAGTAGGAGGCAGTACTGCCTAGCTGGAGGATCTGTTCAGCAAAAATGACCTCTTTGGCAATATGCCACTGAGGACCCAGGAACACGCCTAGGCAAGCGCGATTTCTGTGAGCACAAAAGAAAAAAAGTCAATCAATTCAAAGTGATTGAAGAAAAGTATACTTGATAGCATCAAATGACAATATTATAAGAAAAGAGAGAACATTTTGTGTCCTACTGTTTATGATGGCAAGTTTTTTTTTTTTTTTTTTTTTTTTTTTTGTCCCCGAGACAGGGTTTCTCTGTGTAACTTTGTGCCTTTCCTGGGACTCACTTGGTAGTCCAGGCTGGCCTCGAACTCACAGAGATCCGCCTGGCTCTGCCTCCCGAGTGCTGGGATTAAAGGCTTGCGCCACCACCGCCCGGCTACGATGACAAGTTTTAACTGCTCTCTTAAAGTGTATGGATTCTGCCCTTCTTGCTGAGATACTGTCTCACACCCTCACATTTTCACTCCTGTCAGAGTTTGGAACTAACATCTTACAAGTTGAAATAAATCTAGGAAAGGACAGAAAGGTGGGAATGAAGAGCGCATAGGAACAACAGGTTCTTATTCTAAACTGCCTGTCTTACGGTTTCTACTACTATTTGCAGTAGTGTGAATGTAATCGGCCCCCATAATCTGATGGGTAGTGGCACTATGAGAATGTATGGTTTTGGTGGAATGGGTGGGGCCTTGTTGGAGAAAGTGTGTCACTGTGGGGACAGAATTTGAGGTTTCCTATGCTCAGAATACCCCCGGTGTCTCAGTCTATTTCCTGTTGCCTGCAAGATGTAGGACTCTCAGCTACTCCTCCAGCACCAAGTCTTCTTGCATACCACCATGCCTCTGCCATGATGATAATGGACTGAACCACTGAGCTGTAAGTCACCTCCTCAATTAAATGTTTTCATTTATAAGAGTTGCTGTGGCCATCTTGTCTCTTCACAGCAATAAAAACTCTTAACTATGATACTATTTTAAAGCACTACACCAAAAACGACTTAGGTAGGAAAGATTTTCTTTCACCTTACAGCTTACAGTTCTTCACGAAGGGAAGTCAGGGCAGGAACTGAAGCAGAAGTCATGGACAGATGCTGCTTACAGCCCCGATCTTCCTGGTTTGCTCAGTTTGCTTTCTTGTGTACTCCGGGATTAACTGTATGGGGTTGGTGCCACCCACAGTGAACTGTGACCTCCCACACCAATCATTAATTAAGAAAAGCCCACAGAACAATCGGATGGAGGCAATTCCTCAACTGAGATTCCCTCTTCCCAGATATGTCTAGGTTTGTTGACAAAAATCGACCAGCACACCAGCTTAGAGGAGAAAACTTCAGCTCTGATGTTTGCCTAGGAGACAGTATTCCTTTCACACAGACTTTTTCAAATACGAATCTTAAAATAGCAATGAACCGTGCTTAAGGCCTCAGCACAGATGGCCTTTCATCTTTTCCAGCTATGAACTTGCATTTTCTGGAAATTTCACCAATAGGACTAAAAAGTTCATTTACAGTAAGAATATGCTTGATCTCTCTTGGCTTAACCCATGTGGCCTATAGGTTTGCCTTCTCAGCTGTAACTTTATTCAAAGCATCTCAACAACTACCACCCCCCACACACACACACACACACTCATTTTAAAAAGGAAAAAATTCTTCACCAAGCTTTGAGGTGTTGTTTCAGAAGCCACCCAAGTCATATATATGACTACTCTATAGATACAGCTTTCCTGAGATACTCATACCCATGCTTGGACACGTATCCTTTTTCTGAGTACCTCTCTTTCTATTAACCTCCTGTTTAAATGGATGTCAAAATCTCATCCCAGTAAATTTCACTTCTGCTACATGCTGGTTCATCCCGAAATGCATTTCTACAACCCAGTCAGGAATCCCAACTTCACTTTCGTAAAGATCTCTGAAAAGAGCATCTCATGGTGCTGTATGGGCCAGCGTGGATGTGTGTCTCCGGCTGCTTCTCCAACACCACTAAATTGTGGCTCTTACTGGAGTGAGACTGGTTAACTGCAAGGTAAATTTAGGTTTAGCGACTCAGTGGAGAGGATCAAGGATTTCTGTTCTCTTTTCCAGTGGTTCTTCTTTCCCCGTCAACTCTGCCGTGGTATGAGCAAGAGACAGACACATGGATTGGTTCTCTGTTCCTCCAGTTAGTTCTTTCGTCTTTCCAGTGGATGCTGCCACTCTCACCTCTCCACCAGTATTCATCTCAATGACATTATGTAGTCAAACCGTCAAAGGATAAGTAATCATTTAAATATATTTACTCTTAATGCCAATACCTAGGAGGCAGAGCCAAGTGGATCCCTGTGAGTTCAAGGCCAGCTCAGTCTACATAACAAGTTCCAAGCCAGTTAGGGCTACACAGTGAGACCCATCTCCAAAAAAAAAAAAAAAAAAAAAAAAAAAAAAAGATTTGCTCTTCCATTAATAAACCTTGTGAACCTACTCCACCATTCTAAACAACAAGGATCAATTACTTTTCCCTATGGTTCTTTTTAAATATAGCCCCAGATATTGATCTACCTATACCTTCTGTGCCTGTAGTGAGCCTGGAGTGCTTTGCATCTCTCTTTTTCAAGGGCTATTTGGCTAAGAGGACATTAAGATTCTTACTCCTGAAAGTTTGGTCTTTTGCCAAATGCTGTCTCTCTCTGCACCAAATGAGATGCCCCTCTTTCTTTCCCATTTGAACAAAATTTAACTTATCCAAAACATAAAATATCTGAATTAATTAGGTAGCAACTGTCCCACAGGGATGGAAATTTATTCACATTAGAAATACTATGGAAATTAAAAAGGATAGAAACTCTGAAAATGAAAGACAGAAACTTCAGACACAGGTAAGATGTTGAAAGTGCTGTGAATTAGGACACTTAGGTTCTGAAGGAAAGGTTTTATTGTAATGACAAGTTTCCATTCTCATTTGTTTATGCATGAGGGGGGATGCTAATGAGGCCCCTGATCACTCTATGTTTTCATGTATATATGCTATCATCTCTACTCTTCATTTTGGGAATCATGGGAGAACATTTAAATAGTTTGTCTAAGGACATCTGGTGAGTTCATTGGCAAAGGCAGATAAATTACTAGAAAAACTAGGTTTCTGTACTGCATTAATCTGAGCCACAATTTCTTGGTAGACTCATCCAATGTTTCAAGACTTCTAACAGCTTGAACTAGAGAAAAGAAAGTGAAAATCTGATACTATATGCACACCTTGAAATCCTTGAGAGTCAATGAATATTTATAATGATTCAATCTGGATTCAGAGGAAGGAGCATGTTCTCTTAGCAGTTGGCTCTTAGTTATTGTAAATGAGGTGAAGACCCAAGACAGCCACAGGCTGACTGTGATAAAGGAAGTTAGAACTTGGCTGTATTCTTACTGGGGCAGGTGGCAAGACGTGCCCGTTATGGAAGAAAGTGGGGGTGACAGGTGCTGGAGTGGAAGAATGGCTTTTGCTTTGGGTTTTAGCATTCTCCTTGGCTGTGACATTAAGATCTTCCACAAAAGCAGCTGCTCACCTTCCCTCTTGGCTAGAAGAGGGATCATAACAAATGCTTGCAGTTTTGAAAAGGGGGAGGGAGTAAAGAACTCGAATAATTAGGCGATACTGTTTATCTGGCAAATAAGGAGGGAAAGAAAGTTGCTTTGGAAAAGAAATGTGTGGATTTAAATATGATTTTAAGAATGTGAATCTTATTTTAGACTTAAAAAATTCTCCCTAACAAAACTCCTCAAAGTATGAGTTCTATGGTTAGGCATTTTAAACTACTCATTAAAGAAGTAATCTTCTGACAGAAATTTATTTTTCCAAAAGTTTCCTGCTTTCTTCCAACACTTGGAATGAGAATCATCTTCCTCAAGTTTCAGTTCTCATTTCACCAAGTATACCATTGCTGAATCTTGTGTTTAATGATTCCAACTAAACTTTAAAGCTAACAAAATATAAAAATGTGAAAAAAGGAACACTATATACCTTATATTTATTACAAACACATACTAAAACTATATAATTTAGATTTGTAACAATTTATCCTATGACTTTATTTCATGTCTTCATTTTTAAAAAATTTGTAACTGGTGAGGGGAAGATATATTTATTTTAGCTGACACAAGGGGTTATTTTTGTTAACTGCAACAAGAAGAAATTTACTAGTCACTATATAGACATCACTTGTAAAGAAAAATTCTACCTTTGTATCCTACAAAAACCTTGTATCTTATGCAAAAGCTTTCTTTGATGAATTTTGTTGTTTTGGATGGAAAATTGGCTATTTATTACAAAGCTATAGCTTTACTTTTAAAATTAAAAATCCATAGTCAGGTTAGGATAGCTCTCAGTTGGTAGAGGCCCTAGGTTACCCAGAGACCCAGAACTACATACTCTGGAAGTAGTAGACTTCTTAGATACTAGCATCCAGGAGGTAGAGGCAGTGGGATCTGGAGTTCAAGCCCAGCCTTGGCAAACCAGCTAGTTTGAGTACAACATGAACTACATGATTGAGCACTTCTTTCAAAAAGATTTTTTTAATTAAAAAGAAGCATTGTATTGCATAAGTCTGAAGCACTGAACTGTTGGCTGTTTTTCTGTTTGATGTTTCCCAAGGGAAGACATTTTAAAGGATTGGAGGAAGCAGGAAGGAGTTGTTCTAACAAAGTACTTGTATTCACAAGTGGGAAATCTATTAAAACTGCTGTCAAATTTTTCTTAATTGACATGAAAATTTGATTGGATCCTGGAGGGAGTCATTTTCCCTGTAAATTTCCTCAAAGAAATTCATGAGGAAAGAATATTACAAAACCAGACACTAAAGGGAGGCATGTACAAATAATCAGGCTTTGTCTTTGATGCAGAGCATGTCAAATATAAACGGATTTTTATAAATAAAAGGAAATGAAAGCAGGTAGATTGGAAGGAAATACTCTACCAGACCCCTGTTTACACTCTCTTAAGGAAACCTAGAGCAATATAAAGCTTCATACTTTTAATAGCTCCAAAAAGCACTTGAACTTTGTTGGCAAGTTCAATGTATTCACTTAGAGAAGAATATCAATATTTTAGATTTGAAGGGAAGGAGCCACTTGGGATGATTTAAGGACTATGGGATCAGGAGAATCAACAGAAAAGACTGCTTTGTGCAAATAGGAGAGGCCACATTAAGCAGATAATGCCATTCTCTTTTCAAAAGAAATGCACGGGCAGGTTAGTGTAGCAGAGTTGCCAACAAGCTAATGTGATTTATAAGTAGTTTACAAAATGAGGCATGGGAAAATACAATGATGGAAGATGAACTGTGGAGATCAAGCCCATATTTTGCAGGCTAGGAGAAGCCATAGATCTTCTGTTTGTGGCTCCTATGGAAGTTGTCAGAGGAGAGTGGCAGTAATATTAACTTTGAGGACATTTAGTTGTGGCGACAGCATAGATAAATGCACCATATCGGGGCCATATACATCTTTGCAACAGTAGTGCTAAAGAATTCAGCATTCCTGGTGTACTTATTTATTCCCTACCAGAAAAGATGCCTTGACTGCAAGTTTCACATTTATAAGAAACATGATCTTTTGGAAATTTTGCTACCAATTGCTTATTCTTTGTTTTCTATTTATCAGTTGAATCATCTGTCCAAACTTGTAGGATGTGCTTCTAAGTCCCTGGAGCCACCTGGCATCCCAGCAACCTCATGAACTTCTATTATTATAAATCCTGCAAATTAATGAAGTTGCAACATCTGTGTCTTGTCAGTTCTTAAATTCCCAGATTTCTATGTGTCAATTTGTCATGGCTTATAAGTATTTAGCAAAGTAGGTATTGTCACAATTAATTAGAGTTTGATTTTGAGGCCCTCTTATTTTTAGTATTATATTTAATTTTCTAATGTAAAAAAGTTAAAAATGGAGTTGAGATATTTGGATATTACTAAGAGAGAGCAGAATACTTAAAAAGAATCAACTAGAAAACAAGAAAAAATTGGATAAAATCATTTGTTACAGTGCTCTAAGAATTGACCCAGACTTTAGAAAAACTCAAGAAGTATTGATTTTTTAAAATATAAGAACTTCTAGTAAGAGTTGAAAGCAAGGTCATTGTGGCTTCAACTTTAATCGTATCTCCTATGTTGGGATAAGCTGTGATGTATCAGAGTTTCTGCCATGGTTGAAGGTGCTTCTACACATTTGGAGCAATGGATATGATCTAGACCATGTGGTGTCCTTGGTGGTCTTCAGTAGGTCAAAAGTCTGCTTTTGGAATTCTTTGTCGTAAAGGATATGTTAGAAATTAGTTCGTGTTTTGTGGACCATGTGCAATGTTAATTTCTCATCTCTTTCTCCTCAGCCTTCCTTTCCCCTTTCACTTTTTTAAGTGCCAACTGTATACACACCATGTGTCTATTGACTGGTGGACAGAAAAATCATGGTAAAAGGTGGGCATGTGGCCCAGGCTGACCATCTCAGAATTCAAGAGGCAGAAAAAGAAGGATCACCACAGTACAAGACCAAGGTGGTCTGTATAGTGAGTTCCAGGCCAGTTAGGACTACAGGTCTCAAACATGGAAAAGACAGAAGGAAAGGAATAAGGAAGGAAGGGAGAAAGAAAGAAAAACAAGAGGAAAGAAATAAAAAAGAAATGAATGAGAGAGAGAAAGACAGCAGAAGGAATTACTAATTCATGTTATACCAAACATAGATGAACTCCAAAAACATTGTGCCAAGTTAATGTCAAAATAGAAGAGTATATATTACAGGATTTCCATTAATACTAGGTTTTCTCACAAAGGAAATCTATAAATACCAAAAGCAAATTTGGCTGGCTAGATTACAAGAAGGTACCTACAAAAAAAGCACACACCTGACTCAGGAGGCAGAGGCAGTTAAATATCTGTGCATTGAGTCCAGCCTGGTTTATATGGTGAGTTCCAGGAGAGCCAGAGCTACATAGTGAGACCCCAAATGAAAAAACAAAATAAGAAAGTTGTGCTATAAAAAAGCACAATGCAAATTTTGAGGGGTTATGAAATATATTCTAAAACTGGTTTGACTAATGTATGAACAACTTTACAAACTGAATCACAGTCCATGAACTATTCTCATGTGGTGATATTTTATTTGTGCTGAAATGTGGTGATATTTTATTTGTGCTTTAATAAATAAAGTTTGTCTGGAGATCAGAGGAAATAGCAAGCCATTTTAAGTAAACAAAGAAGTCAGGCAGCAGTAGCAGACACCCTTAATCCTATTACTCAGCAGGCAGGATCTCTGTGTATTCAAGGCCATACTAGGGAACAGAGCCAAGTGTGGTGACACATGCCTTTAATCCTAGTACCAACCATAGAGTTCTGGAGGCCTGTACAGACAGGAAATGACAGAACTGGTCAGGAAGAAGAAGTGATGTAGCTAGACAGAGAGCATATCAGATGGAAGAACAACAAGGCATATAAGCCTGGGTAGAAAGGAAATCACTCTCTTTGAAAGCTGTAGAGTTGATGAGGTAAGGTTGGCTGGTGGCTTTCCATATTTCCCTAATCTCACTAAGGCTTTCATCCCTATATTTAGCTCCGTGTTTATTCTTTATTAAGACCATTTAGAAATTCATCTACATACTCATAATGAGCTATTGGCATAATAACCACTTTTCCTAAGATATGAACCAGGCCACTCACTACACTTGTAGAATGCTACCTCATGGAGCATCTGCAAAAGATGTTTGCAAATGTTCTTATGAGTACAGACCTTGGCATGATGAGTCTATCCCAGACTTTCTTGGTGTCTTTTTTTTATTAAGTGAATCCCCAAAAAATGTAAAACAAAGACAGGAAGGTAAATCTGGAAATTTCAACTTGAGAATTTAATCCTCTGTTTCCATCTTTGAAAATGGAAAGAGGAACCAGGAGTCATGCAATGTGCTCTCTCAGCTGCCCTGACCTCTGCGGACACCAAGAACTTAAGAGCATCATTGTAACCACAATAAACTCAGTTCTATGAACATCTGAACTGGGTTGTCCTTGAGAGCCTCTATAAAGGGCCACAGTGCACTGACATTTTGTTTTAGTTTGGTGAAGTCTGAACCAGATTCCTGATCAGTAAAACTATAGCATTTGAGCTCCCCAGTTTATGATAAATATATGAATGTGGCAATGGGAAATGAATACACAATGGAGTAGGGGAAAAGTACAGGCAGTAAAGGACTTTAAAATAAATAAATAAATAAGCCATATTAAGGATTAAAATGATATAGCATATATCGTCATATTTTGTTTGTGATCGAATAAAGCTTGCCTAAATTTCATCGTATGTACCTAAGATACTAGTTAGCTACAGAGGCCAGGCAGTGGTGCCACAGACTTTTAATCCCAGCACTCAGGAGGCAGAGGCAGATGGATCTCTGTGAGTTCAAGGTCACCCTGGGCTACACAAGATTGATCCAGTCTAAAAAGAGAAACAGATCCAGGCAGTGGTGGCACACATCTTTGATCCCAACCCTTGGGATCTCACACCTTTAATCCCAACACTAGGGAGGTGGAGACAGGAAGTGATATGGCTGGGTGAAGAGATGACTATAAGGTGGATGAATATAAGGCAGGAGCTGATCTCCCTTTCAATTTGGGGATTTCTAAAGGTAAGAACTCTTTCTAGTGGCTGGCTGCTCTGTTTCTCTGATCTTTTAGCTTTTACCCTGATATCTGATTCTCTGATCTGAGGTTTTTTGTTTTTTTTTTTGTTTTTTTTTTTTGGTTTTTCGAGCCAGGGTTTTTCTGCGTAGCTTTGCGCCTTTCCTGGAGCTCACTTGGTAGCCCAGGCTGGCCTCGAACTCACAGAGATCCGCCTGGCTCTGCCTCCCGAGTGCTGGGATTAAAGGCGTGCGCCATCACCGCCCGGCTTTGAGTTTTTATTATTAAGACAAATTAGAATTTGCACTACAAGCGTATCCTTTCTGGAATGATTACGCTCTTGAGAATATTTTAAAAGTGTTTCTTACACTTATGTTTTTATTTTGTGTGCCTGTGCAATCATATGCATACATGCCATGGCAAACCCATGGAGGTCAAGACAACTTGCTGTAGTTAATTCTATTCTACCATGTGGGGCCCAGGGATTGAACTCAGGCCTTCAGGTTTGGTGGCATATACCTTTAGCTCTTAAGTCAACTTGATGGACCAAAAATGTTCTTTATTATAGTTAGTTTAGTTATATTGAGTAATGTAATAATTTTAAAGTAGAATAAGCCAAATTTAAACTTAATTAATTAATTAATTAATCAAGGATCTTGTCATATAACTCTTTTTGTTCTCAAACTCATGATTCTTCTGTCTCATCCCAAATTTTGTGCTCACAAGTATGTAACACCATTCCTATTTCATGATTTTAAGGTTTTTTAAAGATTGGGGCTAGATAATCATGATACTTTCAGAGTTGCAGGCAAATTTGAAATGAGCTTAAATAGATCCACTGTTGAAACACAGAATTAATAGGTATTTTTAAGTGAATGACATCTGAATAAAAACAAAATGAACACATTTTACATAACAGTTGAGAAGAAAAAGCTTTGATAATTTTGTACATAATGTCATCAAGTATGTGAATTAATTTTGATTGTCACTTGTAATATTTTCCTTGCTGTTTATGAAGAATTTTATTACAATATACAATGCAAGGTTGATGAAAATGGCACTCTTTTAAATGAAATTAAGAAGTCAGCAAAAATATAAATTAAAGAACTAAAGAGATGTGCTAGAGAGAGGTCTCAGCAGTTAAGAGTATTTACTCTTCTTGCAGAGGACCTGGGTTCATTTCCAAGCACCCACACGGTGGCTCATCACCTCAGTTCCAGGGTATCAAACATCCTTCTCTGACCTCCATGGGCACTGTCTATATGTGGTGCATATACATACATGCAGGAAAAATTCTAATACACATAAGAAATTCTTTAAACAAATTCAAAAGACATTGGAATCCACTAGTTCTTGTCGTGCCAGCATGATGATTTAGTCAGAATTCTCTAAGTAAAGTGTTTTTAAATGTCCTAGAGGTCTAGATAGATAATTTGGGCAATTATAAAATTACTTTCCCCCTCCACCATGGCTACTTCTCTTTTGCCGAAAGTTCTCCCAGGTAGAATTTTGTAATTTAACACACATCTGCAAACAAGTGTTCCTTTTTTGTTTTTTGGGGTTTTGTTTTGTCCTCAAAACAGATATTCTGTTCCCTACTGTCCCCAACTCAGTCCCCTGTCCTGCTGGGTATCCTCAGATGAAAATATGCTAAGCTAAGTCAGTGTCTCAAGCATTAGAAAGTAGATGTCCTTTAATTTATCCATTGTGCCTGTCTGTAAAGAGAGACCCATAATGGCCATCCTTAGTAGTTTAAACAAATCACTAAGGAAAAAAAAAAAACTATCAGGCTGATATTCAGGGAATTTTTTTTTCCTCTAATGAAACTTCTGTCTTAAACCCAGCCTGTCTCCTGGTTTACTACCACTTCCCTGCTGAGTATTGTTAGCACATCTTTCAACCTCACATGAAACCTGAACTACAGTGTCTTCTCTCCCCAGAGCTCTTTTATCACTGGTGGGGTAGTCTGGCTCAGATGATGCCATCTCATGTCCCACCCACAACATCCACATCCAGCTGTATCTGACTCCTATTGCTCTTCCAGTTCCAGCAGCAGGGCTATGTGGGAAGCCTGGGCTCTAGAGCAACTCTGGGAACTGTGGTGATACTGTGTTCCTTAAAATATTGTGCACCCTAATAAACTCCAGGAACTGTGGTGATATTGTGTTACTTAAAATATTGTGCACCCTAATAAACTTATCTGGGGTCAGAGAACAGAACAGCCACTAGATACAGAGGATAGAAAATGGTGGCACTCACAACTTTAATTCTAGCTTTCTGGAGGCAGATATCCATCTGGATGTCTATGAGTTCAAGGCCACACTGGAAACAGCCAGGCATGGTGACTCACGCCTTTAATCCCAGGACGAAATGGCAGAAAGCAGAAAAATATATAAGGTGTGAAAACCAGGAACTAGCCTGGTTAAGCTTTTAGGCTTTTGGGCAACACAGTTCAGTTGAGAGGAATCCAGTCTGAGGAAACAGGATCACCTGAGGAACTGGCGAGGTAAGGGGGGCTGTGGCTTGTTCTGTTTTTCTGATCTTCCAGTGTTCACCCCAATACCAGGCCCTGAGTTTGTTTTATTAATAAGACCTTTTAAGATTCACGTTACAGGGAACCAGTCAACTGTCTCTCTAGATGTTTGTTTTTTGACCAATATAGAATGTGTCCAGGCTGTCATGATGAACATCTCGTTCAATTTTAAATGTAGATATGGCATACAGGGCAGTGATCGATCACAATATGTCTATTTTGTGCTTATCACTCGATCCTTTCCAAAAGAAAGTAAATTTTAGGTGTCTACTCCTGCTTTTTAGCCTCAGTGGTTTGCTTTCTTTTGAAAACAAAACACAAACACACAGCAATGGAAAACACAGCAAGCACATCGGTAATTTTCTTCTAGGCTGTTGTATTTGAGTCACTCCAGGATTTACCTCAGACTCCAGCGAATACGCATTAAACAGAGCCAAGTTTCATTTTGTAAACAAATCCTGTAATGTGAGACCCAAACTGTGATTGAAATAAGTGGTAGAAAAATCACTTTAAAAATCCATATCCACTCCACATCAACACATTGTTTGACAGGAATATAATCTACTTTCAAGATGCTCACCCATTTCAGTCCTGCTTAATTTAATATACATTAAATATAGAATAACTTCTGTTTCCATAAGAATTTTTCACGGAAACGTTTTAGGAAACTAGAAATGACAGAATAAAATTAAAACAGGAAGGAATTGATGGCAATAAAAGTAAGATTCCATCCTGAGGGGGAAGATAACCAAAAACAAACAAACAGTGGTTGAGACCTGACTTAAAATGAGCTACACGGACCCACTCAGAGTTGAGTATAACAAAATGTGATTTATGTACGGAGTATTTTTTTTCATTATGTATGAGACAAAGTGTGGAATATGGTCCATATATGGGTACTTGATTTGGAAGAGAAGGTTTAGGCATAATAGTCTGGCCTTTAGCTGATGCCGTATTTGAGCAGAATATATGTCTTTTCTCTGCCTACTGCCATCCCAGCGTTGAACCCCCTCCACAGAGCTCACATCCCATGCACTTTCTTCACTACTTTCATTATTCATTGCTTTCCTCCCCTTCAAAGCAATGGTTTCCTATGCTGCACTTGCCTTTCACATGAGGGAAGCTGAATGTAGCACCCTTCAGTAAGACAAATAACGAGCAGGACTTGACTTGTTTTTATTTACTTACTTTAAAATTCCAGCTTCCTCTCTGCCCTCTGTGAAGGAAGGAGTAAGAACAGACAGAGCAGGTTCTGGCAACTGGGCTTCATTATTTCAGACATGCATGGCCTCCTATATAATTTGCTTATTGATCTCAGTAATGAAGACCAGAAAATTACATCCTCTCTTGTCTGTGGGCCTGTGAATCACAGATTGCTCACCCACTGTCACATTAAACAACATGCCTGGCTGAGAAAAGACACCAAGGACTCACTGAGGAACGACACTGATCAGGAGCTCATCGGTTCAGTCAGCACATCACTCTTGTTAAATACAGTCACCGTCACTCTGGACAGCTGCGCCACCCTCCTTCAGTCAGTTCAGATAATTGCCTTCAGACCCATGGTTGGCATCTCAGCTTTTGGGAAGAAGGTTATACCGGGTACCTCTCTGTCCTGGATAGAGAAAACTAACAAAACAAAACAAAACAAAACAAAAATAGAACCAAGCAAGGGACACGGAGAGACTGTGGCTTCTGTCTTAAAGCTCCAGCTGATATTATTTTCTAAACTGACATTTGAATATGCAGAGCTGCAGAAGTAGATGTATTTCATCTACAGCAAACTCCGACTCAGACAGATCCGGGGAAGTAGATTCTCGTGTAAAGCCACCTAAATGTTTGTCAAAGCACAATCTTATCTAGTAGCTGAGCGTTTCTGGAGAGGAATAGCAGGGGACATGTTGACACCTAGAGCCTGTTTCTCATTGAGTATTCAAGGAAGGAGAGTGTGTGGCAACACCCACTGAAGGGATGAAATCTCAAACTCCTCTGATCTTCAGTTTCTCAGTACATGTGCAATAAGAAAAAAAAAAAAGCTGCAATGTACAGTTTTCTTTCCTTTTTCCCTTGGAACTAGAAAGTCATTTGAGACAAGTTTATTTGAATCCTAGAACTTTGATTTGCTTCTATAAATCTAAAGGTTTTTGATGTCTGGGATGCTTGAACACTCTTAACTTTGTACATTTTAGTACCTAATTAATATTCTAAGAGTCATCTTAATTTTATAATTTGAAATCATTCTAAGTAAAAGATTGTAAATGAACTCAAGTAAGCTTCATATCTATATTGATACTTATTTATGCAAACACGAAAGTTTAAACATGTCTACTTCTGCGCCACCCCTCATCCCCAATCTCAAATTTGGATGCTCATTGACACTGGATAAGTTCTTAACTTGTTAATTGGTACCATTGAAACCCAATGAAATTTAGGAATTGGACATTGTGCTAGTGTGCCTCCTGTTGCTGTGATAGAACACTGTGACCAGAAGCAACCTGGAGTGGGGAAATGTTATTTCAGCTTACAGTTTATAGTCCATTGTGAAAGGAAGTCATGGCAAGAATTCAAAGCAGGAACTGAAGAAGAGGCCATGAAGGAGTGCTTCTTATGGACTTGCTCCTCTAGGCTTACTCAGCCTGCTTTTTTATGTGTAGCAGAAATCTTAAAGAGTCTTATTAATAGAATCAAACCAGAGGCCAAGTATTGGGGTGAACACTGGAAGATCAGAGAGACAGAACAAGCCAAAGCTAACCTCACCTGGCCGACTTCTCAGCTGATCTTGTTTCCTCAGACTGGAAGCCTCTGTGTCCTCATATCTGAATGGTTCTCAGCTGAACTGTGCTGCTCAAAACCTAAAAGCTTAACCAGCCAAATGCTTAACCAGCCAAAATGCTTCTAGTTTCTGGTCCTCACGCCTTTTATAGCTTTCTGTTTTCTACCACCACTCCCTGGGATTAAAGGCTCGATTTCTGGGATTAAAGGCATGTGTCATCATGCCTGGCTGTTTCCAATGTGGCCTTGAACTCACAGAGATCCAGAGAGATTTCTACCTCTGGAGTGCTAGGATTAAAGGTGTGAGTGCCACCATTTTCTAGCCTTTGGATCTAGTGTTTGTTCTGTCTCTGACTCCAGATAAGTTTATTAGGGTGCACAATATTTTGGGAAACACAATACCACCACATTTATGTACCCAGAACTATCTACTGGGGAGTGGCATTGTCCATAGTGATTAATCAAGAAAAAGTTTCACAGATTCACATCCAGGCCAATCTGATGGAGGCATTTTCTCAGGTGAGGTTTCCTCTTCCCAGATAACCACAGTCTATCTAAAAAACAAACAAACAAACAACAACAAAAACTAACCAGTACCGATATCTTCTTGGTGAGAAAATGTGATGATACTTGTAATCTAAGAAATAAAGCTTGCCTGAAGATCAGAGGACAGAGCCAACCACAGAGTTAAACATAGAGGTCAGGCAGTGGTGGTGCACACCTTTAATTCTAGCACCCAGGAGCCAGAGATCCATCTGGATCTCTATGAGTTCAAGGCCACCCTAGACTACCCCAAATTAATCCAATCTAAAAGAAACAGAACCAGGCAGTGGTGGCCCACACCTTGAATCTCAGCACTTAAGATCTTAAGCCTTCGCTACTAGTATTTGGGAAGCACACAAGCCTTTAATCTCAGCACTAGGAAGGTCGAGTAAGAAGTGAAATGGCTGGACAGAGAATGGCACATAAGGTGTGAGGAGATAGGAACTAGAAACTCTTTTGGCTGAGGATTCAGAGGCATTCAGTCTGAGGCTTCCTGGAGACGGGATCGGGATCAGCTGAGGAGCTGGTGAGGTGAGAAGTGGCCACGGCTTGTTTCCTCTCATCTTTCAGCATTTACCCACATATCTGGCTCTGGGTTTTTATTATAAGCCATTTAGAATTCATCGAGCCGGGCAGTGGTGGCGCACGCCTTTAATCCCAGCACTCGGAAGGCAGAGCCAAGCAGATCTCTGTGAGTTCGAGGCCAGCCTGGACTACCAAGTGAGTTCCAGGAAAAGGCGCAAAGCTACACACAGAAACCCTGTCTCGAAAAACCAAAAAAAAAAAAAAAAAAAAGAATTCATGCAACAGGAAAGTTCCCCTATTTATAAGTTTCTGATTAAATTTCTTTACTGTGAATGATGACCATTCATCACTATGATTTACCAAACATTTTGGTTAAATTTCATTGGTAATTAACTTATATGGTCTATTTTATTAAGATAATATTTAATAAAATAGTATTTAATGAAATTCCCTACCAATTATTTTTATGTTTTCAAATGGCTAGAGCTTTAATAAATATCAATACCAAGTTACATTTAAAATCAATGTATATGAATTAAATGGACTTTGTACTTGAATTATTAAATATAGGAATATGAAATTTTAAATGTAGAAGATGAAACTTGGAATAACAAAATAGTATAACAAGAGTTTGACTGATAGGCATTAATAACTTTAGAGGTTTAGAGAAAACAATGACTTTTAAAACTATTCAAAAGCATCAATACTCAAAAATTCTTTAGAGCCTACATGGTAATCTTGATTAGACAGCATCTTCTGCCCCCATTACAAAATAGTTTTAAGCATAGTTTTCTAGAGAAGTGTTTGTTGCTGTTGTTTTTTATTTTTTATTTTTTTTTTCAAGACAGGGTTTCTCTGTGTTGTTATAGTGCCTGTCCTGGTTCTCGCTCTGTAGACCAGGCTGGCCTGGAACTCACAGAGATCCACCTGGCTCTGCCTCCCAAGTGCTGGGATTAAAGGCTTGTGCCACCACCACTCAGCAAGTGTTTGTTGTTTAAACCTTAATGTTTTAGTTACCTAATGACTTGATTGGCTTGGATATTTATACGGCAATGGTTATGACTTCATGGAGATATATTATTAAATTCATATTAAAGATGGCTTATATGCCATTCAAAACCATATTTCATGAATGGCTCTTGTGGCAAACAAGCAACTTATATAGGTCTCATGATAAATGTTCTCTAATTCCTGAACTATACATAACCAATTGGAAAATACTGTACTAACTTCTACAGGATTTTGATGAAACATGTTTTTATGTCAGATCTTGTTAATTTTATATATAGTGTACAGGGATAGATCCCAAATATTTCAGGCATTATTGCATTTATTGCTTTATGAATCTTTCTTCTATATGCATAAATTAAACTACTTTGCCAATACTACTTGAAAATCACTGCTACTGTATTGGATCTGAGTGATGGTTTTATTTGGGGGCAGAGTTCGTAGCCTATTTCTTATGTTAATTGTTTGTTGACTTTTGCTTTTAAAAACAGAAATAAGTTCAGATCTGTACATTCCACCTCCTGGTCCCAAAGCTCAGGAATCATTGCTGAAAAGTAGGCAGAAAGATTATAAGATCCAAAGGGAGCAGTTGACTACAGTCAAACTGTTTTCTAGACACAGGAGGGCAGTTGTACAAGTGAGTCCACAACCATGTGACAACATGCACAAGACCTCTACAAGATCAAGCCAGATAACATCCCAGAGTGGAGGAGGGGTCATGAATCGCCACCTCTAGCTGAGGAGCTCCTACAAATGATGGCTGCTGGAGAAGAAGAGACAGTTTCTTCAAGAGCCCATCCCTTCCCATAAAGCTCCCCATTCTCTAGTGAATGGTCCTACACCCAAGCACATAGTAGTAGTACTAAGTGAACTCAGAGGCTGAAGAAAACAACCAGAAAAAGAAAACAAAAATCATGAAATTGATAGGAGAGAATTGTGAGATGGGAAGAGTAGAAATAAAGGATGGATTTGATCAACATGCATCTTAGGTGTATAAGAAATTCTCAAACAATAAAAAATGAAATGGTTTTTTTAAGTTATTAAAAGCAAAGCTGATATTGAGAATAGCTAGTTCAAACAAAATAACAATCAAGCCATCATTCAAGGAAATTAATATTACAAGTATTTGGAAATATTATATATATATATATATGTTTAATTATCTCACTTTTGGTTTGATTAACTCATTAACCTTACATGTCGGTATGTTCTTTGTCAATGGGAAATACTACACAGCACAGAGAGGTGTTTCAATTAGCATCCTCACTAATCAGGATGAAGTATCTGCTAAGGGGGATGTTCTGTGAGATGGTACAGGTTTTTTTTTTTGTATACAAACCTGAGAATGAAAGAAAACAGCAGTCATATGCTGTTACTACCCCTTATTTATCTTATTTACTAAATATATCAGTAATTATAAAAAATTATTCTATTAATATTAGTGTTTTGCCTTTCCCTTTTTAGTATTTGCATCTATTTCATTTTATTTTTGTAGATCATATAAATCACACAGTTTTAACTAAAAAACATTAAAAATGTGCTTCAGTACAATACAAAGGGGCTAGAGAGATGGTTCTGCATTGAGAGAAAATGTGATACTCATCTTTCTGAGTCTGGATTGAGACAAGCACCCCCACTTTCAACATTCTTATTCAATATAGAGTTTGAAGTCTTAGCTAGAAAATGCATGAATACAATAAAACAAAAGTGGATAAAAATAGGAAAAGAAGATAAAAATATCCTTATTTACATGTGAAATGCTCCTATAATTAAATGACTCAGTCTGAGAAAATGCTTAGACCTAATAAACACTTTCAGTCAAGTACGAGACCACAAGAAGGGTCTACTTTGTATGAGATAATGGCCAAGTCCTGGGAAAACCACCTATAACCTATGTTGATAGATATCACCTGTCAATATTCAGGAGGTCTCCCCTTGATCACACCTGGTAAATGTCATTCCTGGAGGAATCCATAGCCTCTTATCTCCTATGGAAACAAAACTCCAAAGCATTTTTTAATTTCCATTTGACAAATATACTTTTTGACTTCTTTTTTAAAGTTAAGATAGCCCTGAAGTATCTAGGATGGCTCAGTCCTGCAGTCCTTTCAATCCCATGTCTCTTAGCAGCTGTTGCTGGCTTATCAACATTCACAAAATTCAAAATCAACACAATACTATATAGGATCCACAGTACTATATAGGAACCAGACCCCTGTGTATTTCCCATCTCTATATAGCTGATTCTTTTTTATATTACTTTACTTTTGTCTTTGTAAAGTCTTTATTTTTTAACTATTCATTTTTATATGACTATATCCTTTTTTCTTTCTTTTTTTTCTTTTCTTTTTTTAGTTTTTTTTGAGACAGGATTTCTCCTTGTAGTTTTGGTGCCTCTTTTGGATCTTGCTCTGTAGACCAGGCTGGCCTCGAACTCACAGAGATCTTCCTGGCTCCGCCTCCTGAGTGCTGGGATTAAAGGCATATGCCATTGCCACCCAGCCCTTTTTCTTTTCTTAAGCCTACCCACATTGTTAAACACAATGTAGCCTGTCTAGAGGTTTTTCCATCTGGACCTCTTTCACTGTGTATCTTTTAGCATTTTTGACCATATGAGCAAACCTTCAAACTGCTAACCTATACCTGGATCCTCCTTGTGTCTCCTCAGCTGACTGTGCTTGCTTCTTGGGTCAAGAAAGTCAGGCTTAAAGCTCAATGCCCAGTCAGAGGTTCATGACTAAGAACTGCATTAAACCTTCTTAGAGTTATAGAATGTCAATGCTTGCACTGTGGCATGTGGTTTTACTTAGTTTTTTGTTCCTACTAATGTGCTGGCTGCTCAAGGACTCACTGTCTGGCAGAAACTGTCTGGTAGAAACTCTGAAAGGATATATATATATATATATCCTCTTTTTTTTTTTTCAGGTGTCTCAAGCCCTACATAGAAATATGGCCTACACTGGATGCCAAAAGGTTGTTTAGCTTCTTTGGCCCCATATTGGCTGCCAAAATGTTATTGATTTTTTTATTTCTTCTTTTGGCTCTTTTGGGGGGCCTGCCACCCAGCTCTCAAATAAATCACACAAAGTAACTAAGATAGAAATTGGTACCAAGTTTGTGAGATATTGTTGTAAGAGACCTATCATGTTTGGGGAAGATTATGAAGGACTGTCAGATATTGGGCTAAAAGTCATTGAGTGCTCAGTGCTTAATGAGCTGTTGTGAGAACTGAGAAGATAACTCTTGAGTGTAGTGCAGATGTGAAGGCCTGCATTGTGAAGCTTCAGAGAGATGTTGGAGAGATCCTTAAAGTCTCTATTTGGGCTGTGTAGTATTTTGAATTGACACTCTATGGTACTAGTCACCTGTGGCTGAAAATTCAGCTGTGACTTATAAGAGATCAGAACCACTAAAGAGCAACTGTTGCTTTACTGGATAATCAATTCTGGTTAGCTGGAGCTGAAGATACCAGCTTCATTTAGATAAAACCTTCTGGGAAGTATTCCTCAGGGTAAGCACACAGACGCTGTGATCCAGAGAGACCAAGGCTATGCCATTTGTTGGTACCTGAACTTGATAATATTAAGACTTTCCTATGTGGTACTGATTTTGAAAGCATGATGAGATCATGGCGAGCAACTGAGATTTGAGAGCTCACTGGTGAAATTCCAGGCTTAACTGCAGTAGAAACCCCAGGATTAAAGGGATAATGAAGAAAGGACTTGACACCATGTACAGGGCCAGAGTTGCTTAAGAGAGCATAAGAGAGCTTTTTGTTGAAGGTAAAACCCAATTGTAGCAGAGACCTCAGTGTTTAAAAGATACCAGTACCATGGGGTGACCATTAAAGACAGAGAGCCAGTCTGTGCTATGTGTATTGTAGATGGCAGAGCCAGAAAGTTGGAGTTACACAAACTCCATGAAGCCTGGATGATCATGGGTCCCAGACTTCTGACACTGAATTTTTCGCTATTTGACTTGGGTTTTACATTGATTTGAATGTAACTGTGCTTTTGCTCTTTCCTTGAGTAAAACAGCCCATAACTTGTTTTGATTTACAGAAGACCAGAGTGGACAGACTTTGAATTTTTAAACAGATTGAATTTTTTTCAATGTTTGAATTTTTAAAAATTAGAACTTTAAAAGTTGGAATATTTTATTTTGTAATATTGGCATTAGCATGAAATCTTCAGATTATGCAAGGAAGGATAGGTTATTGTTTAACAATGTTTCATTTGTTCAAGTGGATGAGGGATCAATTTTCCTGGTAGGTCTTTTTGTCAACTTGACATAAGCCTAGACATCTCTGGGAAGAAAAATCTCAATTGAAAAAAAAACACCTCTATCAAATCAACTTTAGACATGTCTGTGGTGCTTTTTGTGATTAATGTTTGATATAGGGTGGCTTAACTCACTGTGGGGAATAGCAATCTTGAGAAGGTGGTCTTGCATTGTATAAGAAAGCAGGCAGGAAAAGGCATGAGGAATAGTTCAATAAGCAGTGTTATTCTGTGGCTTATGTCTCAGCTCCTGTGTCCTGGTTCTGGCCTTGAGTTCCTGCCTTGACTTCCCTCAGTGATGGAGTGGAGTATGATCTAATAATTATAAGATGAAATATACATTTTTACCCCAAGTTGCTTTTGGTCATGGTGTTTTATTATAGAAATAAAAATTTAACTGAGACATTTGGTCTCTTGGGAGTGTCATGGTGGTTATAGAAATTGCAGTCGTAATAACATTTTTTTTTTCAGGATGGTTGGTTGAATGTGGTATTTCTTTGACTTCTCTTAGGTGTGGTAGTTTGAATGAGAAATGCTCCCCATAAGCTTAGAATTTGAACACTATGTCTCCAGTCGGTAGCATTGTTTAGACTAGTTCATAGAATCTTTGAGTCATGGACCTTGCTTGAACAAGCACATCACTGGGTACCGGCTGTGGGAATATATAGCTTTCCCTACTTTCAGTTTACTAGCTCTGCTTCCTGAATGTTTATAGAAATGGGACCAGCCAGCTTCTTGCTCTGGCCACCTGCTACCATACCTCCACCATCAATATGAACTTCCTAGAACCATAAGCCAAATAAAACTCTTTCTTCCATAACTTGCTTTTGGTCTTTGCATTTTACATAGCAACAAAGAGTAATTAATACAGTAGACTAAGTTATAATGTATGCGTGGGATTATAATATGTTTGAAAAGTCAGTTTTATTAACACAGTTTTATATAAGACAGTCTACACTTACAGTAAATTTATCAAAATGTAACCCTACATACAATGAAGCACAGTTATGTGCTCCAAGTACACACCTGACAGTGAACTGTTAATTTATGCACTTATTCGTGTAACATATGATGTGTAAAAGCAATGACTTCTAAGAAAGTTAATCTTGATTATCAACTTAATTGTATTGAAAGATGCCTAACAAATAGGTAAGCACATTTATTGTCATCTCTGTGACATTATTTCAAGAGTCAATTAGATCATGAAGGTTCCAACCCAATCAATCATTTAGTTTAGCACATTTATGAATGCAAGATATTGGGAGGTAATACTGCTATGGTAGTTTGAACCCAGTGAGAGGAAATAGATCACTGGAAGTATGTTACTGGGAATTATATCTTCCCTTTACCCTTCCTATTACTGCTCCACTCAGCTTACTGTCCACCATAATATGAGCTTTTCTACCAAAACTTCCCTGACATGATGGATTGAAACCATGAGCAACATAAATCTTCCACTAAGGTGTTTCTGTTGGGCATTTAGTCACAGCAGTGATAAAACCAAACAATACAGTTGCTCAGAAAGGAGAAAAGAAAAAAGAGCAAAGTTAAAAAAAAAAAAAAAAAAAAGGATGCATAAAATATGTGAATATGGGTCATGGCTCTTAAGCTGCTAAGGGACAATGGCATTTAGATTCTCCCGGGTCAAGTTTTAAAATAGACAAAGAATTTGATGAATATTAGGTGAAACAGCCAGTGAATGATTCCTTAATGACAAGGAGTACATGCAAGAAAGTTGAGTATAAAATTAACTAAATGAACTTTGATGCCAGTAACTTTCAGCCAATAGGTAGAGAAGAAAAAAATCTTTTTTGGACCTTTTTACTTATTTATCTTTAAGTTTTGTATATGTACAAATTATATGTTAAACAATTCATCAGACCAAACTGAAGCTCACTGATTTTTTTTCCCAAAGCAATTATATGCAATATTTCAAATGCATTGTTCACAGAGCCTAAAACCTCGGACTAGGATAATTTGCAATTGTCAGCCCTCACTGTCCAGCTCTTCCTGAAGCAACAGATCATTAACATTAATAAATAGAGGAATCAACTAATTCTCCATAAACTTGGAGTGAGAGCAGTACAGGAACAGCAATTGGATGCAGTTCTCTAGAGACTTTGTGCCTGTAGCTAGTCTATTAGCTAGTCTAGGAGCCAAGGGTCAGTCTCCTCTCAGAGGCTCCTGCTTACAAGTGAATTCATTCCCCATCAATTCATTTACAGTCTCAGTCCAATGATCCCAAGCATTTGACTGAGCATGCTAGAGTTTGGAAAAAATCTATCTACTGTTTTCCCATGACAGAAAATTATAGAGGAGTAACGTTGTATTTATACAAATAGACAGCATTTCCTCCAAGGAATTTCTTCAATTAACAGTTGCCATATGCCAAGTTGATTTACTGTTTGTGGCTTAGTTTTTCATCTGTTTGTTTGTTTTGTTTTGTTTAGCTATTTTTGATTCCAATCATTTTCACCCTCATGGAACTTGCCTTCTGAATATTTGTATGAATGACTTAATATCAATTAGCTGCCTCTCACTAGCTGTCTTTTCTCCTTTGCGGAATTGTATTTTAAATTCACAAATCACAAGTGCTTCATGAGTTGCTGTTCATTTTATTATTCTTTTTTATGTGAATGAGATAGTTGTAGTTATAATTCAAGAGCAGTTTTGGATATTAGCTATTCAATAGATCATTCATTAGTTAACAGAGAGTTATAGCAATTTCTGTTTGCATTCTATTAAAGGATTTTGCTAAGATACCTCCTTGACTTAGTTTATCTGGATTTTCCAATTTTATATTGTTTTAATTTTTCTTATTGCTTTGGTAATTCCATCTCAGGATTCTCTCTACCAATCTTCTTCTCAATTGCTATTTTAGGGAATTCTAAACTTTAATTTAAAACATTTATCTGAGTAATTATATACTCAATTGCCTTTCATTTAGCTCCAAGGTATCACTTTCTATTTACAGTCACATCTGTTTTCCAAACTGCAGATTCATTTATCTGCCAAAGTGCTTCATTATAGAGTTCATGATCATCTATGTCCAGACTCTGCTAAGAACATACATTAGCCACACGGTCAGTGTCTATTAAAAATGATGCTAGTAAAATTAAACATACACTCAGAAAATAAAATTACATCTCTATTCCTTAGTACTTACAAAAGTCAACTCAAAATATATTGAAGACAAGTTTAATATTTAAAATTATGAAGCCATCATGAGTAAACCTAGGAAAAGGCTTCAATACTATTGTAGTACTACTCAAGAGAGAATAAAAAATAGATCATGCTCTCTCTCTCTCTCTCTCTCTCTCTCTCTCTCTCTCTCTCTCTCTCTCCTATTCAGTCACAAAAAAGTGAAATTTTGTCATCTGTAAAATGGATGAATTCTCATTATGTTAAGTGACTTGAGTAAGGAAAGAAGAAAGAAAACCCATTGCCTCATTCACATATGAAACAGGCTGACCTTGTAGAAATTTGGACCAGAGAACTGATTACCAAAGACAAAAATCCATGAACGAGATGGAGGGCAGAGAACAATCTTCATCCAAAGTATTAAATTTTTTTTTCAAGACAGGGTTTCTCTGTGTAGCTTTGTGCCTTTCCTGGATCTCGCTCTGTAGACTAGGCTGGCCTGGAACTCACAGAGATCCGCCTGGCTCTGCCTCCTGAGCGCTGGGATTAAAGGCATGCACCACTGTGCTAAATTAAAATTAGATAGAAGAAATGAGCTCTTTCATTCTATCTCACATGGTTATAGAAAATAGTGTAACACGTCTTTCAAGAAAGAAAGAAAGGTTTCTGGAACTGGGGAGATGGCTTGGTTGGTCATATGCTTGCTATAGAAGCCTAAGGATCAGGGTTCAGTGCTTAGCCATGGCACGTAAAAGCCCAGTGCAGCAGTATGGGCCAGCATTCCCATGCTGAGGAGGAAGAGACAGGCTCCTGGAGCTCATAGACTAGCCAGTCTAAGCAACCTGGGAAGCTCTAGGCTCACTAGAAACCTTGTCTCAAAAAATAAAATGGAGAAGACACACAGCATCAACCTCTGGCCTACATGCATACATGCAAACACGCATACACACAAACATAAAAAAAAGAATTTTGAATGTTCTCATCACAGAGACATGATAAATATTAAGAGGCATATTTAACCTGACTTAAACCATAGTCAATAGTTACATGTACTGAAATATCACATGATAAACCCCATAAATGTGCAATTATAAAACAGTTTTAAAGAACTCTAAAATGTCCTATTTTCTCAAAAAAAAATATTTTTTTTACCCCAAAGTCCATAGTCACATGTCACATTAACTCAGACTTTTCCTCACCCCCTGAAGGACCACAAAATTGCCCATCATCAACAAGAGGAGCCTCAGTGAAGACCAAGGGAATAGTTATAGGCAGTGTGGAAGCAGTTTATGCCTTCTTCCTCATGAGTTTTGAATCTGTTCTGGAGCACAGCATCTTTTTTTTTTTTTTAATTCTTTATTCACTCTTTGGGAGTTTCACATCATGCACCCCAATTCTGTTCACCTCCCAGTTCCCCCTATCCTCCCCTCATCCCTGCCATGCCCCCACACACACATAAGGAAACAAATCAAAGTATGCAAACAAGGGAACAAAAGCAAAAGCAAAAACAAAAACATACAAACAAACCCAAAACCAAAACAAACAAAAACAAAACCACAACAACAGAAAAACTCTCTGCTTCTCATTCCTTCCTGCTTCTCCAACACCTCTTCATTCGTCCTGGTGGTAATGGAGGCTTCAGTGTGCCATATAGTACACCTCTTTGTCCTATCAGTTTTACTGGCAAATGTTTATTGCAATGAGTCACTGGTCTGGTTCAAGGCCTCTGGATTCTGGTACACCATCATCACTGAAACTCCTCTGGGATATCCTGTGACTGCCAGGGGTCTTGGAGATCTTTTGGGTATGGTTCCACAGGACCAGTCCCTTCACTAGCTCCAGTAGGTCCCAGATGAAGTAGATTCAAGGGTGGGTCAAGCCAAGGCCCAGTTGTGGGCCTGAATGGTAGCCAAGCTGGTCAGTCCAGGCCCCTAGGGCCACTCACCTCAGGCAAGAGGGTGGAGTCAGCTCCCCTACATGCTTGCCCTCAGGTTTGGTTCACCCTGGCCTGTGGTGAGGGTTGGGGCCATCTCTACAGTGTGCAGGGGCCAGCTTTCTTGCTGTAGTGTCCAGTGAGAGGCGAGGCCAACTTTCCTAGGGCCAACAAAGGGTGTGACAGGCTCAGCATGGCCCTCTGATTTCATCTCACATGGTTCCTGAGGCTTCCTGAGGTGACACAAGCCACAGGCATCCACACAGATCCCAGCAGTAGCTAGACCATGGATGGCTCTTGGCACCAGCTTGGGCCTAGTCAACATCCTGACTCTGTGTAGAGGGACTGGCCACTCAGGTGGAATGTTTTCAACCCTAACCTTGGGCGTCTATGTGACCAATAGTGAACCTGGACTTTAGCAGACCCCAGCCCCAATAGAACCATGGACTCAGACATAGTCCTTGACAGTGGCTGGGTCTGGATGTCACCACTGATCAGGTGTGGCCCTGAAACACCAACCTAGCCCTCGATCTCAGGTGTCTGCCTGTCCCTCAATAGTAACAGGTGCCTTGGACATCAGCACAGACCCTGGCTGCAGTAGGGCCACAGACCCTGACATGGCCCTCACCTGCAGCTCTGGCCTGGATGTCACCATGATATTGAGTAGCAGCACAGGCCACTCAGATCTGGATACACACTGACCCTTAGACCCCAACAAGGACTTAGGTGGCTGTTCTGACCCTGGGCATTCTCATGACACTCAGTGGCAACAGGGGTCACATATATCAATCTAGACTCTGGCTGCTATAAGGCCACCAAATCAGACGTGGCCCTCGGCAGCAGCCTGGACCCAGACGACATGGCTCTGGGTGGTAGTGCAGTCCAGCCATCTCTATATGGCCCCTGCTCTGGCCTGGTCCTCAGAGTTCAACCAACTCACATGTTCCAGCCTAGATTCCAGGCTTCTGTATTGGCCCTACTGGCAACCTGGGACACAGACTTCAACACAGACCTGGGCCAAGGACCCAGACATGGCATCAGCAGCAGCTTGGTTTGGTTGACATCTTAGTTCCAAGTGGTAGCCCTGGCAACTCATATCAGAATAGTTGTGGTAGCAGTATGGCCCCTGAACACTAACAAAGCCACAGGCTACAATCCAGACCCCAGGCTTCATGTGGCCTTTGTTGGTACCATGGGGCATGGGCAGCAATATAGCCCTCAGCTGTAGTAGGATCTCAGACCCAGACATCATCCTCAGTAACAGCCTAGGCCTGGTTGTCACCATGGTCCCAGGTGGCAGCAAAGCCCTCCTCTATCAGCGTGGATTGTGGATCCAAACTTGGATCCAGGAGTTGGCCAAGGCCACCAGAATCAGCATAGCACTCAAGGGCAAGAGGAGTCATGGACATCAACAGCAGGCCCTTGCTACTGTAGGACCAAAGACTCCAATATGGCTTTTGGCAGTAGTCCAGCCAGACATCATCATCATCATCATAATCATCATGGCACAAGGTAGCAAGCAGACCAGCCCCTCAGTCTATGCCTCACCACCATCACCATGGATGCAGGTGGCAAACAGGCCTCCAATGTCTGTCCACCCCTCATCATCTTCATATCTTCTTTTCTGCATCTTTCCACAATGTGTGAACCATTCTGTTTCTCTATCCCTTCCATTTTTCCACCACATATTTCCTTATTGAAATAAGGCCCACATGCCTGGCATTGCAAGAGCGGGTCTCTGGCTGTCTTCCTGCCAGCCAGGGCCTGGAGGACCCTGGGTGACTGGGGCCTTGGGGCCCCCGGCCAGCTAGCCCCTATCTGAGCAGTTAAGCATGGGGCAGGGGGTGGCTGTCTTCCTACCAGCCTCAAAGATGTCATCTTACTAGTGAAAATTCCATTCTTACTTGGTTGAGCAGGTGATAACATGGGACCTGGTGTTAGCGAGATTAAAAACAATTCCGACTATGACTTTATCCTTGTGTGGAAACCCTCCAAGATTCCCATATTTCTCATTACCAGAATTTGTTTACCAGTGGTGTCAGCAGTATTCAAATAGGAGAAATGACATTAAAAATAATTTTTAAGGAATTTTCTAATGTTAAAAGCAGAAAATGGTAACATTAGATCATGTTACTAGATAATAATGAGGAATATATTTTGAATTTTTACCAGTTTCATAGTATGAGTGAGAAGAACTCTGATTTTCAATTGTGTTGTTTTTAATGAATGAATTACAGCCCTTTTGAATTATACATAAGTTAGTGATTCATATATTACCAAAGGTTTTGCTTAGGGATATATAATAAAAAAATGTCTTGTCAAGGATGTTCATATAAACAACCCAAGAACTGGAGAAATCCTCAAAAGGATGGTGGCACTTGGTGATACCTTTTGAAGTCACCGTTATAGAAATAACTTAATGAATCAAAATACCCATGTTCTGGAGGGCTGCTCTGCAAATATCTGAGCCTGGGACACTGGAGTGATACTGTTCCCTCTGGCTACATATATTGCCTATAAAAGTCTCTGACAGCTTTATTTATAATTCACTGTAAAAAAAAAGTGAAAGATTGAAAAGAATATTCTACTCAAAGAAAAAATATACATGCAATAATTATGTTTATATCACACACTACAGATTATAAGTCCAAAATAAACACCAGAGACAAAGGAAATAATTCTATATTGAAAAGGATGAATTCATCCAGATTAGATAACAGTTCTAAGCACAATCATCCCTCAGTATCCATCAGAAATTGGTTCGGGGATCCTAAAATTAATATAAGTGCAAATCCTTTTTATAAAATGATGTCAAATTTGCATATAACCTATATACACACATTCCATACTTAAGATTATATGTCAAACCAACCAAATACAGTATGTTATGTAAATAGGTTTAGTTGTTTAGGAATGACAGGAACACTACACATATTCAGTATAGATAAAATTTGCTTTTGAAATATTTTCAGCTTTTGGTTGGTATTCTACACTAATGTAAAATACACACATATGAGGGGCCAACACACACACACACACCTTATGTCAAAGTACATAGATATTTCAATGTTTTTATTCATATGTAGATGCTATCTTTGAATCATTAGGTACATGTGTTTAAATTGATGTATCCATAGAAGTCAAGAAATCAATAAGGAGCCATCATAGAGGTCTTTTAAGAGAGATGAGAAAGATCACAGATGGTATGAAGAGGGGCAGTTTTTCTGTAGCAGCGGTAATGTCTTCAGCCTGCTGGAAGGGTATTTAGTTCTCTTAATGGCAGCTCAGGAGAAGGAGACTTGTTGTAACTCTATAGACAGTCACAGTGCAGATACAGCAGGATATGTGATACAGTGTCTAGAGATGGTATCATCCTTAATGATTCCATCAAGGATGCTGGCTCCAAATACACCACAATGTCCCTTGTCTGCAGTTCCCTGCTACTCCATTCTGTTCTTGAGCAAATTTCTCTAAGTGTCTTCCTAAAATCTGGTACCAAGCAATCATCTCTGTCTGACACATTCATAGAAGACAAAAATATAGTCAAGTGTCATTAAGTAAAAGTGACGAGAAAATGACAAGTGGTGCTAACTTGCCACATACTAAATATTCTCCAGCTTTCCAGTTTCCCACCACAGTAGATGCCATAGATTTACCTACCACTTGAGGTTTTACTAGTAGTGCAGTACATTTCTCACAGTTAGATTAGTTTTACATAGTGGTTTGCTGCACTCTGTACAGGTCTGCCTTCAATAGAGAAGCACACATTTCCTAAGCTGCTGAGGGAGCTACACTGTCTGTCTTAGCCGCAAGAAAATCTGGGTATGTAAAGATGTCATCTCTTGCCTATGTCTCAGGGTTTTCTTATGAGTGTCTCTCTTCCAGTCACACATAATGTAGTTTGGCTTATTCTTTCACTCAGCCAAGGTTTTCAAAGATAACCTTGATAGAAAGAAAATCTTAATAGGCAGAGCATACCACGGTGAAATTAGTCATCTTATTTATGTAAAGAAAGAATATGTGTGCATGTGCATGCACACACGTGTGTTGATTAATATCTTGGATAGATAGAAACACAAGAAAAGATACCAGAGGATCATGGACAGGGACATCTGGAGTGATGGCATATAGATAGATGTGTGGAAGTAGGCACAATGTGGGAAGACTTTATAATTGTACTTTGCATCTTCATATCCAATGGGAAGCATCTGTTATAAAGGAGATCTGGACAGCCAAGTAGACAGAATGGTTGAGCTTGTTCATGTGAGTCAGTTTCTGTCTTTGGCCATTGATAGGCTAACAACACAATGAATACATGAAACAGGGAGCTTCGGACTTTCAGGTGAAGGCTATGCTTGGACTCCACAGTGGATGCTCCTCTCATCAAAACATCTATCTCTAGGTGCTGCCAGCCTCAGTGGAAAGCTGAATACAACTTAGCCTCTGATAGTTAATTATTCAATGAAAGACTACCCCGTGGCTCAGTGACAAGTTGACAATGGTATGTTCCTTCCATCTTGGAAGAGTTAATGATTCCTTTTGACAGCAAGAGACATTTATTTTTAAAGTGTATTTGCATTTCATGGCCACATGGTCTCAGCCAACACCACTTTCCGGGTGCCATTTGCGAATATAGTTTTTTTTTCCACTTATCACTATTTTAGGTCAAGGGAATACATTGCAGCAACATGGCCATAGGATTCACAGGTGAGGCTGTATTCCAGCCATCCAGATCATGTTAACCTGGGAAAGTGATGCAACAGCCCGTGGAAAGACAGTAGAGGCATAAACTCAGATACACTTCCTGTGAGAGTACAACAGTGTTCTTCTGGACACGTCATGGCCCTCACTCAGTGAGTACCGCTAACTCTGTGCTACCAGGACATAGAAGGCATCCGTGAGAAACACAGAAACAAGAGAGACTGCATCCGTGTTCCAAATGACCCCCACATACTTACTATTCTTGCTCCTGGCAACTCTAAAATTATGAGTTTAAAGAGCCCTGTTTCCAAAGGAAGAACACTGCTACGTGCACATTACCAGGCCCATTGAACTTTAAGTGGTGGTCACTAGCTGGGTCACTGAATTTCTTATTGCAGGTCAACCAAGAGCAAAGAAAAAAGAATCAGCATTTTGGCAGAGTTAATGGCCCCTGATGTTCCTTGATCTTCTACCTTAGCCGCTGCCACTGTGGAGAGACATTCCTCATGCAATCTACTTTTGGGACATCCCTGACCGTTTATATTAGTAACGGGGTATGTGTAGCTGCCACAGCCTGAGAGAGTTGTAGTGCCCACATTTTCACACCACTAGAAGACCTACACAAGCACAGAGATGATAACTGAGGGAAGTGGTAAACAGAAGAAAGACTGAAAGTTACCTTGAGACTAGCTGTACCCTAAGGAGAACCTGGTACTACCACAGGGAGTACACAAAGAAACAAATGTAGCAGACCTGATTGTGTCCATGAATTGTCTTTCCAGGCTGTCTCACTCCATCTACCCTAAACTCCCAGAAGCACTGATAGGTGTCAGGCTGGGATGTGGAGGTACTTAGAAGACCCCCATTTCAGAGCCTGAGCTGCGGTGACATGGTGACTCACACATTGGAGGAGAAATGAGAGATCTGGTGATCCAGTGAGGACTCAATCATAGCGTAAGAGGATCTTGACTCTTCTTGTCCTTTAGATGATACACTTGTGAGTCCTGAAGTTACTTGTCTTTGCAAGAACAGAGCTAGACCTCAATAAATTCCATGACTACATGGAACACTCTGCCGATCTTGTATTACCTACAGAAATAATAGAGTGCTGGAAAGCAAGCTATGTCCTCCACATTGTAATTTCTAGGGACTTACAAAAACTCATGAAATGAATTAGACTTTTTTTAAGTCAATTTTTTGTTTTTATATACAAATTTGCTTTGAAAAATAGAACTCTGTATACAAAATATAAAAGAAAATACCCTAGATTTTAGGTTATGAATTGAAAGTCGTATTTATTGGAACATATTTGAGTAGCGATGGAACAGTGCTCAAAACGAATGCCTATCTTTGTACCGTAGGCTACTTACTAGCTTATAGGCTTGTGACTTTCAGCAAGTGACCTGTAAAGAATGGAATTTACCTCTAGGTGGAGACATGTCTTTGTCTCCTCCCTTAAGGTTTAATCAGTGGGGCAGGTCAGAGACCTGGGGAGTGGACCAGGCTTAGGAAGTAGGGTTTCCCTTTACTTTTACACCAGAATTCCTGCCTTCTAGTTCAATCCCTGCAAATGCAGGAGATACGAGGGTCAGCTTGGTCTGCCTGCTTTTCTGAGGTGGGACTCAGAAAGATGTAAGTAACTATGTTTCTTCTTTTTCTTTCAGATGCTGGCCAGAGCCTAAGTGTTTCTTTCAACTCTAATGTTTTGAGAGCCAGGGCTCTTTTTCCCTAAAGCACCTCTCCTGCGCTGTGGCTGCCTCTAGCCTGGTGGCTGACCTCCATGTCTCCTTATCTCAAGCAACATGTTTTTGTTTTGGTTTTGTTTCTTCTCCATTCTCTCCATTCCCTCTAGGCAGCTTTGAAATTCACAGCTTGCCTGTCTGGGGCTTTCCTTTTAAACTCCAATAAATGGCCCTGAAGCTTCTGTTGGTGGCCATTCTTACTTTATTAATTAACGAACCTTAAGACCTCCGAAGAGGAAACCTTGATTTGCTAGGTATCATTTGATAGCTCTGTTGGGACTCCTTAGGATTTCTGGTAACACTTCTTTCTTTTCTTTTGATGGGCAGAGAAAATGGACCAGTTCCTGCACCTGTAGATGACATCAAACTTTACATGCTTCAGACTATACTAACCCTTCCTCTAAGGACTGCTGTGAAGAGCACATGAGTCAATTAAACAGAAGACATTTTAGAAACACTTTGGCAGAGCTGAAGTATTCAAATCACTATTATTTTAATGTCTGTTATATATCAGAGACAATGAGAAGACGGCTCATGAATAGTGGCATATATATTTATTATTCCAACAGAGCAGTGGTTCTCAACTTTCCTAATGCTGAGATGCTTTAATACAGTTCCTCATGCTGCAGTGACTCCCCAACCATAAAATTAGTCTGTTGCTACTTCATAACTGTAATTTGTTACTACTGTTTTGAATTGTAATGTAAATATCTGATATGCAGGATGTCTGATATGTGAATTCTGTGAAAGGGTCATTTGACCCCCACAAAAGGAGTCGAGACCCACAGGTTGAGAACTGTTGGAATAAGAGCCACACGGCCATCCTGTGATGAAGCTGTTGTCATCATGCCTAGGAGGAAAGTCAGGGTCTGAGAAAGTAGTCAGTGTCTCAGCATCATATAGCTAGGTGGGCATCCTAGGGCAGCAAAGTCATGATACAGAGGCCAGTTCTGCAGGCATCTTCTTGTGTCTTCTTAGTCTGTCTTTTCTCAGATGTATTCCTAACCCATTGCTCTGCCCATGTCATCTGGGTCTCTTCTCCAGAAGTCAAGAGATAAAAACTGAATTCAGGCAGTTTTGTACTTGATCCACTCTTATTCAAAGCAAAGTTTTATTCTTCCACAAGCCCTGTGAACCATCTCTAAGTTTGTTGATGAAATTCCTGTTTCAGTCATCTTACATATTTGTGGCTCTTAGAGGAAAAAAAAATAACCATGTGTGTGCGTGCACGCGCGCACGCGCGCGCGCGCATTTGCGTGGTCAATGAAGTTTTCACTTTTATTGATTTAAAAACAAGATTTTTTTTTTAAGAAAGCGTCATATTGATTTCCAAAGTGGTTGTACAAGCTTGCATTCCCACCAGCAGTGGAGGAGAGTTCCCCTAGGAGGCAGCTGTGCAGTGGTGCCGGGTCCTGGGCTCGTTGCATGAGTTGGCTGTTTGAATCCTGGGACTTATACAGGGATGCTTGGCTCGGTCTTGGAGGGAGGGACTGGACCTGCCTGGACTGAGTCTATCAGGTCGATCCGGTCATCGGGGGAGACCTTGATCTGGAGGAGGTGGGAATGGGGGGTGGGCTGGGGGGAGGGGGAGGGGGGCGAGAGGGGAGAACAGGGGAATCTGTGGCTATTATGTGGAACTGAATGGTGTGTAAAATAAAAAAAAATAAAATAAATTAAAAAAATAAATAAATAAAATAAAAATAAAAACAAGATTTTGGCAAATTCATGCAAGACCTACAATGTAAGTGTGTAGGTTTCACATTACAAACTTACCACTTGGCCCTTCAGTCTTCCTCAAAGTCTCAAGTATATTGAAATTTGTTACCTCCTTGGTTAAGTGCCATTTTTTTTTTGAAGTTTTATTTTATATAAAGAGGATCTTGACTCTTCTTGCCCTTTAGATGATTGATTTGTTTCACTTGCACTCTGTGTGTGCATCACGTGTGTCTGGTGCCCACAGACATCAGAAGAGGCTCTGCAATTCTCTGGAACTGGAGTTACTAGTGGTTTTAAATCACCATGTGAGTGCTGGGAACTGAACCCAGGTTCTCTTTGAGAGTACAAAGTTAGAATTATTTCCTTCACAAGGGGCTTTAAGTTTCTCTATAATCTATTGCTTGCCTCCTTGTATTTATTTAATATTCTATAGCCATCACATTGTATTGGAGATGGTCCTTTCTTCTATATCAAATATTAACAGTGAAGATCCACATTTCTAATGAGTTTTTCAGTTTTTACATTAAATTAGCATATTAAAGTGCTAGATATCATTATGTTTTCAAAGTGTGCTTTAGTGGTACTCATTTCATTTGAAATACAAAATTGGAAATCTATAACAAATGTTTTATAATGTGTCTTTTATGGAGCTTCTAAATTATTCTGTTCAAGCATAAATTTCATCATTTTTTTTTCCTACTAGAGGCAGCAGTTTTCTTAATTGGGGTGTCTGGTACCTCTTCATTAATGGAAAATGCTCAAAGCTTACTAATGATTCTTGATAAAGTAATCAATGGAAACTACATGCAGATAAAAATATGTACATTTATAGGAAAATAAAATAATTGTTATATCATCCAGTAGAAAATACAATTTTATATAGATCCATAAGCTGAGTTATATGATCTAATTTCAAAAATTCATTACAATGAATACATGAAATATCAAAAATACATATATTAAAAAGATAGCATATAAAGTTTTGATACACATGCATATTGTTCATGCTTAAATCAGGTTGATCATGTCTGTCTCTTTAAATTTTATCTTTTTATGGCAAACATATTCAAAATCATTTCTACAATTCTTTTTAAAACAGCATTTGAAGCAAGCAATAAATTAAATTATCTAAATTTATCTAATCTAAAATTATCTATCTGGGAGTTCTTTTTAATCGTCATTGTATTCCCAATAAAAATCAACACAAATATCCTTAGTAGCCTGACTTGTAATTCTCAACCAAAAGAGATGACTCAAATACTCATTTGACTAAATTAAAAAAAAATGAAGTAAATGGATAAGTGGAACATTATTTAGCAATAAAAAGGAGAAAGGTACTAGTCAATGTTACAGCACCAATAAGTCTTGAGATTAGTTTTTATATAATAAGTCACAAGGGCTATATATTTTATGATTTTACTTATATTAAGTGTCCAAAATAGGAAAACTTAATAGAAAAAAAAATGAACTGAATAAGTACAAAGGAAGTGAGGAAATAGACTTTAAAGAGTGATGTGTAAGAGTTTTCACAGAGAGTAATAAAATAAGATCTAAAATCATTAATGACAGTGGCACAACCCTGAATATACTAAAAGTAACTGAAATGTGCTCTTTATGTCAGCTACTTGTATGATATGTGAACTGTATCTGAACACAGCTATTTAACAATGAATGGGTCAGTCGTTCAATTTTAAGTAGCTCCTCATCATTGATGAGGAGAATTAGAATGAAATGGAGTTTTAAGAGTTTTAGCTCTTAGAGCTAAGACTCACCTGTGCTGTGCTCCACTTCTGTGACTTGGCTGACTTCTCACAACAGGGCCCCAAACCTCTTCTCTTTATCTTTAAAAACAGATTCTCGCAAAAGAGTTGCTTTAACCTTGCTGATTCCATTTGGTGTAAACATGTTTGCTGAAGATGATTTGTACTAATGAGTCCTTAGTCACCTAGCTTAAAATTAAAGCCTGTCAGTAACAGGAAAGGCTAAAGCGACACCGTGCAGTCTGTACTTGTAGTAAGAAACCGCGGATCTGGGACCAGCTACTCAAAGCCTTAGCTCAATTATATCCCTCAGCATATTAAAACTGAATTCTCCAATTCTCCAAACCTCTAGATTGCCTGATTTCTACAACAACATGAACTGATTTTCAGGGCCAGGGAGGTGGTTCAACAGGAGAAGACATGTATCTGAAAGCCTGACACCCTGAACTTGTTTCCTGGAACCCACAATGTGGAAGCAGGGAACTGACTTTGGCAATTCATCCTTGACCTCCACACATGCTGTGCACAAATGTTTATGCACACACACACACACACACACACACACACACACACAAATAAATTAAATAAATAAATAAATACATATAAATAAATAAATAAATGTAAGAAGTATTTGTTTCCCGCAAGATTTGTTCAAGGATCTTGCTGAACTGTGCTGTGTATAAAAACTGAACTAATATAAAGAATCAGAAGAACATTAAATTTTAATCCTGCTTTAGTAACTCAATCAAAATCCATACTGGATAAGTGCTGTCCGATATATAATTACTCTCTGTACAGGTTACCATATTTTGGTAGTATAGTATTCAAATGTTATACTTATGCACACACTTTAAAAATGAATATATACCCTGGAAATAATTAAGAATATAAAGTTTTTTTTTCACTTTGAAAATGCTTGTTAGTGATGAGTTTGTTGGTTTTGAAATTTAAGGTGACCAGCATGATAAAAATGGAGTATTAGGTTAATTTCATAGTATTCAATAAGTGTTCATTCACCCACTCTTAAACATGTTGTGGGAATACCTATTGGTTTTGATATGAATGTGCTTATAAAATGGTTAGCATATTAAAAAAATAAAAAAGACATTAAATGAGCATGCTCAGTATGAACTTCTTGTGTTTCGTTTCCTCCCCTGCCCCTTAGGGTGCTAACGAACATACATAGGGAGTCTTGCATGCTGAGCAAGAATTCCACCACTAGCGGTCAGGCAGTCAAACAAAGCAAAGAATAAGCCTTTATTGAGATGAAGATCATTCATACTCAACTACCTTGGGTTCGCTTTCCTGACCTATTTTTCTTCATACATAAGATAGCCATACTCATGCCAACCTCACTGTTGTATGGAGGGTACTAAAGAGATGATGTGTACGGAATGCTCTGCAGCAGTGAAGTACCAATGAATGATCACATGTTACCATCCTGTAGGGGAAAGACTGACAGCTGCTAATTAGCATTAAGAGGAATATAGGAATAGGGGAAATGCTTGACAGTGACTCAGTGTAATAACAGGCATGGCTGTCCTAGTTAAACACTGCTCTGGCCAGCTCTTTGGAATTTGATAACTGCTCAGCTCTACGTTGGAATGACTATCTCCCATATAATCTGCACAATTTCCTTAAAATAAATTTTCAGGCTTCATTTGGTCATCCCATAAACTTAATATACTCTAAGCAAGTAGTTAAGTACATTCAAGGATTTCACAGTGAACAACAAAGACTTGGTTATTAAAATGATATGTGGACCCTGGAATAAAGCCACATGGAGTTGTTTACTACTAATGTTCTTGAATTACATCCCCTACACATTTGGCCTTCAGAAGGTAGATTAATCCGATGTCTGTCTACTTTGCTTACTAACAAGATATTTGGGGGGAAAAGTGTGAAAATACCCATATATGTTTATCAGAACTAGTAACTATGTTCCTTCTGAGTTCTCAAAAAAACAAAAAACAAACAAACAAACAAAACCATAGCATTTCTTTGTGAGTAGTCTACATTTATTATCTATGCAAGGTGCATAAAGTGTGTAAGAGCTGACTTCCAACTTAGTGAGGTCTAAATAAAAGAGAAGAACTTGGAGAATTAGAGGTGAAATTGACACCTAGTAGGAGGTAAAGATAAAACAGGGTTTTGTTTTGTGAGAAGACTCATATCCAAAGGGAGCTCTATCTTAGGCAGATGTGAGAATTGTATTAAGAAGTTCAGTCCAGATGTGAAGGAGACTGAAGACAAACTGGTCTGGCAATTAGAAAGTAGGTCTTTGCAAGATAATTAGCAAGATAGATGGAAGCTGGTTAAGAGGGCTAGAACCATGATGTCTGGTTACAGAGAAATTCAAAATATCTCAAACTTACCCATTCTGTAGGAATCCAGACATCACAGATCCTTCTCTAAAATAAATCAGTTGTTTCTGACAGTTAAAAACTTCCTCACATGAACTGTCACTTTATGAAAATGATTAGATTAAGGCAGGGTTAATGAATTTTAGAATTATTTTAATAATTGCCTTCCCTCCAACACCAGAAATTTCCTTTAAATTTATACTGTCTAATGCTAGTTTCTAGAAAAATCTATGTTTATAAAGTATTGCTTCACAAGTCAGTTGATACGTTATCAACCACCGTGATTGCTAGTGCCCTGCCTTCCTTTCCATATCATCAAAAGCCTATTAAATCTGCTGGTTGGGATGACAGTGCTCTTGGAAATGTGATGATTACTGGAACCAAGATGAATATATTACTATTTTGCTATACATAAGGTTCTGTTCTTATTCCAGTGCCCACTCTGATGATGCTCATCAGTGATGTCTTCACGGGGGCCCTGAATAAAATGCCAACTCCAAGCCCTTGGGCAGCTATTTCTTTATTCCTTCTGATGAAGATCTTTTCAAGTAACAGGGCCTTTCTCAACCCAGATGTGTGTGATTCAAGAATTCGGGTGCTGGGCAATAGAAGATCACCAAAAGTCAACCTGAGATGGTGGCTCTCAAGCTCTTTGTCTCACCTAGATAACAACTAATGATACAGACACATCAGGAGTAAGCAAAATAAAGGAACAACATGAAAGACTTAAGAAGTTGCCCTGGACTGCCCCCCCCCCCGCCCCCGCCACCCCACCCAGTAGTACAAGGGGACTGATGGAGATGCCATGTGGTATCTGATTAATAGAACTTTAATAAGAATTAGGGTTGGTATGGGCAAGGCATGAGGTTCATTATGATGCTTGGTTAATTCCCTGAACCAGTCAGTGAGAGGTATGTTCAGTGCATGCTTCCCAGGCCCAACTCAGGAGATGATCATGCTCTGTTCTCACAATAAGGGGGTGGTAACACATTGAAGCCCCCGTTTCTGTCTTTGGTGGCTACTTCATAGTTGTTGATGTTAACTGGCTCATTTGCTGGTCCAGTGATGCTAGTCTCAGACCTTGTCTGGTGTCTTGGTAGTAGATCGTTCTTTGTGCTAACATTTATTTATATGGCCACCATGGGCCTTTCCTCTTTGCTATCTACAGAGAACTTACTTTTGCCTCACTCCACTTTATCTTCCTGCATACCACTAGGAGCATGCAGTGAAAGGCATGCTATTTCCTTCCACATTAACTGAACTTTTGGGGAGGTCTAAATTATTCAGGGTCCGAGAAACTGAGCTTGCTTTACCCAGCAAGACTACATAAGGGGATGATTTGGCCACGGGCATGATTACCAGGTGTTTGGAAGTGTCTACACTTGGCTATGCAGTATGCTTTGATCTAGAAAGGGTGTGTGTGTATTTTACCCTGCCCTTTGGCATTGTTTTAAAAAAGCCCTTTTGAATAAATGGAAAAGGCCATTGGGTATTGACCCAGGTCCTCCCAAAGCGATCCTGTGTTTCTGTCTTTCTCCTCTTCGCTATCTTTCTATCTAATATTTTCTTATCCCTCTCTCCTCATCATAGGAATCCTTGAAAAGGTGGGAGCTGGCCTCCCACAAACTTTACTCCTGTTACCATCATGGATATAATGCTACTGACCTCTTCAAGTCTGACCAAACTTTTCATCACTCAGTGATGACTGCCAAGAAGAGAAACAGGATGCATGTCACGTTTCCTAGGATGTGCAGTGCTTCCCAGAAGAATGAAGCTTAGGGAAGCTATAGTCCACACAGAGAAAGTAAAATATCACAATATTAAGTCATATTTGTTCTTTAATTCATTTGTTTTATAATTTTTCTCTTTAAACTCTCAAAAGTCTTTTTGGAACAAAGTTAAACATAAATACCATTCTGTTTTGAAATTAAATAAAGATAATAAAAGAACGTTGACAAAAGCATATGTAACTAATTATTAAATAAGCAACTGTGAAGTTCTCACTTTGGGCCTGTATGTTCACATCTATGAAGAATAACCTTATGAATTGTTATAAGTGGTGGTTACTGCCTAATGATGTATTCAAAACAATACTTCTTACAACAAAAAGGTTTTCTGATAATAATATAGTTTTTGAAAGTGTAAGGTTCTAGTTTTAACAGAATGTTATGACTGAGTTAAAATAGCAGTTGTGAGGCTTCTGATATGTGATCAAATCCTTCTGTTTTATTTCCTTTGAATTATTTTATAGGTTTTGATCTAACCACCTAAACCCAATTCTTTCATATATCTTACTGAATTTTTTTTTAGGCAGCTGAGACTTGGCATTGATAAAAATAGGTCTCATTTCTCTTTTCCCAAACTCTCAGTCTCTGTATGCAATTTTCTACATGAATGGTAGAATGGTAGTTGAAGTTGCTTTCTAATGACCTTGGAAATGCGCCAGGTGGTAGCTGACACATGATTCTGAAGTTAATCTATCCTGAATCTACAGTCTGGTTTGCCAACACCTTCAAAGTCTTAATCAAAATATCTGAATTTTCAGGATCCTCAGTTCCTTTATCTATGAAATGGGTGCATGCACCTACTCCATAGGATTAAACAAAATCATATTTTTAAAATACTCAGCACATTGCTAACACTGTTAATCTGTGGTGGGTGTTTTTAAGAAACACTGGTGATTATTAAGCATATTGCAATCCATTCTTGTTTCATGTTTTCTTGTTAGTTTTGTTTTAAGGGATATGTACTTTTTCCAGCTCGGCCCTTGTTTTTTCCATAGAGCAGCTAGAGTTCTATTTAAAGCACATATTTAGCTGTATCAACATTCTATTTTATTTTCCTTCCAGGCTTCTAAAAGACATCATTACAAAATGCAAAATCTTTTGATTGGCACCAAGGTCCCTTCACCAACTGAAAAACACTCTATTTGTCTAAACATATACCAAGTACTTTCAAAATTTTCAATTCCTACCACAGACAGTTTCTTGTACTTTGAGCCCCTCCAGTGAGTCATGCAGACCTCACATCCACACACGCCACCTGGATGCCTGAGGCACAATCTATTGTTCTGAATTATCAAGCTACTGTCTACTCAGACCTGAGCAAAGTTTTCTTCATGAGTTAGATTCCCTGTATCATTCTTCCCAAGCACTGTGCATGTGGAATTGTCTTAGGGCTGATTGCCTTTTGGTATGAATGTAATTAGCTTGCTTATTTCTCCCTTGTAATTAAACCATGTCAAATTCATCTTTCCATTCCACATTGTGTGACAGTGCCTGATAGCAAATGAACACACCATAGATATTTGTTCAGTAGACAGGCATGTTCAGATGAGATCTAGGTTACGGAGATAACAAACTTCTCTTTGTCAGCTCCTTCCAGGACTTCTCCTTATTGTGACTGGCTGATGAGCACCATATCCATAGTGTAAGAATGGTTGCTGTACTGGAAATAAAGTGGTCTGTTAGACAACCTTTTCTGGAAGGAGAGAAAAAAAATCTCTATTCACCACAGGTGGAACACTAAGAAGAGATATGAACAAAGGATTCCATTCACCTATAGATTGTTCAGCTATTAAGTTTACTGGATTATTTCAGGAAAAAAGGTGAGGGCCACTTAGAAGAGCATAGATCGAGCAATGGCAATTGTATAACCACAAAGCCCAACCCAGCAGGAATGAGCACTCACTTTGCTGCATCCCTGGAGCCACTGTATGACTTGCAGGTGGCTCCACTAAATAATCGCTTCTCCTGCAACTTTTTTTTTTTTTTTTTTTACGCTTATATATTCTTTGGGAGGAGCTTCATGGGTCTTGTAGCTTTCTGGACTCCTTTAGTCTTGTAAGTTTCATCAGCTTTCTGAGGCTTCCAAGGCTCATTTTTCCCTCTAGGAGGGATTTTTTTTCTCTGTTCAGAGGAATTAGCTGCATAACACAGTCCATATCATCAGAAGCAAAAATAACCACTACAACCTCACCCCAACTCATCTTTACTTTTCAGCAATGAAGATGTCTTAGGAAAAGTTGTCAGTACTCTGATGCTTAGCCAGACAAAACCCACTGAGCACCACATAGTACCATATGTAGGCTGCTTCTCAGTGAGAGATATACTACCACATTTTACATCTAGCACTAATAAAATTCACAGTGGGTCACAAGGTAGAATTTCATGCCAATGACCTCAGATATCAGGAGGTCTCAGCAATTCCATCTCTACAGGATTATTTCTTAGTTGTAAACTGGGCTTATATAGGTTGTATCCAGTTTTTTTTTCCTTTCGTTACTTATATCAGTGTGAATCAATAGATTGCCTCCTCCTACCCCTTCTCCAACTACATCAATATACTTTTGAAAGGAGAGTAGACAATTGAATTAGGCTCCACATTTCCTGGCCTTCTTTTGGATCAATAGTTCATTATTTGCTATATTTGCCAATATGCAAAACCTTCAGGATAGTTTCCATGATTAAATAAAAAGGCTATATTTGCAATGTGTTACATGATTTGAAATTCTGAAGGATTTCTTCCTCATTTAGTTTATGGTGTGAGTTTTTGACCCTTACCTCTTGCCAGCTTTAAGACAATGTCATTCTACATGATTCTTGTTTAGACAGCAGCACTGAATGATCAAACAAGTGTCCACTCAGCCTCTGTAAAACACTTAGTCTATTTATCAGATCTTCTGGCTTCTCTAACCACTGTTTTCTCTCAGGTGGAAAGGGCTAGCCTCTAGGGAGAACAAGGACTATTAGATATAATTAACTTCCCCCACTCTTTTTTTTCTCATAGGAGATGGATTTTAAATGACTTCTAATCACACTATGGTTTGTGATTACATTCTATTAAATATGATGAAGCATCTTCAGAGAAAAGAGCCATTATTATGAGTTGAATTTAAAAGCAAAAATTCCCATGAGATCTGATAATTATCTCCTGGGGTAGAGATTATATGCCCACAGCAAGAGGATCTGTTTCACTGGTACCTGGACTCATAATGATAGCTTACAGTAGAAAATAAGATGGAGAGCGTGAGCCAAATACTTACAGGAGAACAGAGATATCATTTCAAGTCTGTAAAGGAAAACAGCCACAAGAAGACAAAACCAGATCAGACAGACAATTGTACTTTGCAAAATAACCCTAATTATCTTTCATGGTTCATGCTGACATAATTAAGCTAAATGTAATTCCTTGCTAATAGCGTTTGGTATAGCTGTTTATGATTTCCATTCACAGTCTTGAAGTCAGCAGATGCTTTGCCATTACTTTTTTCCCCAGATAAGAAAGAATGAATAAGAAGAAACGCATAGGAAAGGAGAGTGAAAGAAATAGAATACAGAAAAGGAGCTGGCTCAATCAGATTCCTGTCGTGAGGTATGCTTGGACCTCCCTCATAGAGTATAAAATCAGGAATAGTTTTCAGCACAAGGCAGCTTTCGGCCACTGTAATGAAGTACCTTTAAATTTAAAACAGGAAGGGATTGCTTGGCTCACATTTCAGAGGTTTCAGTGCCTAGTTTAAATGTCTCATTGTTTTTGAGCCTATTCAACATGGCTGGAGCATGTGGTGGGGGAAATTGATCATATCATAGTAGCCAGGAAGTAAAAGAGATAAAGGCAGAAGCTGAGGCTCATTATCCCTTGCAAGGCCATGCCCCCAGTGACCTATCTTCTTCCCGCTAGGGCCTATCTCCAAAAGTTCTACCATTTCAGGTAGTACCTCAGGCTAGTTATCATGGTGGTAAACCCCAGGCCTTGGGGAATGTTAGAAATTCACCTTAATAGATACCTAAATGGAAGAAGTTCATCATTTTGCTTATCCTCCCGAAATCTTATCTTTATATTTAAGAGTAGAAAAATTCAAGTGGATCTTGTGCTGGGTACCACCTCTGATAATAAAGGAAATATGATTAACAAACAAAGAATTAAGGAAATGCATGAATAATCTCACAAACCTATCCAGGTCTAAATATCAATTTGATTTTGACATAGCCCTAAAGCAGCATTTAATTTCACCTTCTGAGTTTTTATAATGAAGAATAATAGAAGTCAGAAATGAGGATGGCAATGTTATATTCAAACTTCCTTTTCTTTTCTCAGTAAATTATGCCAAGATTATGTTTACATGGTATACAAGATAACAATTCTCCACACCATGACCACTCTTGTGTGTGTGTGTGTGTGTGTGTGTTTTCTTGGCCTTTTGTTTGTTTGTTTGTTTGTTTTATGAGAAAGGATTTCTCCATTATAGTTTTGGTGCCTGTCCTGGATCTCACTCTGTAGACCAGGCTGGCCTCGAACTCACAGAGATCCGCCTGGCTCTGCCTCCCAAGTGCTGGGATTAAAGGCATGTGCCACCACCACCTGGCTTTCTTGGCCTTTTTAAGAAAAAAAAAAAGTATTTCTAGAAGACTATTGTGATTTCCTCCCAACTGAAACATTCCATCCTAGATGGAGGCTTCTTAAGAAAACAACACTTGCAAGGTTCAGGATATAAACACCTCACAAGTCTCAAACTCTTGAAACTTACAAGACTTACTGAACCCTTCTCCAAGGCTATATAAACAGTAATACTGGTGGGGGAAAGGGGACTCTCCACTGTCCCATGTGGCCTGTAAGTCATGCAGGAATCTTCGGGGACATAGTTTTCATGTTTCATCACATACGCTGGTGTGGGGATTTTGGTGACACAGCTTCCTTTGATTCACTCATGTATTGTCGGTAACCCCTCACCCACACTTCTGCTGGGGAAATATTACTTTGAACTGGTCAAAGATGTGTTACATCTGTTGGTGCTGGAGTATGTTACTTTAACTGTGTAAAGGTGTGTTACTGTTGTTTCTGCTGCGTTTGTTTAATGATGCAAAGATGGGTTACATTTGTTTCACCTGGCCTGCCTAAAGCTCCTGATTGGTCTAATAATGAGCTGAATGGCCAATAGGTGGGCAAAGAAAGGGTAGGTGGGGCTGTCAGGGAGAGAAAATGAATAGGAGAAGAAAAAGAAAGAGAAAGAACATGATAAAAAGGAAGGAGAAGAGAACAAGGGAGATGCCCGGGACCAGAAGCCAGGCAGAAGCCAGGCAGACAGACATCAGAAGCAGTGAAAGTAATAGAAACAGAATGAAAGCAAGTCAAAAGCCCCGAGGCAAACGGTAGATAAAGAAAAACAGGTAAATTTCAGTTAAAAGAGCTAGCCAGAAATGAGCCTAACTAGGCCGCGTCTCTGTGTCATGATTTGGGAGGTGGTTGGTTGGTGGCCCAAAAAGAAAAAGGCTTGTTACATCTCCTATATATAAACCCAAGAAAGACACTGGTTCACTGAGTTTGGCTTGCATAGAACCATTCCTTTCATCAGCCTTTGGTGCCCTATCTAGGTGACTAGATGTTTGCTCATGTGCCCGCAGGAAAAAGGACACAACTGTTCTCAATACTGTGTGCTTTAAAGCACGAACATAGATTACAGTACTAAGGCATGGAAGTAATAGCATCATGTTAATTATACAGAGGTATCCAATTATGAATGTTATTGGTATCACATTTTGTCCCCAGACAATTACAAATCAAGTCATCCCTGATCCAGGCAAGGGAACCGAAGCTTTAAGCAGTTAAGAGTCCCTTTCCAGAGCAGTGAGAAAATGGCAGGACAAGCCTGCGTGGTTAAGAACCCAGTTTGTGTGACCATGGTCTCAACCTATTCTGCTCCCGTAAGCATGTCCACTAATTCTTGGTGTCAGAAAATCCTATTATGAAAGTCTGCTTGTGTTTTGCAGAGTACACAAGTACCAGGAAATAAATAACATCATTGTCACTTCCTCACATGACTTTCCATGATGACCTGCTGGCGATATTAAACAAGATGGGTTATACTGTGTACTGTCTGAACAGGGCACAAACAAGCTCAGTTGCAACTTCAAACATCTGTCTTCTTAAGTATCTCTTCTGTACATCACTCACATTAAGAAAGTGGCCCGGATCTTCTCAGGAGGAGTCACAATGTCCCCTGAGGCTTTTTGAGCTGTAATTCTAAAAGGACAGTGAAGTTAGAAGTTGCCTTTGAAGCTTGTTCACACATGCCTGATGCTGCATTTAAATTTGGAGTGTTAGGCATCTCAGCATAGGGCTCTGATAGATCTTCTGATGATGTTTCACTTGCAAATAATGAAAGAAACAAAGCAGTCTTTGTTGTTTGTCTGAGGGAGAACACGGACAGGTTGGCTGCTGGTCTAATGCTGCAAAGAAGAACTTATTGGGTGATCTCATGTTTGGAACACAAAGATAAGAGTTAAGAACTTTAAAATTTTTCTCACCACTCATCCCCCCTGGCAAATGGCTTCACATTCTGTCTGCAATGCCAGCCAAGACAGTTCATGAAATTCTACCGTGGAAAATGGGTACCAGACATGAGCTCATTCAATCTTTGTCCCATTACCTGGGGATACTGGGGGGAAAAGGGTTTTCCAAATCAGTTATCTTTGTGATGGGTATTCAGTATTTTTTAAAAGAAATATCCGAGCTAAAATTTATCTAATTTTTTTTCCTCAAAACAGGCGTCTAAAAACCTTTTGTGATGCCATGCATATTGGCATACTCCTGCAATTCCATCAGTTAGGATCTGATGGGACACACAAGACACTGTCTCAAAAGAAATTAAAAATTAAAAAAGGAAAAGAAGAATTTTTGTAAAAAATAAAAACCAGATTTTAGCTAAATCACAAAACCATGTTTATAATCAAGAGAAAGTGGAAAGATAATTTAGGAAACCATTTGATAAGGTGTGCCTTTGAAGAAGTAGGAAAGTCTACCAGGATTGCTCTTTCCTTGTCCTGGATTTTTCCTGTCACTCTCGGCCCAGGGGAGATGGTAATGAGTCTCAAGAGGAAGCAATGGGCACAGAAGACCTGTGGAAACAGAGTGTTCACAGGCAAATTAAATAGGATACAAAAAGCATAGGATACAAAATTAGTCTATCACAGGAATTTCTGTCTGCTCAAGAGGACATAAGCATTGGTAGTGCACGCCTTTAATCGCAGCACTCTAGAGGCAGAGGCAGGGGGATCTCTGAGTTCAAGACCAGCCTGGTCTACAGAGCAAGTTCTAGGACAGGCAGGGCTACACAGAGAAACCCTATCTTCAAAAACAAAAACAAACAAACAAACAAAACAAAACAAAGTATACAACCATGTTACTGGATAGAGTATTTTTAAGGCACCCAGTCTATTTCCAGCATTCAGTTTCTTCTCAGAGTCATTCTTTGTTTTTAACTATAGCATTCAGGATATGTTCTTTCTAATCAGTTGGCTTATTTTCCTTTGGGTAGTGCTACACCTTATCTCCACGTCTTATCAAGTAGTTACAGGCAGCAAGAGACAGAAGAAATATTGTGGGCTCTAAGGTACAGGTACTTCTACCAGCACTGACCAAGCAGTTTCTGGACCTCACTTACCTCCTGAATCAAACAGGTCAATAATTTCTATCTTCTCAGGATTTTCTGAGAGGGGTGGGGGACAGCACGAGAGAAGTTGTTGGTGTAATTTGTGGCCCATAACAGACTCATAAGGTATCTGTTGTTGCCAAAGTTTTTCTGCCTTGCCCACAGTCAGGACAAATCCTTGTCACCCGCCAGTCCCACAGCCGCTCAGACCCAACCAAGTAAACACAGAGACTTATATTGCTTACAAACTGTATGGCCGTGGCAGGCTTCTTGTTAACTATTCTTATATCTTAAAGTAACGCATTTCTACAAATCTATACCTTGCCACGTGGCTCATGGCTTATCGGCGTCTTCACATGCTGCTGGTCATGGCGGCGGCTGCAGCCAGTCCTTCTGCCTTCCTGTCCTTTTATTTCTCCTCTCTGTTAGTCCCGCCTATCCTTCCTGCCTAGCCACAGCTGATCAGGTTTTATTTATTGATCAATCAGAACAACTTGACATACAGACCATCCCCCAGCACAGCCAAGTGCAGACCATCTCAGACACCTGCACTCAGGCCCATGGTCCTAATCATCCTCTATACGGACCTGCTGGGTAACGCCACAAAGAACCCAAGAAGGGTTCCCACAGGACATACAGAACATCCCACAGCAATCTGTTGCTGTTCTAACAGAAAATGGTGCTAAGAACAAAGCCAAGCCAATTCTCCATTCCTTGTAAAGCAGCTGGAACCGATAGTGCCTCTGTCTGTGCTCTTCTCTGAAATTACAGACTTCCAAAACTCAGGCTGTTAATCCTCAAGAAGAGGTATTTCATTTCCCATGCTTTACATTTCTCTATCTGGATTCATTCTTCTTATTTTTTTTTAAGAAAAAAATATTTTTTTCATTTTACATATCCACCACGGATCCCGGTCTCATCCCCCCTGCCACTCCACTCAGCCTCCCACCACCACCCCTATCCCCTCCTCTGAAACGGTAAGGCCTCCCTTTCAGCAAAGCCTGGTACATTCAGTTGAGGCAGGACCAAGCCCCTCCCTGCTGCATCAAAGCTGAACAAGGCATCCCACCATAGGTAATGGGCTCCAAAAAGCCAGCTCATGCACCAGGGACAGATCATCATCCCACTGTCAGGGGCTCCTCAAACAGATCAAGCTACACAACTGTCTCCCATATGCAAGAGGCCTAGTCTGGTCCCATGCAGGCTCCACAGCTGTCAGTCTATAGTTCGTGAGTTCCCACATGGTTCTGTTTGACCTATTATTCCTAATAAACTAAGTTTCTAGGAACAGTTTGAGAGACAGGAACCTTGCCCATGCCTTGACAGTGCCCCTTTGGTGCTAAAATATTGAAAGACTTAATGGTGGATGTTATTCTTCCCAGATTTTGTTCATATTATATCAGTGGTGATGGTACAAAGACTCTTTTATGTAGCATGAATCTTAAAAAGTTCTTATTAATAAGATCAAATCCAGAGCAGGTATTGGGGTGAATTCTGGAAGATCAGAGAGACAGAACAAGCCACAGCTAGCCTCACCTGGCCAACTTCTCAGCTGGTCTTGTTTCCTTAGATTAGAAGCGTCTGTGTCCTCATCCCAATGGCTCTCAGCTGAACTGCTGTTGAAAGCCTGAAGCTTAACCAGCCAAAAGCTTAACCAGCCAAAATGCTTCTTGTTTCTGGTCTTCACGCCTTATATATCTTTCCTTTCTACCATCACTCCCTGGGATTAAAGGCTCGCTTTCTGGGATTAAAGGTGTGTGTCACCATGCCTGGCTGTTTCCAATGTGGCCTTGAACTCACAGAGATCCAGAGGGATTTCTACCTCTGATATGCTAGGATTAAAGGTGTGAGTGCCACCATTTTCTAGCCTTTGTATCTAGTGGCTGTTCTGTCTCTGACCCCAGATAAGTTTATTAGGGTGCACAATTTTTTTCGGAACACGATACCACCAAAACTTTTATTTTTTTATTTTGGGTACAAATATTCTTAAAGGCATATATTTAGTGATATAGTTTTTTTTTCATGAAATTCATAAGTTAGCATGAGTTTTGAAAATGTAAAGCAGGACTCCTCTATCCTAAGGGAAAAACAACCTTATGCAATTAAAATTGGCTATCTTACTAAGAAAAAATTTTTTTTTATTTTACAATTATTGAGTTGCATCACCATTCACTTCATTATCACGCATGAACCTCTTGTCAAATTTGTTTTGGAGAAAGAAGGGAAAAGCTACTTTATATGATTCTTCCTTTCTACACACTAGAGTGAGTTGTGCCTGGTGGGGAGAGAAGCAAACGGCAGTCTATGTGCTAGCTGTTGCTCAGGCATATGAATTTTAATCAGAAAATAGACTTCATTCTTTTGAAAATGAACGTTCCTATTCCTTACCTTGTGTGGTGATATTTTATTTGTGCACCCCAATAAAGCTTATCTGGGGATCAGAGGGAAAGCCAGCTACTATATTAAACATAGAGGTCAGGCAGTGGTAGCACACGCCTTTAATCCTAGCATTCGGGAGGCAGAGATTCATCCAGATCTCTGTGAGTTCAAGACCACACTGGAAACAGAGCCTGACATGGTGACACATGCCTTTAATCCCAGAACTAGTTAACCACAGAGGTCTGGAGGTCTGTACTGACAGAGAGGAAGTGATAGAGCTGGGTGGAAAGAGGAAGTAAGATGGCAGGGCACAGAAAGGTATATAGGCATGAGTATACAAGAAGTAGCTCTCTCTGGAGGCTGAGGAGTTGGTAAGGTAAGGTTGGCTGTGGTTTGTTCTATTCCTCTGATCTCTCAGTTTTCACCCCAATATCAGGTTCCAGGTTTTCTATTAATAAGACTATTTAGCAATTCTTCTTACAGCCTTGTAATCCAGCAAACTGTAGACATGACCATCCATGGCAGATTAGGCCCTAAGATTAATTACAAGTTGTGCATCCCAATTTCTCCCAGGAATGTTCTCTGTAGGTAAAAAATAGGATGAATAAGATGAGCATTAATGATTGTCCTGGAGGGAAAAGATATTACTGGAGAGTGGCCTGAAATGTAAAAGTAGAAAGATGGGGTCTGGAAAGTGCACAGAGATCAGGAGCAAAGTAGCTGTATGGGAGCCTCTGTTTTAATACCTACTGTTGACCTACTGGACTGAGTGATTGTGCCATTTGAAGGTTCCCTAAAACTGTCTAGGCAAAACAGCCTGCTCCCCAATATCCTAGTGAAGATCACACCTATTTCTTAAAACTCATGCTTTCAGCTAGAGAGTCCAACTCAGCGACAAATGGACACCACTCAGAAACTAGCCTACAATGAAAGGGTAGGCTTACATGGTTTTGCTTGGCCTATGCAAAGCATGTATGTTTTGTGTGTCTTAAAGTGACAACCATTATCAATGCATGAAGGATCTTATTTGTTCAGTTCCAACATTTTCTCTTCCATGTCTTCATTTTGTCTTTCCCTTTTCCCCATAAAGCAGTGCTGTAAAATTCCCTGTAGCATTCATGCAACAAAATCAGAGCCCAGTTTCTTTCTCTGTGGTCCTGGAAGTAAATGTCAGAAGATAGACTCCATCTGCATTATAGCACTCTCTGTGCAAGTCACCTTCATATCTGTGGTTCCATTTTTGACTAGTGATTAATTACTATGTTTTCCACATAACTCCAATTTTAGTGTTTCTTACATGGTCAGCATATTTCTCTTTAATTTCTAGATAAGAAGTGCTTCAGGCTGCAGGAATATATCATAAGAACTCAGCTGGTTATGGCAAAGTCACTACCTGGTGGGATCAAGGATTCCCTCCAGAGGAAGCCAAATTCCAATGAGCTTTTGGTGTTATTTGGCTTGTTATATATCAGCTGTATTCTGTTATGAAAATCATGTGTGCCTTCATAGTTTTCCCAATTGACTTTTCCCTAACAGTGTGGACATACACATTCCAGGTATTTGGAGAACAGCCTCAGCAAAGGCTTTCTCTGGAATCAGATATCTCCCTTAGCCACTTTCAAGGACTACAAGAAAAACCGCCCAGGTGGGCACCCAACTTTTGAGGATAACATTGATAACAGCCCACATACAAGTCTCCTGACTTAAGGTAAATTCCACATGGAGACACTGCCTAGGTCAGGTGGACATTAAATAATAGCTTTACACAATTTGGCTCAGATCCTCCCTATGTATATGGGGACTTCCAGGGCACAGGACAGAGAAGAGAAAAAAGAATGGAAGAACTAGATGGGTAAGAACTTGAGAGGAGCAAACTGAGATGGGGAAGAACTAGACTGAAGGGCTAGAAGAGAGTACTAGAGGAACAAGATGGAAGATGGGGAAGAACAAGATGAGGAAGAACAAGACGAGAGAGAAGGAGATGGGAGAGGAGCTGATATGGGAAAGAGATAGATGGACAAGAACCTAGGAGGGACAGAACTAGATGAAGGAATTAAGATAGAACCTAGAGGGGACAACAGATAAATATAAAGAGATATTGGGCAAGAAAGGAGCTAAATATAAGAGCAGAGTATATGCTTGTAACTGACACAGAATATTAAAGTATATGGACTAAGGAATTTCATGTACATAGGTTTAATTCTTTTCATTAAAGATTAATTATCAGCTGGTTGTAGATTCTTCCTGGACCGTGGGAGGGGACTATCGAGGGGCTGGACCCCCCATAGTCCCCAATAAAGAAGAAAACAACTGTTGACAGTGTTCTTTGTTCTTTGATTATATATGTTGCTGTTCTAATGCCAGAGAAATCTTCAGATTCCAAAGGTAAATATGATAGTGGCAGAGAGTTTGATAGGAGGTTCAAAGAGGAAATAAACATTTTATATATTTCCAGTAATGGTGCAAATTAGAAAATTAGATTTTGGGGTACAATTAGGCAATGTGTGGTAAAAGCTTTCCATAGATAAATATAATGCTGCTCATTAAGTCCAAACCAAATAACCAGGAGATGAGGCAAAGATGTCAGTATAAAGACGGCTACTCATGACAAAACCCACCTCTGCTTAGCAGCAGAGGATTATTTAATGTTTTCATCTTTACAATAGAATAAGAACTGATGACTGAAAATTCTTTTGTGTAAAGGTCTCTGTATGTTATAGGGATACTTTGGGGAAAACAGTTTCTTAAATTCTGGCATAATATAACATACTGTAAACATACACAACAACATCTGTGATTTAAAAGAAATAAAAAGGTAGATTTTTCAAAATCCTAATGTTTCCTGAAGAATAAATGGTTAGCAAAAACTGTTTCTTTTTTTTTCTTCATCTGTTATCTTGAGCTGTTATAGAAGACCTGATGCTGGGTGATATACAAAGAAAAGATGATGCAAATAATTGGGGAGCATAAATAGTATTGTGCTAGTGTCCTACTGAGGAGCGCCCCCTCCCCAGGTGGGTCATTATATAGAAGAGATGTAAAAAGGAAACTGGCTGCATACAGAAGGGGTCAACCATGTGTACTATGTACTTTAAGAATCACTTGCTTTGAAGAGAAATGACTTGGTTCACCAAAAGTGACAGTAATCCCTCATGTTGATGACATCTCCATGATGTAACCATCTTTTTAAAACCACACTACCTGTTTACTATTATGCTGCGGACATCGTTTTCAGCACATGAACATTAGGGGTCAATCCATATCTAAACCCCAGTATTTACATCTCTAAGTTTTCATAAACAATTATATATACATAATTTTTAAGAGCTCCTTCTAATAGATTTTTGATGGTGATGTGCTGTGGATATCGCTCTGTGTAAATAAACACCGGTTGGCCAGTGGCCTGGCAGGAAGTACAGGCAGGACAAAGAGAGAGGAGAATTCTGGGAGGTGGAAGGCTGAGAGAGAGAGAGAGAGAGAGAGAGAGAGAGAGAGAGAGAGAGAGAGAGAGAGAGAGAGACACTGCCCGCCCCTGCCAGGACAAGCCGCATGTGAAGATGCCAGTAAGCCACAAGCCACGTGACAAGGTATAGATTTATAGAAATGGGTTAATTTAAGGTATAAGAACAGTTAGCAAGAAGCCTGCCATGGCCATACAGTTTGTAAATAATATAAGCGTCTGTGTGTTTATTTTATAAGTGGGCTGTCAGACTACCAGGGCTCGGTGGAGGGGGGGGATGGACCCAGAGAGAAGCTCTCCAGCTACAGTGGTGTTTGAGACAAGGTGATACTCTGGATAACCTGAAACTCTCTGTGGAAACCTAGCTAGTTTCAAGTTTGCAGCACTTGTCCTGCCTTGACCAGTGGGTACTCTTGAGAGACAATGCCTTGTTGTATAAACTTGAAGCCTTAAACGTTCTAGTGTGCCAACATACCCAAGTAAAAACCCAGTTTCCTTCAAAGTAAGATTGTCCTGACATACAGGGAGGAGATAATTAATAATTCAATAATAGAAAGGCCACTGTCATTGGCCCAATGATAGGAATATCATGAATTAAAATTACTACTCATTTTCAGAAAAGGAAAAAGCAGCGTCTGTGTTTTACAAGAATTCATTGTAGTTTAAGGCAAATCAGAAGGGGGAGGGGCTGACTCATTTTGAGTAAACAGTGTGAAAGTAATGGGAATTGGTGCTCGGCTTGTGCATTATTTTATCTTGTCTACTAAACACTAGGTATAATGTGAATAGACAAGAATATAGATAGGTTGTAGGTATCTCTCACACAATCATAAAGAGCTATACTAATGCAAAGTCGCCATCAAGCAGACAGAGTAGCTGCAATTCTCTTTAACGATTCATCTTTCTCTATAGTACATGGTCATTGCAAATGTACCTCATAGCCAACTTTCTTCATGTCTGAAAACAGGTTTCTTCCATGTTGTTTTTCTTCTTCTTCTTCTTCTTCTTCTTCTTCTTCTTCTTCTTCTTCTTCTTCTTCTTCTTCTTCCTCCTCCTCCTCCTCCTCCTCCTCCTCCTCCTCCTCTTCCTCCTCCTCCTCCTCCTCCTTCAGTTATTTCAACTAAAATCCCTGAAAGTCTGCAGGGTCCATTTCATCACACAGCACATAGAGGGAGGGATACAAGCAGGTGCAAGGTTCTCTCTCCCTGATGCTAAAGTGGGTGATACAGGAGAATGGACACCTGTGTTTGCTTGTTGAGGCTGTTTGGACCACTACAAACAGAGCTGGTAAACTAGAGCAGAGTCGATACTTACATCTACCCCCAGGGACAAGATCTATCCTCATCAAACAACTCCTTTTGTTACTGACCTTTTGATATTCTACTCCTCAAGCTTTTCTCTCATTGACTGACTTAATCTTCAAAAGTATTTTATACCTGACAACATGCCAGTTACTCTGCTACATTGAAGATATAGATAAACAACCCAAAATTGTTTCTTGCACAAACCTACAGACATATATGCAAACAGATTACAAATCTTTTTTTTTTTTAAAGCAGAATGGCAAAGCAGAACAGTGATCAGTTAAATACACCTGGTAGGTTGGCATTTCAGTACTCTTTTTGTTGTTGGTTGTTGCTATTTATGTGAATTGGAAAAGTTATTCTATTTCACGAGCTTTGGTTTCTTTATCCTTAATATGTAGATAAAATTCTTAGTAGAAGTTCAAGTGGAAGTTATATCGAAAGAAGGAATAATAGTAAAACAACATAGTAAGAGAGGCTGTCCTAGGTTTCTTACCGAACTGTTATGTGTGTAACGTACAAAATATGACCTCTTCTTAGGCCTGACCTGGTAGGTTCATGATGCATAGAAACGGGTTTTAGCTCATATTTCTGCCACAGAATTGCCAATTTTGGGGAAGGCCAAAAATCTTTTTCTTATTTTTTCTCACCACTCATCAACTATCTGAGTTTTTGTTTCAACTCTTCAGTGGTTGCCATGTGAAAGCAAGTGGTCCCCAGAATGTCAGGGGTGAGCAGCTGTGACAAGTATATGGAGATAGACAACACATGGAAAAGTTTTATGACACAGCCTCACCACTGAGGTGGGTGGGAACTGAGTGTACCAGAAAGAAAGTCCCTACATCAGCGTGACAGAGTCAGGAAAACCTCACCAGGGAAACTGTCCTGATTAACTAGAAAGTAAGCTACATATAGTGGTGTATGTCTTCAATCCAAAGCATTGTGAGGCTGAGGCAAGAAGATCATATAAGTTTAAGCCCAGCCTGGAATATTTAGTGAGACCTTGTCTACATAAATAAATTAATCCTGGGACAGTGTTAAAAGTATCAGGTCTGTACGGAAACAGGAATCTTATAGGTTGGGCATGTGTGGGAGAGAATCCTGAATAAATCACTGAAGCACACATTATGTGTTTGTATGTGACTCATTTGCCTCCAGCTGGTGAGTTCAAATTAAAAATATTTATTATTTATAACCCAATGGCCCCAACTAGCCAGACTGAAATGCTCCTCAAATGTTCTCCATCTACTCCCTCTGTATCTGGGAGCCTCTAAGACAATATCAAAGATGTTTAGAGCGAAATCAAGCTTACTTTGGTTTACCAATTCCTCAATGGAAAGGTGCTCCCTGCTCATCACTGGCTGAGCCCACGGAGGCCATGTTCCATGCCCCGCCCCCCACCCAGCACTGCAGAAACAAAAGCTTTCATTTAGCCCCTTCACCTCTGTGCTTTTCTGAAGAAGCTGCAATGTCGCTTGGGTTTACAAGGAGTGATGGTGTTTGTATTGCAGTCATGTTACTTCGACTAGGTCTAGGAAGAGCAAGTACAACCTAAGATCCAGCTACAACAGCCTCGTGTCTTGAGGAGAGTAGTGGCAGCCGTGATGGAGAGAAGTGATTTCAGAGATACTTAGGACAATCGATAGAGCTTGATGATCGATAAGAGACCTGCAGCTCCAGGAGGACGAAGTCACGCACAATTTGTCAGACTCAGAATTGAAAACTGAGCGCACGGAGTGCTCTGCTGAGGAGTGGGAGGTAAGGTTGTGTGGGAGAAGGTGTGGCATTTGGGTGGAACAGGGAAAGCTGCAATACCAGCTGAAGGTTTGATCTCAAAATTAGAAATGCCCCAAAGATATTTCAGGAGAAGCTTTTTTGCCAAATAGAATCACCTTCTCCAATTTTCCTCTTTGTGTGAAATCCACGAGATGAGAACAAGCCTGATCCTTTGAAAACAAAGGCTAAACTTGTTTCCTCCTTTTGCTTTTTAAAATTTTTTACATTTTTAGCTAAAATATAATTACACCAATTCCTCCTTTCTTTTTCCACCTCCTGCCTCTCCCACATCTCCTTCCTCCAACCTCATCTCTACCCATCTACTCTCAAGCTGATCGCCTCTTTTACTTTGATTTTTATTGTTACACACACTCATACACATACCCATATGCATTATATGTTACATATATATGGAAAATACATTACTACAACCTGCTGAGTCCATTTTTATTGTTTGTGTGTATAAGGTTTAAGGGCTGACAACTTTGTGTTAGGACCTGAACAATGACTATATCAATAGACACACACTAACACGGAAGGGTTAAAAAAAAAATCATGGGGTCCCACCCGCAGACAAAGAACTACAGGCAACTGATGGCTGCTGAGAGAAGGACAATGGGCCTCTCTCGGGGATCCGCCCCCTGACTGGTTATCCAAAGGCTGGAATTTGGCCTTCATCCTCCATTTCACCTTTCTCAGTGGCCTCAGGCCACACTGAAACTTAAGCAGGTAAGTGCCTGTGAATGCACCTCACCTTCTAATCAATGTATTTGCATAGCTAACCACTTTGTGAGACATCATCTCTCTTAACATTAAATATACCTACAAGCACACAGTTGGTTTTTTTTTTTTTTTTTTTTGAGAGATCTATTTTATTTCTAATTGTATAAGTGTCTTAATTTGGGTTTCTGATGGTATAAAGAGACACCGTGATCAGAACAACTCTTACAAAGGGAAACATTTAATTGGGGCTGACTTACAGTTCAGAGGTTTAGTCCAATATCATCATGGAAGGAAGCATGGCAGCAGGCAGGCAGACATGGTGCTGGAGAGATAGCTGAGAGCTCTATATCTGGATCTGCAGGCAGCAAGAAGAGAAAGAGACACTGGGCCTGGTTTGAGCATCTGAAACCACAAAGCCCATCCCCGGTGGTAACAGGTGACACACTTCCTCCTACAAGGCCACACCTACTCCAACAAGGCCACACCTCCTAATAGTGCCACTCTCTATGAGCCTATGGAGGCCATTTTATTCAAACCACCACATTCTACTCTCTGGCCCCAAAGGCTTGTATCCATATCATAATGCACAAATGCATTCAGTCCAACTTCAAAAGTCCCATAGTCTACCAATGTCAAACCTCTTTAAAAATCCAAAGTCCGAAGTCTCTTCAGAGACTCATGTCAATCTTTTAACTGTAATACCTATAAAATAAAAAAACGCAGATCATATACTTCCAACATACAATGGCATAGAATATACATTACTATTCCAAAAGGGAGGAAAGGGAATATAGTGAGGAAATACTGCACCAAAGCAAGACCAAAAACCAGCTGGGTAAACTTCAAACTCTGTATTTCCACATCTGATGTCAAAGCACCCTTCAGATCTCCAACTCCTTTGACTTTGTTGACTATAACACACTTGTCCCTCTTGGGCTGGTTCTACTCCCTGTTATCAGCTTTCCATGGCTGCTATCCCATAACACTGGCATCCCCAGCATACTGGTGTCTCCAAGGCAATCCAGGTTTCACCTTCACAGTTCATACAATGACCCCTTTAGGCCTCCATGCAGGGAAATCCCGGACATATGTCTGGCCTCAGCTACTTCCCTTAGTCATTGAGGGAGATTCCATAACCCCTTTCTTGTAGCCTTGACTCTGAAGTCAGAACCACATGGTCAAAGCAGCCAAGTTCTGCTGCTTGCTGGGGCTGGAACATGGCCCCCTTATTCAAATACATTTTTACCAACTTTCTGTTTTTGATGGTTTCCTTTACCGCCTAAGCTTGGCTGGCCTAGAACTCAATCTATAGACCAGGATGGTCTCAGACTCAGAGATCCTCATGCCTCTGCCTCCAGAGTACTGTGATTAAAAGTGTATGCCTCCTTGCCTGGCCCTAAACTTTTATTTCCTTTTCACAAGTTGGAAGATTAGTTGGGTGGGGTCTTGCCTTTAGGTCAGCACTCCCTTTATCCCACTTCAGATCAGGCTTTTTCTGTTAACTTTTTCAAGGTGTTCCTTTACTCCTTTAACTGTACATTTTGTATTTTTCCTTGCTCAGCTTGCTCCTTTTCATTACAGACCTGCGTAAGCATTGCCTCTAATAACCAAGCAATGTAGTCAATGCCTCTAGCAAACAAGCAATGCTAAGGTCTCTGAAATCTCCTCCACCAAAGCTATTAATCCATAACTCTTCAATTTAGCCTCAGGCAGATTTTTTTTTTTTTTTTTTTTTTTTTTTTTTTTTTTGCAGGGGGGTAAGGCCACCAGAATATAACAAGAATAGTCTCTAGGCCACATGAAATTCTTTTCCTCTGAAACTTCTTGAGTCAGGCTCCCACAGTTTAAATTGCCTCAGCACCACTGTCCCCCATGCTCCTACTAGGATGGCCCATTAAGCCCCACTAAAATGCCTAATAGCTCTCCTTGTCCAAAGTCCCAAAGTGGTCCTTATTCCTCCAAACAAAAACATGGTCCAGCCTATTACAACAATACTCCAGTCCCTGGTACCAACTTCTGCCTTAGTTAGGGTTTCTATTGCTATGAAGAGACACCATGACCCTGGCAATCCTTATAAAGATGCTTAATTGGGGCTGGCTAACAGTTTCAGAGGTTTAGTCTATTATCATGCTGGGGAGAAGCATGGAGGAACACAGACAAATGTGTTGCTGGAGAGGTAGCTGGAAGGTCTACACCCAATCCACAGGCAGCAGGAAGAGAGAGACACTGGGCATGGCTTGTGCTTCTGAAACCTCAAAGCCCACCCTCAGTGACCCAGTTCCTCCAAGGCCACACCAACTCTAGCAAGTTCACACCTTCTAATAATGCCACTCCCTATGAGCTTATAGGGGCCATTTTCATTCAAACCACTACAATTTGTCTGTGTGTAGGCATGTTCATGTCAGTTTGGGTGCCCCTGGAGAAGAGTAGAATAAATTAGATTCCCAGAGCTGGACAGGCAGTTCACAGCACAGCAACATCTGTGCAGGATACTGAACTAGGGACATCTGGAAGAGCAAAATAAACTGTTACCTGCTGAGCCATCTCTTTATTCCCCAACAATTAGGAATTTGCAGTTAAGTATAGTCCCTTGTCCTCATCAATGAAACTTCTCTTTGCAACAGACAGAGACCATTACAGAAAACCCACAACTAATCAAAATGCAAAGTTGTAGAGTCCAGTCCCTTGAAATACACATATCTACAACACAGCTCCTGAACCCAAGTCTCAGTGATCTTTGCAGAAAAAGGTGAAAAAAGATTTGTAAAAGACAAGGGAACAGAGAGTATACTGTGAGATCGCTACACTTATAAATTCTCATGAACATAGCTACCTAAACATGATATGAACAAGGAAAACTATAGGAATGCTAAATGAATAAGGGAGTGCTCAAGTGGCCTTAACCCTACTCAAGAAACTACAGGCAGCCAAGGAATGCTGGGAGTAGGAGAAATGGTCTTCCCCAGGGAAGAACATACTAACTAACTGGCTATCTAATACCAAATGGTCAACCATAAAAACACGTATACAAGAACTTACATAGACTGAGTAGATTGTATTTATGTATTTAGGAAAATACATACCTATATATTAACAACAGAGAAAAGAGAGACTGTAAAATTGAAAGAGGGCAAAGTACATGGGAAGATTTGGAGGGAGAAAAGGAAAGGTGGAAATGATGTATTTGTATTATAATCTCAAAAATTTGAAGAGTGTTTCAATTATGATGTTCAGAAACTCCAGGAAATGCAAAAGATCCAAATAATCTTGTATTATTCAGAAGATAGGTTCTGAATTCTCCATGATGAGGACAAGTGAGAGCAATTATATGTGGGTGGCATTGGTAAGAAAACCCAAAAGTGAGACACCTATCCCACGTTATTGGCACCCAAGAAAGCAAAGCAATCTTTTGTATATAGAGCAGATGTAGTTGGTAGATATGCAAACAATGGGGGGGAGTTTAAGAAGAATGAGATATAGGTTATTTTAAAAGGAGCTGAAGTAGAGTGTGATGGCATCCATCTACAATCACAGCACTTTGGAGGCTTGAAGCAGGAGGATTGTGAATTCCAGGCAAGTATGGGCTTTATTGTGAGAAACAACAAAACATTGTATATCAACCATGTTAATAGCTAACCATTATACAAGGCTTGCTGATGATGGCCATTATTCTTCTACACATTTTGCAGATCTCCTTACTGCAATTACCGCAGTAGTTCTTTACCTGTACATCTATGTTCATTTCTGTTCTATTCATAGTGACTAGGAAACGGGATCAACCTAGATGTCCATTAACTGAAAAGTGGATAGTGAAAATGTGGTACATGCACATGACAGAATATTATTGAACTATAAAAAATGAAGTAAGAGCTATTGTTACTTTATTTTTAATGATGTTTAAATGGACATGCAGAGAGTTTAAGTCACTTCCTCAAAGTCTAGCAGCAGAAAATCTAATACTCATGAGCAAATCTGATGTAATTCAGGACGTTAAGAGAGGGCGACTTCTGAACCCATTCTACCACTCTTCAATTTTAGAGAGATAAATAGAAGAATCACTCCTAATTCAGAGAAGGAGGTTTCAACTGGGGTGTGTAAGTACACCGAGACCATTAATGAGTGATCCTTTTCTGTAATTGTCTCCCCAAAGAAGTAAATCTGCAACCTGAAATCGAGAAATTGGGCTGGAAAATTGGTTCTTCAGGGAAAGATATTGGCCTGATGACTTGAGTTCGATCCCGAGACCCACATGTAGAACAGAGACAACCAATTCCCACAAGTTCGCCTCTGTTCTCCACATGCACATTTACACTCACACCACATATACACATGTAAATAAACTAATATTAAAAAGATAATAGCAATAACCCTTATTTATTAATACATGCTCTGTATCAAGCAAATTATATCTACTGTCAGTGTATTATTTATTATTTCCCTAAGAGATCTATTAAATGATTATTGGTTCCATATTGTATCTAGAAGAATTTATTTTTGAAGCAGTTAAATAGTTTGCATATTGCAAATGAGATGGTAGAAATGAGATTCAAATCTACACCTGATGAATCTCCAAATTCAACCTACTTATGTCATCCCTTTTTTTTTTTTTAAGAACTAAACTATCATCTTCAATTCAAGGTCTATAAAACTGGTAAGCTGTAGGGCACATGCCTTTCAGCTATTGCAAACTCTTGAAGTTTCCTAACTGGAAGTGCATTGCCTGTTTGAATGGAACCTGGGTTTCACATGGGTAAGGAAACTTCCTTTTTGTGTATTGTCAGAAATCAATGGTCTGGGGAAAGGTGGCTCTGCACCTAATACAGGCAATAAATGACATTCCTTCTTGGAAGAATAAAAATCAGTATAGATATGTAGAGTGTGAGGGTTAATATATGGAAGTTTTATTATTCCTACTGCATCAGAAGTCCAATTTCTTATTATAAGGACATGCTGCACATTCTGTCAGGGCAGAGGAGACAAAAGGGACTAAACCTTTTGAAAATGAATGTCATCTACAATTGTAGCTTGGGTGGATGGTAGAAAATTGCTGCATAAACCATGGGAAGTAAATGGGAATGGAAAGTAGAAAAATGAAACAAGTTCAAATATGAAATGAAAAGATGGGATCTTTTCCATGAGTTACAACATTTTTAGATGCCTACTCACTGCTTCACAGATCTGATGTAATTGACTGCCATTTATACATAACAACAGTTACTTGTAAGGCAAGCAAACAGATACCATATGCACAGGGCTGTGAAGGACATACAAAGTCTCCACTCTATAATTACCATTCTTATGTCCCTGACTTCTATTTCCATCATGTTATATCTTTAAAATGTCTTAATGTGCATCACTTTAGTTGACCACACAATACTGGGAGAGTTTAAGCATGTGTTCACGGGCTATAAAATTTCCAATGCTAACATTTGCAAATAAGAACTATAATTTTAAACCATGTTTGGTATTAAAAGAATAATAACACTTCTTAAGACTATTCATGGCCAATTTATATTTTGGCACAGTTTTACTGTTAACTTAAATTCACTGCACTGAATTTATGAAGGACAGTTTTGATTATCTTTTGCCAGAAGTTTTTTAGCTATTCATTTGTGGGGAACACACTGTTACACCATTAACTGTTTGTCTCCTACACATATCTATCATACTATGAAAGACAGAAAACTATTTCATACAAAACAATAAAATACTCTTATCTCAGAGCTTATCACAAATTTTATTAATCAGACAGGGCAATTAGATTGACTCCAAAAGATTAAAAAGTTAGAAAACATAACCCAAGGAAGAAGGTTAACACAATTATACTGGGTAATTGTAAGCTTTTCTAGAAAAGAAATGAGTTGATTTAATAACTATCTCAGGTAACAGCCAGCAATATCTTTATCTTAGTTTTCTTACAGATTAATTTTCTATATTATGAAAGAATTAGCTTTTGGAAATTGGATGCTCTTTGATCATGCTTTTCTAGAAATGACATGATTTAGCATAAAGACCTAGGACTAGAAAGTCCTTGCTGGATCCTTAAGGACCTGACTCTGTTTCTTCATCAGAGACGTATCTTGGCCACTCTTCACAAAGAGTCTGCTCTTGCTTATCTGTTACTGAAATACATTGTGTGTGTATGTTTGTGTGTGTGTGTGTGTGTGTGTGTGCGTGCGTGCGCGCGCGCGCACACACACATACACACACACACACACACACGTACATCCTGCCTCACACTCAGAATGTAAGGTTGTGAAGCTCCAAATGGAAAAAAAATGTATGAAAAGGACTCATAAACTATCAGGGATAAACAAATGAAGCTGTTACTGAGTGTGGGAATTGGTGGCAAATTTCTATTTCTAAACTCCTAGCCCATAAGCCAGACCTTTCTTTTGCTGGGGTAGAAGATATGCTCAATCTTCTCCAAAAGAAGCAAGAAAGCTAGTGTATCTCTGTAAGAACCTTAGCTGGAGGGTTTATTATTCCATTTGCATGTGTAGCTAGCAGCTCCTGCTCTCTTTTTGCCTTGACTTGACTGTATGCTACATTGCTAGCATTCAATTGCCAGGTCTATGTGGATTACTGGGAATGTGCTATTTCTCCTGAACTCTTTATTTTCTTTTTCAATTCCTCCCTTCTGAGTTTGGAAATTGAATACAAAATAAAATAAGAAGAAGTACATGACTTTTTCTAAGAGGTTGAGGTTTTTATTATAGCTATAAGGGAGAATACAGACAGAAGCAGAGACATCTGGGAGAGTCCTGAGTGAGCATGTCCAGAAAACTGGATCAGGGCATGTGATGAGAGGAGGGAGGGAACAGCGGAAAGCCAGGAGATCAAGAGACCAAAAGGCCAAAAGAGTACAAAGGACCACATGGTCAAAATGGCTGGATTATAGGGGAGGGCAGCTGAGGGAAAGGCAAGCAGTCCCTGGTTCAGGGTAGGGGGCAGGTCATGCTGTTAAGGAGGACCCTGAAATAGGTGGGGACTGAGGGATGCTGAGAACCTGGCCACCCGTGTCACCTTGGATATATTAATAGACATCTCAGCCATTTTTCCCTTTTGAGACCTGATAGACATCTTACATTGCACCATGCCAGGGCACATTCCTGTGTGGCAGTTATAGCGACAAAACAAAAACAAAAACAACAACAACAAAAAACCTTTCATCTTATTCATGCACTATTTCCTAAATGACTGTGTCATAGCCCTGTCACCAAACTCACTCCTGCTGTGTTATACTTAATAACTCTATGTTCATTTCCTCTCTCTTTGGTTGCTTCTGGAAGGAAGGCTGGGAGCCCTGGACCTACGAATAGATTTGTTGCCTAACAAGATGAGAATGCCCCACTGCACCACTTACGCTCTCGAACTAAAGACTTGGCAGTCACATATGTTTTATTTTTGAGAAATATTTATTGGGAAAAGTTTGTCATCACATTAAGCACTGCCCAGAAAGCCACAGTGTAGGAGACAAAACATCCTCTTTGTGTTGGCAATACTTTGGTTTTCTTGTCAACCTGAAAGCAGTCTCTGATTTCTCTCCAGCACCAAAGACAATGCATTTGAAATATTTTAGGTATTAAAGTCCATTTTACCGATATTTTCACTTTTATAAATCAAACATCGATCAAAACTCATGGTCAATATGAGAAAACAACTTGTTATAACAAAATTCATCAGATTGGAGCTGGAGGAAAAGAATATTATTCTCATCCAACAGAACAGTTTTATAGAAGATAAAGTTAGAAATCATATTTCACTATTCCAAGATGTTTGAAACTTTTGTCACAAATTCACAAATCATAAAAATCATATGTGAAATATTTGACATTTAAGCCAGGCTCCTGCCAGTAAACTCAGTATTGAAGAAGTTGTAGTAGGAAGATTGCAGGTTCCAGGCTACTAGCTATATGATGAGACCCTGTTTTGAAGGCAAAGATATCTGTTTGATGGCATATAGAGGTGGGGCTTACAAGATGCAGTTTTGATGATGAAGTATGAAAATATGATACTCACAATGGGATTGTTTGATATATAAGAAATGGGAGAACGAGAGAGAGAAAGAGAAGATGTATTCAAGTCCCTAGGAAAAATCAAGGCAAATATAGTGAGAAGACTGTCTGCATTCCAAGAAGAACTCATCACAACAGTCTCCTCACACTGATTTCCCGATCCATGCTTTCAGCCTCCAGAATGATAAGAAAATAAATGACGGATGTCTGAGCCACTCCATCTAGTAGACATCATTATGGCAACTCAAGCTGTTTTAGACAAAGCAATTTAATTGTAGTATCACTCCCTTGTTCCCTTGGGGTTAAGCATGCTGGGGATTGGGACTACTTCTTGGGAAGGAGACCTGTGAAACATCTCTGGAATTCTAATTCCTTAATTCAAATTCATCTTGTGTTAATTATTATGTTTGGCTTCCAGGCACCCACCCAACATTAGGGTCATTCTATTCAATTACCAGTCTCCATATACTAATTATTTTAGGGCTCCAGGGAAAACATGTTAAACATTTCACTGTTGTGGTAAAGAAATATAATTTAAGATAATGTATTGAATAATGTTCTTCTCTTTATTGTGGAAATATCTTTTTTGCATAGTTATATATACCCCAAACTTGTTGACAACCTATGTGCTTTCATTCACTATTTGAAAATAACTGAAAAACTCTGAAAGATAAGCATCTTTAACAAGTAATGAAACTACACGTTACAGAAGGAAATATTTGCCCATGGTCGTCAGACTAATTAATGGTGGAGCTGTGACTAGCTCTCTAGGTTCTCTGAAAGCGAAGCTTTTGAGCTTTAAGTAGATTTCACAGTGAACTTATCTGATAGTCAAATGAAGTCTACATAGGAAACCATTTATGTTTTCATGCTTTGGGTTCAGATAAATGAATTTCTAGTAAAATGGAGAGTCTGGATTGCAGAAGACATGTTCTTAGAGTCAGCCCATCTTCCATTTTTGATTAATACCTGAGGGGAAGGGGCCATCACCCAAGGTGAATGAATAAATGAGTTAATAGTCATACCCAATTCTTGGTTACAGATACTGTATAACTTAATAGAAAAATCTCTAAATTGGTCTCTGCTATAATAAACATTAGGATATGAAAAATTTTCTTTGGACCATATGCCACGTTGTCCAACAATAAATACTCCAATTGAAATGTGTTTTCCACAACTGAACCAAGTACATAGGAACTCACAGACTTTAGACCAACAGCTGTGGAACATGCATGGAACTGGACTAGGACCTCTGCATATGGGAGACAGTTGTATAGCTTGATCTATTTGAGGGGCCCCTGGCAGTGGAATCAGGATCTATCCCTGGTACATGAGCTGGCTTTCTGGAGCCCATTATCTATGGTCAGACACCTTGCTCACCCTTGAGGCAGAGGGGAAGGGCTTGGTCCTGCCTCAACTGAATGTACCAGGTTTTACTGACTCCCCATGGGAACCCTTACCCTTTTTGGTGGAGGGGATGGGGTTTGGGTCAGGGGGAGGAGTCTGTGGGAGGTAGTAGGAGAAGGGATGAGAGGGAGGTCTGTGGTTGGTATGAAAAAAATGCATAAATAAATAAATAAATAAATAAATAAATAAATAAATGGCCTGTTCTTGCCCACCCCCCCAAAAAGAAATGTGTTCTCCTGACTTATTTGAGTTGGTTTAGATACAAAAGGCTCTTTGACTGCTACATTTTTTTGTAGCAACCATTCCAAAAAGAATAAGCTTTTGATGACAGAAATCAAAGCTGTTCTAGAAAATACTCATTTACTTTCCAGATTATCCAATATGTGTGTGTGTGTGTGTGTGTGTGTGTGTGTGTTTGTGCTAAATTTATTTCATATCTGCCACAATACTATGCACAATGCATTAAAATTATTAATTATTAGGTGGTTATAAGATAACACTTTTAGAAAATATTGTAAACATATACAGATACAGACAACGCAAATACAAGAAGAAACATGAAGTATTTTTCCATTGGTGGTTTCCACTGAATTCAGCATAGACTTTCCATCACTTACATACTTTATTTCCAGACAACAGACCTGATGGCCCATCTATTTACTTTATCCTCAGTCAATAGCAGTGGAGTAGAGGGAAAACACTTTCAGATTCTAATTGCTCTCTCTCTCTCTCTCTCTCTCTCTCTCTCTCTCTCTCTCTCTCTCTCTCTGTGTGTGTGTGTGTGTGTGTGTGTGTAGCAGGTGGTATTTAACTGTTTTCCCAGTCTCTATATTTTGCTTGTCTGTTGTTTGTTTTCATTCTAGAAGATACCACAATATTTGAAGAAGGGCAGGATAAGAAGTGTGATTTTAGGATTTAGAAGATTTTTTTTAATGAAACAAAAAAAAATTGGTAACTCAACAAAGATTGTGCAGCAACAAATAGGATAAAGTGGCTATTTTTATGAAAGATTCAAAAAGCACCTCAATAGATGATGGGAAAAAATAACAAATAGATACATTTTGGGGTCAGGTAAGAGGGGAGACAAAGTCCTGGGTTTCTGATATTGCTTCTTCGTGGCTGTGAGCTTGTAAGGGATGATGGGCTTAAGCAGAAATGCTAGAAAAAGACTGCAGTTACTAAAATTTCTCCTCATCCCAAAGAGGCAGATAATCAGACAAAACTGTACACCCAGAGTAACATGTTGGATGAATCAACAACAGTGCCCTGTAAGCTGCTGATTCAAGGACAGCTTCCTGCCTCAATATTCCCACCTCCTTAACAATTTTAAAGCCTTAAAGCTGCCCAGGGTCCCAAAGCATTATGGATAGGAGATCTCTATTGGATGGAGGCCCAGCTTTCTACTGGCCATGAAGAACAATGGCTTCCCATCAGACCTGTTTAAAAGGAGAGAATTAAGGCTGGAGAGATGACTTTGTGAGGAAAGTACTGGTTGTAGCCACATTATGATCAGAGTTAGGATCTCCAGAAACGCACACATGTCAGATGGGCATCATAGCATCTTTCTATAATTCTAGCAATGAGGAAGATGAGACAGGGGATTCCCCCAGAAATCCTGGTTCATTAGGCTCTGGGTTCAGCAGGAGATCCTGCATCAGAACAGAGAACATGGAGAAAGACATCCGACTTCAATTTGTGACCTCTAACCACACACTTGTGTTCCCTCATGCATACATCCACACATGAACACCACATGCATGCATGTGCAAAATAATAGATACAGGGATAGATAATGCTCTTTGAGTTCTTAGCAGGTCTCAAAGTCTGAGACAATATAAGTCAATAAATTATTTTCATCTGAGAGTAACATGAAGCTTGTAGAATTCGGATAATTTCTCGGGATCATGCAGCTGGTAGAAGAGAGAAGATGAAGACCAACTTGATCTGGCTTCCAGGGCAGACTTCCGATTAAAGGAAGAAGTCTTCCTTTAATCCAGAGTTAGAGCCACAGTGTTAGATCATGAAATAGAAACCACCTACAGATATGTTGCTTGGATAGTTGTCCCTAAAACTAGATGCACAAATCTAATTTAAAGGAGTGAACACCCAAAATTGAGCTCTCTGATTCAGTTTCCATGTCATAAAGCTGATATTTTGAAACACAGTTGGTCAAGTGGATCAATCTGCTCAGAGAAAGTGACAGGGTTTGTATCTCTGTATTCCACCTAACAATCTGTTCATATGAACATCATACCAAGGTATTCAAAAACAGAATAAAATACAATAAGCAAAAATAATATTATCATTATTATAATTATACCTTGTGGCATAAAATTTCTTTTTATTTTTGTCCTTCAGCCAGATAAGAAAAATGTATATATTATTTTACAGCATTAAGAGATACATTTAAGGCCAAGGAAAATTAATGTCTTCACGGGGTCTGTAAACAAAGCTACCTCTTATCTTCACTGCAATTCTAAACTCCAAGTTGCCTTTGCTTCATTGTTAGCAACCTTGTATGCTTCCCTTCACGGGATGTTTTGATTCATATTCCAGCTTTATATTTCAGCATTTCTTTCCCTCAAGAACTTCTGTTTTCCTTTTCACTGTTTTATTTATTTATTTATTTATTTTGGTCGCTATTTACTTTCTTAGCTTGGCAATGCTTCATGTTAATTTGACCTTTACAGTGTTGTTTATGCCGTCTTTAACTTGAGTCCTCCCTGTTTTGCTAACTCGATGGCATCAGTCAGTTTTTACCTTATGCTTATGAGGATTTATTGCTTGTGATTTCAAGTCTCATCCCAATCCTTTGCCTCAGAAGTCTCAAAAAGAAAAATAAAATCAGATTTGTGGAAAGAGTTGATTACAAAGAAAATGAACCAGTCAGTGAGTGTTATATATTGGATAGCAGACCAATTCAAATTAACATCAGACTATGTTTCTATTGGTGTGTTTACTGTAGAATGTCACAGCACATAGTTTAAAATACTTATTCACATCATATTATTTATTATGTCAGAAACCCTTTCAGAGAATTTTTATCAAGGTTTACAATTTTTACAGTTTAAGAATTAAGAACAACTGTTAACTCCCAATTTGAAAATGTAAAATATGAGACAAAGTCAGACAACCAGAAGTCCCTGTCATGTGTGTGACTGAGAAAAAAAAAAAAGAAAGAAAAAAGAAAAAAAAGCTCTCTTTGAATATTCAGTTTTTTTTATCAGTTAGACTCACACCTTCTATAATCACATAAGAGCAAAGAAAAGATGTCCTAATACAGCATCTAAAAGAAGGCAGTCTTTATAAATGATCCTGAGTCCACAGTGTAGTCTTTGTGCAGATGGTGGGTCATATCAGAAGGATTTTAAAGAACTCTTGGCATATCTAAGAATATAATAGGCTTTTGAGCATAGGTTTCTAGAAAGAAACATTTGTCTAGTGTGATTTGATAGTGTATCTAGAAATCAACAGTGTAATAGAGCATTCATCAGTTATTGGTGTTATTCTCTGCAGTGTCTTCCTTCTTGCTATAACTCAGAAAAGAATAGATTGTAATAATGAACAGGAAAAACAGTGTGTAAACTTTATATAATATAGGTAGTATGAACACCTACTGTGTAGAAAGAAAAATCAAAGCATATTTGGCCAAATATGGATTGAAATAAGCTACCAGATAGTTGTTAGCGATCTGTTTCTCTCTCTCTCTGTGTCTGTCTCTTTCCCTCTCTCTCTGTCTCTCTCTCTGTCTCCGTCTCTCTCTCTCTCTTTGTGTGTGTATGTATGAGTGTCAAAGTTTTTAGTTCAGAGACGAAAAGACAATGGATATTCAGACTCGTATTTATATATAGCATAGCATATCAAAGACAAATAAAAAAGTGTTATTTTGGTTTACATTACTTACACACACACACAAACACACAAATTAAATGTAAAATTTTAGAAACTCCATCTTTCATCTACGAAATATTTTTCAGTATTGGATTATATCACTTTCTCAAAATTTGTTTTATGAGTGGTTGGAAAGGACCCTGGCAGTCACAAGTCCTTGCTCCTCCTCAAGCTGACTCAAGTCTAGTTGCCAACACCTACATCAGAAGCAGCACCTAGTTAGAGAGAGCGGCCACCAACTTCCAAGCTTCCCACTCATCCAGGAAACTGCTAGAATAGTTGAGACTTTTGTTGAGAACCTCTGTCATTTTATTATATAATCCAGGTCTTGCTTGCCACCAGGTGTGGAATGATCAGATTGCAAGAATCTCAGAAACATTAAAATTGCAACACTCGGGGGGCATCTTCTTCCCACTCAGGGAATTAAAGTTCTCTCACACTTCACTGTAAAAACACCTGCAAATCATTTCCCCATGTAGGTCCACCAGAGTCCAGTTTGTAACTCTCAGGGTAGAGAATAAAGTACTTTATTATAAATCTTAACAGCAATGTCAACATGCTAACACTATATCCCTAAGCCCTTGCTCCCTATAACATGGGAGAAAAACAACCCTTACTTCAGAATAAACTGTGTTGGGAGGTGGTTATTAGGGGAAATGGATATTTTTTCTCTGAGACTTCTATATAGGCATTAAAGGTATCTCTACACATATAAAATGAATTCACTATCCTGTGGCTGATTTCCTTGTTCCATATCTTATCGATTGATGTGGACTGTTGTGCAATCAATTCAACTACAGCAATCACTGTTATTTGTGAAATATTGGAAATTTGGTGAAAACAAAATGATTTGGATATTGGAAAGTATTTCACTTGATTTAAGGGACTATGAAAGATTAACAGCTTTTATTTAATGTCGCCACCATTTCAAGCTGGAAGTAGAGCTAACAGTAACATAATTTGAAGTCAATGAAACTTTCTTTAAAATTTCACCAGTGATCATTGTTTTAAAACATCATTGAGAGTTTATTATGATTCCTCATGTGGCACGTGTTTAAACCTGGGAGTCATAATTACATCATGAAATTTGAAAGACTCGAGCCTAAATATTTAGGAGTGCATGGTCTGGTTCACAGAATTATAGATCAAAGTCTGTTTTCTGGGGGGGGATATGTAAAATTTTACTTCTCATAGATAATACACAAACAATTCAAATTTGGCAGATTTTGTAAGGTGTCTTCCAGTAACCAGAGTCAGGGCCACCCCAAAAGACTCAGTATCCTTGCATCTTGGCATTTCAAAGACTATCTCAGGAGAAATGTTGAATAGTTTCTATGTAGTAAATATCAAAGAGATTAACTGCCTGAGAAGCCACTTTGTTCAGCAAAAGTAAACTACAAACAGGGGACCTCAAAGCAAAGTGTGTTGCACAGACATCCTTCCTGGCTGTATAGCAAAGTTTTAACAAAAATCAAATATTCCACACTAAATTGGATTCCAGGTGGGCTTCTGTGATAATACAATGATGTCTGCTACTGAAAAATAAAGTCTGTAAGTCTTTGAGGGAGAAAAAAAGAATTTATTAATTTAGATAAATATAATTTGAGTATCATATAAAATGCCCTTCATGAGAGTTGAATTTCTGTGAAAATTGTGAAGATTCTTATTAACTAAAGATATACCATGTAATAGGAGCAAAACATACCAAGGTGATTATAGGCTATCTGAATTGACAACTTAATTTCTAAGGCTGATTGTCATCTTTGGGGAACTCAGGAGTGTATTCCTCTTAGGTAGCTGTGTTAGCTATTTTTCCTGGTTTGTGTGTGTGTGTGTGTGTGTGTGTGTGTGTGTGTGTGTGTGTGTGTGTATGTGTTTGTATGTGTGTGTGCTTGTTTGATACATACCATGACAAAATCAACTCAAAGGAGAATGGTTTTATTTTGGCTCAAGGTTCAAGGGTACAGTCTGTTGTAGTGAGGAAATCACAGTAGAAGGAAGTTGACATGTTGTGTCTACCCTCAGGAGAGAAAGTGATGAACTCTTTTCTCAGCTTCCTTTCTCTTCTTCATTCCATCAAAAAACCCAACCCATGGAATGGTGCCACCCACAGCTGAGAAATCTTCTGACTGAAGTGAGGCTAATCTAGATAAACCCTCAAGATGTGCTTGCAGCCTTATCTCCCAGCTGGCTGTAGATCTTGTCAGGCTGACAATATCAACCAGCACAAGAGTGCTCCTCAAAGAGTGCTCAATCAATATTAACCAGCACAAGAGTGCTCCTCAAAGAGTGCTCAATCAATATCAACCAGCACAAGAGTGCTCCTCAAAGAGTGCTCAATCAACATTAACCAGTACAAAATTGTTCCTCTTTTAGTACTCCCCCTCTACTCTCCAATTCCTCTCCACCTCCATCCAACCTGATCCCTCATGTTTCCATCCCCACCCACCCTCAGTCTACTGGAAAGGGGAGGAAATTTCAGGGGTCAGGTAAAAAACTGGCTCAAGGGAATCTCTGAGGACTCTACAAAGATGACCCCAGCTAAGACTCCTAGCAATAGTGGATATGTAGCCTGAACTGGCCATCCCTAGTGGCCAGATTGGTGCCTAGCCCAGTTGTCATCAGAGGCATCATCCAGCAACTGATGGAAACAGATACAGACCCACAGCCAAACATTAGGCAAAGTTGGAGGAATCTTGCCGAAGAGAGGAGGAAAGGATTGCAGGAGCCAGAGGGGTCAAGAACACCGTAAGAAAACTCACAGAATCAAACAACCTGGGCTGACAGGGGCTCACAGACACTGAACTTACATCCAGGGAGCTCCCATAAAGTAGAAGAGTTAAAAAATAATAATCAACTACATCTCAGTCTGTGCCTGACAAGTCATTGTAAAATTATCTTAGAAATATGCATTGTATACCCTTAAAAATGTGAAAGAAAATTGTATACCCTTAAAAATTGTATACCCTTAAAAATGTGAAAGAAAATATTTAGCTTATTTTTTGCATTTAAGTAATTTTGAAACAAAACTATGAGAACTATATAATTATAGGAAATATCACTCTGCCTACATCTTAACAATCATATGAAAGAAGCATAATACCAATCATTGTTTTGGCATAAATGTACTGAATATTTTTCACACTGAAAAAAACAAATCAAGAGGAACAATTCTTCAAATTCAGTTTTAAAAGGAAACAAAGTATCACTGGGATCAGTAACACATGACATTTTTCCTCAAAGTACTATAGGAGATAATACCTGACTAGGGACAACCACATGTCCTTGGCCAGTGAAGCATTTCTGGAGTGTTAGAGACAAAAAAGACACTGGAGCATGCATTCCTGGCTGGAGTTGTATGAAGGGAATTTTAAGAGGAAGAAATTAATAGAGCTGCAATGTCGCAGAAGAACTGGCCTTTAAGAATCCCCTCCTGTGGCTATTTGAAAGAACATGGTCCCCAAAGGGAGTGGCACTATTAGGAGGTATAGCCTTTGCTAGAGTACGTGTGGTCCTGTTGGGGGAAGTGTGTCACTGTGGAGGAGGGCTTTGAGGTCTCATATATGCTCAAGATATCACTCAGTGTCTAAGACCACTTATTGTTGCCCATGAGTCAGGATGTAGGACTCTCTGTTGCTTCTCCCTCACCATATCTGCCTGCATGCCACCATGTCACACTGTGATAGTAATGGACCAAACTTCTGAAAAAGTAAGCCACTCCAGTGAAATATTTTCCCTTTATAAGACATGGTCATGGTGTCTCTTCATAGCAATAAAAACTCTAACAAAAACACCTTCCATCTCCAGATACTAAAGGAAACTAAGCTGACCACATCAAGATTGGACCCAAGTTTGTGTTCCAAGCAGATAAATTCTATTCTATGTGTGCTCCCTGGCCCTGTGCACTCAGGATGTTAACTGTCTCACTAGACAGATAGAAGCTGTATTTTCTGAAGATGCTCCCTCAGAGATTCTATAGGTAGATAGAAGGTATTGCTCCTGGTCTGAGGATAGGAGACAGGTTAAATTGGTGTCTATGTTCTAAAGATCTGGACACTATCTCCAGGTCTGAGCACCTACTAGTGTTCAACACAGAGTTGGTGGGGTACATGTGGCCAAGAATATCAATGAATGTGTCCCAGAACAAACCAACAAGCTTACTTCAAGTATTATGGGATTCTTAGGCTGGAGAGATGTCTCTGCTGTTAAGAACACTTGCTGCTCTTCCAGAGGATACAAGTTTGATTCTTGACAATTTATCAGGCAGTTAACAAAGATGAGTAACTTAAACCCCATGTGATCTCATACCCTCTTTTGGTCTCTGTGAGCACCAGCATACATGAAGTGTTTCATATATACTCCCAGACATACTCATATACAACATAAAATAGTACATAAATATTTTAATTAAAGATTACCATGAAATTCCATTTTATAATTTCATTGCATGATTTTTGGGCATGTATTTTGCAGACAACAATGTCAAAGGTGGGACATCCTGTGGGAGTGCCCAAGAATGGCTCAGAAGAAACGAATTATGGCTATTGGATTGAATATTTATATTGATAAATATAAATTGATAAAAAGAGATGACTCTCCTAACTACTGTATGATTAAACATAGCAGCCCCTGAGCTCAGTCCAGTGCAAAGAATTCACCCAAATTTATAGCATCTAATTATTCACATTTAAATAGTGATCCAAGAAATTGAGAATCACTAAATGTTTACGAATAGCCTCTGTTATGTAAGATGAAAAACAAGTCTCTTCATGCCCTGAGAGCTGGACAATCACATAGATAAAAGAAAAATAGATATGTGGACTTGAACTGTTTAGTTAAATGACAGATAGATGATAGATAGACAGACAGATAGATAGGCAGACTGATGACACAATAAAAGAGGATGGATGAATACATAAGTATACAAATGAATAAGCTCTAGAACAGTGGTTCTTAACATGTGGGTCATGACTCCCCTGGGGGTCACATATCACATATCCTGCATATCAGGTATTTACATTATGATTCAAAACAGTAGCAAAATTACAGTTATGAAGTAGCAATGAAAGTAATTTTGTGGTTGGAGTCACCACAACCTGAGGAACTGTATTAAAGGGCTGCAGCATTAGGAAGGTTGAGAACTACTGCTCTAGAGTCAGGCTGCTTAGGTTGTAACATTGCTTTTCCTTTGGTAACAGTGACCCTGAGCAAACCTTAAATATGAAAACTGTAATTTCTCTCATCTGTGCAAATGAAGATAATTGATTCTACCAAATAAAGACATAAAGATTATGTGAAATACAACAGAGCAGACTAAGGACTCAATAAAAGTCTTTATTTCAATTGGCAAAAAAAAAATGTGGGGTTTGCTTGAGAAACGGGGTTTTTAGCTTAGCTGAATTGCAAGGAAAAAAAGAGAAGCAAGCCAGATGGTGAGATAGCATGACTTTAAAATACATGAAAATCCTTCACAAGAAACTAGTAAACAAACTGAAAAATCATTACTAACTCTTTTCCCAACATTCAAGAAAATGCCCAAAGTTCAGCTCCTCAAACTTTCTTTTCTCAATGTTTGCTGTACTGTGTATAAGAAGAGCAGAAGCTAAGCATGCCCAAATACATGTGATTGCTCATATTAAATTGAGGGGCCCCCACTGGATCAGGCCCTCTGAATGGGTGAGACAGTTGATTGGCTTGATCTGTTTGGAAGGCATCCAGGCAGTGGGACCCGGTCCTGTGCTCATTGCATGAGTTGGCTGTTTGAAACCTGGGGCTTATGCAGGGTCGCTTGGCTGGGCCTGGGAGGAGGGGACTGGACCTGCCTGGACTGAGTCTACCAGGTTGATCTCAGTCCTTGGGGGAGGCTTTGCCCTGGAGGAGGTGGGAATAGGGGGTGGGCTGGGGAGAAGGGGAGGGAACAGGAGGGGGGAGAACAAGGGAATCTGTGGCTGATATGTAGAACTGAATTGTATTGTAAGATAAAATAAAATAATTGTGAGCAGTCAACAAATGCAAAAGTAATATGATTAATTAAAAACAACAGAATCCTCTACTCCCTGTCACTCAATAGTAATTCAAAACTCTTGCAATCTATCCAGAGTCTCTTTCCAAGCCTCAAAAGATTGGATAGCGTGGCAATTAATTGTTTTAAAGTCATTATAAAGGATTATGATGAGAGGTAAACATGAAACACAATAAATATTTGGTAACCAATTTATTTTAATAGCATTTACTCTGCCAAGCCTGCATTTTTTTTTTTTTGGCCCAGAACATAGCTTGATTCCATATTCAGCTAAGAGTGACTATAGAAATAGTCGTTAAATGTACCCAACTCAATATCCCCCATAGAGTCATGAAAGGTCATGACTAAACTATCTCAGCAGCCTGACTTAAAGAAAGAGTGTTAAGTCTCTTTAACTCTTTGGAGCATTAAAGACTTGAATTTCTAATAATAACAATATTGATACCTCGTGTCCCATTAAAACTATCAGCAAAATATAAATAGTACTGGAGGTTAATAAAGATTCATAATGATGCCAAGAAAACATTTCATGAATGACTAAGAGTTTTAATTTCTCTCTTGCTTCAGCAGAATTTACTCTTAAGACAAAAACAGCAGGAACAAGTGTGCCCTGAGGTTATATTGATCTCAAATGCTTCCTCAATATGCTATCCTAACAAGTTATTTTCTACTAGTAACGAGTCTTTCTATATTCCTAGACTCCTGGACTTCTGTGTCTCCTCACCCCCACCCTACCCCCCCCCACGACAAATTTTATATGGAGTTAAAGTTAAGGTAGCATCGGTGTAAATTCATGACAGATAATTACTTACCTTTCAATGAACCTAAAAACTCATCAAAAGAAAGGAATATGGAAAAGCAACTAGTGGAAGATTTCTACCTAGATCAAAGTAATAGAACACATATTTGTATATTTTCACTTATTAGTGTCTGTGTAAGTTTATGTGAACAGTATAGATATACTTCTCTAGCCTCCAGTTGCCCTTCAAATGAGAGTCTTCTACAATTCTATATATTTCTGTCATGACAAAAAGTGGAACAGCAAGTGTGCAGAGATGATAATTGTAGAGACGATTGTATTTACACACACACACACACACACACACACACACACACACACACACACAAAACAGGAATTAATGGAAAAAGTAGCCATGAATTTGAAAGAGAGCAAGGAAGGTTATATGGGAGGATTTGGGGGGAGGAAGGAGAAAGGAGAAATGATATTATTAAATCTCAACAAAATGAAATAATTTTTAAAAATACCTGTAGCATGAATCTTAAAAGTTCTTATTAATAAAATCAAACCTGAGCCAGGTATTGGGGTGAACACTGGAAGGTCAGACAGACAGAACAAGCCACAGCTAACCTCACCTGGCCAACTTCTCAGCTGGTCTTATTTCCTCAGACTGGAAGCTTCTGTGTCCTCATCCCAATGGTTCTCAATTGAACTGCTGCTGCTCAAAACCTAAAAGCTTAACCAGCCAAATGTCTCTGACCCCACATAAGTTTATTAGCATGCACAATATTTCGGGGAACACAATACCACAAATACCTGGTAATTAATCCCCCATGCTTGGACAGAAAGATCAGACCAACATTACCTTGCTGGGTGTCAGTTTGTCACTAACTAGAAAGGTATCATAAATGAGTAATCTTGATATCTGATGTGTCGTATTACAATGGTGTTGTCTTCAAACTGTGCACCCAAATGCATGTCTTAAGACAAGGCTGCTGTGGGATGGTCTGCATGTCAAATTGCTCTGATCGGTCAATAAATAAAACACTGATTGGCCAGTGGCCAGGCAGGAAGTAGGTGGGACAAGGAGAGAGGAGAATTCTGGGAAGCAGAAGGCTGAGGAGGAGAGACACTGCAAGCCGCCGCCATGACCAGCAGCATGTGAAGACGCCAGTAAGCCACCAGCCATGTGGCAAGGTATATATTTATGGAAATGGATTAATTTAAGCTATAAGAACAGTTAGCAAGAAGCCTGCCACGGCCGTACAGTTTGTATGCAATATAAGTCTCTGTGTTTACTTGGTTGGGTCTGAGCGGCTGTGGGACTGGCAGGTGACAAAGATTTGTCCTGACTGTGGGCAAGGCAGGAAAACTCTAGCTACACAAGGCACTTAAAGGAAGTCCCTTCGCCCAACCTCAATAACCTTTGTCAGCACAAAACACTTCAAAAGCAAAGGGTTGCTGTTAGAAACTGCAGCACTGAGAGTAGAGCCACTGTAGGCTGAGTGTGACCAGATGAGATACGTTCATAGCACCTACTGTTGCATAGCGGTGTCTTCGAGAGCAAGGTCTCTCTACCCATGAATGTCTTGTACTGTGTGACAGACAAAACAGCAACAACTGTTGCCAGATTTTAATATTTGCACTAATAAAAGTTCTAAATGCATTTATAGCGTTTTCATGGCAGTTCTTAAAAGCATGATAAATAAGGGAATACATTATTCAAAGCTTCTAAGTTTCGACTTAGATAGTAGATCAAAGTTAACAAATGCTGTCTGTGAAGCACACTTTTGTCCTTAACTACCTTTCCATTGCTGAAACAGGACTTCTGTTTAGAGCAATAGTCCTCAACCTTCCTAATGCTACCGACCCTTTAATACAGTTCCTCATGTTGTGGTGACTCTCAACCATAAAATTATTTTGTTGCTATTTCATAACTGTAATTTTGCTGCTGTTATGAATCATAATGTAACTATTTGATATGCAGGATATCTGACATATTGTCCTGTAGGTTGAGAACCACCGATTTAGAGAGAAGGGCTTCATTTAAAATAATATGCATAGCATTTTCTCATTGTCAGGAAACTGAGCATTTTAAGAATCTGAAATTCTCTGTGGCAGTTATAATTTAAAGTACATTTTACATTTCTAAACTACAACACACCATGTGTCCAACTATATTAATTATACATGTCCTATTGAGAGGGATCCACTGTTGTGTGTTTAAACCCCATATTCTCAGATGATTGATAAATTAAAAGTTTCTTTCAATACTTCTAAGCAAATTTAAAAATTGACATAGAGCCATAAACATTATTATCTTTGTGATTCCTTACAATCATCAGTGAGTCACTATCCATTAAACAACAGCTGACCAGAGACAACATGCTGTAGGAAACTATTTTAAAAGATGAGGCATTGGAGATCTGCAGAAAATTCTTTCATGTCACATTTTTTTTTTCAAAGAAATGCCTCGATGCAAATAGGAGTTGACCTATAGCTGATGATCTGTTTTGACTGCATAACCCAGTGTCTCGATGTGGGCGATCTTGACAGCCCAGCAATTTATATTCTTTTCAGATTTCTCTTATTTCTAATTTGGAGGAAGGAAATGGCATTTTATTTCCTGCTTTCTATGGACTCAAAAGTCATAAAATTGTAAAGAGGTTAAAAAAATGTCAGTTTTTTAAAGGTTAAATGTGGAAAAGCAAGACTGCCTGAAAGGGCGGGTGCCCACTGGACTCAGGGCTGAAAGGCAGATAACATGGGAAGGTAAGCGAAAAGATGAGCACTGCACAAAAAGCACCAGGCCAGGGTAATTTTGTACAAACAGCCATGGGGACACCATCTGTAGTTATTTCTCTTAGCTCTGTGGTTGTATGAGTTGTACAAGTATGCTCATCCTTTTGAGCATATACCAGATGAAGCAGTGTTAAGTCGATCAAAAAAAAATGCTAAGGCAAAAAATGAATAGCTGCAATATGTCCCTCCCCTTATTCCCTCAAGTTTTAGATTTTAGGTATAAGGTGGAAGCTGTGGCGGTAAGAATCTACATTCCAGGAGGGCAGGGAGAAAGCGGGTTTCTAAGTGTGTGTTGCTGTTAATTAGCATACTTTTCTGAATTTTACAATTTGATGGTCTTTAAAACAAACTCTGAGGACAAAAGCTTTAGTGTTGGCAATAGACCACATTCTAGTCGAGTGGTAATTTTTGTTCCTGCCATTGCTTGAAATAGAGTGTAACATGAGCACAAAGAAGAGGATTTCTTCCTATGGAAGCTGTCAAAGAAAAAGATATTACATTCCACTATTACACAGACATCAATGAAAATTAAAGCTTGAGGAGATTTTCTCTCTGAATGAGGGCTCTTGGGCCATGTTGGCTCATTTCTTTACCTCCACTTGAGCCTGGCAGTTGGCCCTCTTCCACTGTCTCTCAAAGCAGCACAGACAGTACCCTTTGTGAGCATTTTAAAACCACCAGAAAAATAGCATTTGATTGCCCCCCCCCCCCCCCCCCCCCGTGCTAAAGACATGTGAGAAGCAAGTGTTGTATAAATTTGATTCAAAGCTGTCTTTTTATTATTTTTTAACAAATTCAGGCAGATAATAAGTATCCATTTAATGATCCAGATGTTTCTGGTGCCTAAACTATTTATTGGAAATGGGAGGAATCTTCAGGACATTGTCCTGTTTCCTACTACACATTTCAAAGTTCTGAGTTCACCCATTAGGAATGATAAAAAAAAATACATGGAGTCTGAATTTATGAATGTGGACAAGATGAGGAAGGAGTCAATATGGGGTTTTTTATCAGCATCACAGAAATAACATGTAGAATATCTTCTCTGTGAAGGTTATGTTTTATAGTGCTCTTAGAGACACAGCAATATCCAGATACAGTACCTGCCCTCAAGCAAAGTCTTAACCAAGATTCTAAGTGAGTATAAGAGTCGAACCTGAAGCTGAATGCAATGGCGCATGTCAATAATCATAGTACTTAGGAGGTTGAAGCAAGAGGATCAGAAATTCAAAGTTACCCTCAAATACATAGAATTTGTGGTCTGCCTGGGCTACAAGAAAATCTGTCTCCGATTAAAAGAGAGAAATGAAAACAACACCAACAAAAATGGATAAATACCTTATATGAAGAACAAAGGTTCAGAGAATTAATTTAAGAAAACAGACAATATATAACATTAAGATTGGAAAATCTTTTAGTTCAATAGCTTAATGATATTGGTATACTTTATGTGCATGTCAAATTTATAAATTGAACAGCATTTTACCAGGAACTATTTAAAGTATTCTAATATATATATTAGAATCAAATATATGTATTTATTGATTTGCATAGTATTATATGAGGGTTTTTTTCAAATGTGGAAGTTTAAACTCAGTAATAGTAACTTACGCCAAGCTTCATAGTGAGCGAGAGAACAGATGTTCAAACCCAGGACTTTGTCCATTTCAGTATAAGACTACCTCCTCAGCACATGTGACACACAGTATTGATGCTCATCTCTGGAACTGAGAATATTCCCTGAGTATGACTGAGAGCTACTGAGATCAGTAAGTATTCACAGAAGTGGAACTTCCAGAAAGAAAGTCAAGAAATTATTTAAAGACATAATAATTCAACTTGAAAAAGGCACTTTCCAAGCCAGGCATATAATATAAAACGTGTAGATTTGTACTCTGGTTGATAAATGCTCTGAAGAAATTCAACTTTAGGGGCTGGAGAGAGGGCTCAGTGGTTACGAGAGCTTGACTCTCTTCCAGAGGAGCCCAGTTCCCAGTGCCTATATTCTTGTGCTTGTAACTTTAACTCCAAGAACTCTAATTCTCTCCTCTGGCTTATGCGCTCACTCATATCCCCATCCAGTCACACACATACACATGATTAAAAGTAAAATAAATTATTAAAATATAACTTTTAACTGAACCAACCCTCAGTGGCTAGAACTGCAGTTTGAAAATCATGCTATTTTCTGAGGCTTTTGCTTCTGTGACATTTTAAATGATAATTCATATACTAAGAAACTTATCAAAAACTGAAGACAGCATAATCCACAGAGCTATAAATGTAAATGTATAGTATTTAAGTTCATGAATGAGTGCAAGGTGTGCAATGGCTTTTATTGACCATGAGACAGAAATTCTTTATTTTGTGCATTTATTTCCCCCTTTATTTTCTGCTATCGCCATCATTTTTCCTCAGTTTTTATCTCTTCTCTTTTTCACTGGTTTACTTAATTTCAAAGGCAATTAGATCAGCTCTAGTCATGATTCTACAGATGTGGAAGTATATCCTGAGATGAATACATTATGGACATTGCAGTAAGAAGAGAATGGAAAGAAAACAGCTGGATGCTTATCAGAGATGGGTTTATTGGTTAAAATAAACCTTATTTTATCTTTTCCTTTAATTAAGCAATTTTGTTGCATTTTGTTGCTTTTTGAACAATCAACACAGTAGCTAAGTCCTGGATGTATTCCTCTTTGATGGCTGCTGCTAAACTGATGATTTAAATTTTTTTAATTAATTCCTCAATGTGCAATGTATGTGGGCCACATCTGTGGGACATAAAATCTAAGGACAGACATGTTTTATGGAATCATGCTCACAGTACTCAAACACAATATGGACTTTATTGTGCAGGTCCCTTCCTTCTACAAATGAAAATGAAAGAGAATTTTGTCTAATACAATCTAACCCTCCCTGTTAAAATCACTTTTTAATAAGAAATAATTCCGTCTGTTGATGTAAAATAATTGAAAATGGAGGATGAACTGTTTTAGGAAGATTTATAAATTGATAGACATAAATTACTTATACATAAATAAGAAAGGTAGGATCAGTGACTAAAATGCATTTTTAGCAACACATCAGTCGGCTATTCCAAGTAACAAGTAGCCCCTACTCAACACAAGAAAGTATAAGAGTCCCCTGTCATGACATTGAATTTTTCAAGTAGTCCGACCACAGTCACACAGATTTGGGCTAGTTATGGGGACCTTAAGTAATGCAAGGTAAACAATGAGTGTTTAAAGAAAAACAAATGTGGAGGTTAACAGCTTTGGGACCTAGAGTCTATTAAATCTGGGTTAAACTTTGGCCCAGCAAATGCTAGGGTTACTAACCTAAAGCAGCAAGTTAATTAAACTACTAGGGCCTGTTTGACTCAGTAAATGGGGATAATGATTCTACCTTTTCTATAAGGTCATAAAGATGATTCAGTGCAATAATGAACTTAGGTGCTTAGAGCAGTGCTTGACTATCTGCACAGTACGTGTTCTACCTGCTGTCTGTTCCCATGTTGTAAATTTTATCTAACCATGTACCCCTATTCACTCCTGAAGTTCTATCCATAGCGTGCTCTTTATCATTCCTGTTAATGATCAAGTTTCATAAACCCTCTAAGAACTAATCTATCCATCATTCCTATATTTGCCAATCCACCATAGCCAGAAGTTAATCTTTCTCTAAATATAATTCTAAGTGTAGCAATATTGGTACTTAATTAATACTCAATTCTGATCAGCCTAATGAGTACTTATATTTGGTGCCTTCAAAGAAATTATCTGCAGTAGCTCTATCTGTTTAATCATACTAGTTACTTATTGCAGTGATCAAACACCTGACAGGAAACAGCTCGGCGGAGGAACACTCCACAAGTTAAGAAGAAATACAGTCCACCATGGTGAGGAAGGCATGGCAGCATAGCCAGGAGACATTTGGTCCTGTTGACTCTGCAGCCAAGAATCAAAACATGGACAGGAAGTGGAGTTAGGCTATAAAACCTTGAGGCCCACAGACAGTTCCACATTTCCTCTGGCGAGGCCCCACCTGCTGGAAAGCATGTCCAACCTGCATGTCCCCAAAGCTGTATATCTGAGGATACCTGGGAATGAAACCCAACATAGAATCATAAACTTCCCTGAATCATCGTTAGGTGTGAGACTGCTTTGTGAAATTTTAAAATATAACTCAACTTCGGGGTTCTTGAGTGCGAGCTTTGTAAATGATAGTGTCATTTCCCGATGTCCAAAGGTTGGAGTGCCTGAGGGGTTCTACCTTAGCAGATGGTACTACTAGCTGGGAGGCAGGTATTCAAACACATTTCACACCTAAACTGCACCAATATAATGTCTTACACAGATTTGCAAGAGCCAAATATTTGTTTTACTCAACACAAAATGATTCTGAAGTTCCCAACTTAGTATATAAAATGGCTGCATAATCTCTTAGCCATGAAATAACTAAAACATATGTCATCATCTATTCTTTGATAATGCAAGAACTATCTTTGGATTCTCATATGGAAAAATTAAGATAGAATATTTAAAAAATAGGACTGCTTTGTTAAAAATGTAAGTTATGCATGATAAAAGTCACAGTAGATAACATACTTTGAGCATCAAGCACCATGTTAGGCTGTTAAAAAAGTATAATTCCTAACTTTAAAAGTATTGTGCTGGGCAGTGGTGGCGCACGCCTTTAATCCCAGCACTCGGGAGGCAGAGCCCGGCAGATCTCTGTGAGTTCGAGGCCAGCCTGGTCTCCAAAGCGAGTTCCAGGAAAGGCGCAAAGCTACATAGAGAAATTATTGCTTTGAGTGATGAATAAGACGTTGCTAATATTGAGTGGGTTAAGAATCTCAAAATCAAGAGATCATGTTGTTATTTGGTATTTGAAAATTGATTTTCAGATGTTTTCAGATGTGTTTGGAAGCTTGAGTGATTCTATTGTATATATTTGGCCAGGCTGCAAATTATACTCAGTGAATATTTTACTGACAAATGCTTAGTTGAACAAAAGTCACTATGCTAACACCCTTGGCTACTTCAGTTTTTCAAAATAGTAAAATAATTGTTCTGGCTATGAAGATAAGTATTATCCAGGAGTTATGCTAGTAAAAAACGTCAGTACATTTTCCTCATATATAAAATTCTTCCGGGGTAACATTTTGAAACACTGGATGGCAAAGTCCTTAGGATGTAGATGTAAAAGAAAGGTTTTGTTTTGTTTTTAGGTAATACAGAAAAAACTCACAGTAAACATGCCAAGAGAGTCCAGTTTACTTTTATTAAAAATTACAAAGATGAAGAAATCGCTTTCTATTCCACGGCTGAACTTAACTCTCTGCAAACAGAATACAGCAGTGTTTGTGAAAGCTTGTCAGCCCCACTTAGCTTTAAGATTAAAGACAGCCCGTGATGGTCGTCACCTAGAAGGCATTGTTCAGAAAACTCTTCTCTACTCATTTTATCAGTCTGGCTAGTAGACACAAGAGTGACATAACTGGTTTTTAAAAAGTTAGTGATAAGTTTGTTTTCGTCTAGTAAAGAAAAAGGGGGTTGGGTGTGGTAGAATTGTGTTCCTCAAAATATTGTGCACCCTAATAAACTTACCTGGGGTCAGAGACAGAACAGCCACTAGATACAAAGGCTAGAAAATGGTAGCACTCACACCTTTAATCCTAGCACTCCAGAGGTAGAAATCCCTCTGGATCTCTGTGAGTTCAAGGCCACATTGGAAACGGCCAGGCATGGTGACACACGCCTTTAATCCCAGAAAGCAAGCCTTTAATTCCAGGGAGTGGTGGTAGAAAGCAGAAAGGTATCTAAGGCATGAGGACCAGAAACTAGCAGCATTTGGCCTGGTTAAGCTTTTAGCTGGTTAAGCTTCAGGCTTTTGAGCAGCAGTTCAGCTGAGACCTATTCTGGATGAGGACTTAGAGACCTCCAGTCTGAGGAAACAAGACCAGCTGAGGATCTGGCGAGGTGAGGCTTGTTCTGCATCTGATCTACCAGCATTTACCCCGATAACTGGCCTCAGGTTTGATTTTATTAATAAGACCTTCTAAGATTCCTGTTACAGTTGGGGGACCCACACTCACAGTAATGCATCTTCAAAACAAAGAGAATGCTTAAAAGCAACTAGGAAGCCACTATAGGATGAAAGACTTCCACTCCAGGAAATAACATTCACAAAAGGCTGTCTGTTAACTCTTGGAAAATCATTATAAGCACACAGTAATGCACTTACTAACTGTTGAGTTTTCTATGAATGTCAAAGGCCCATACCTTATCCAAAAGTTGATTGGCTAAGCTTACCTAGAGAGTATTACCTTGTTCACAGAGATGGTCAGATTGTTTCTTTTTAGAAGTTTCTCAGCTGAGTCCTAATAAGGAACAGATCACACAAAGGTATCCCCATAGTAATAATAATTGATGTAGAATTCTTTCCACATCCACTGCTTTCTTTATTTGATAATTCCTCCTTTTGTTGTGTCACAATATGAGAATAATTATGAAGTAGTGTTGTCTAACAGGAGTTGGCCTGTTGTCTGGTTATTATTTTATCCCTGGAAATCTTGGCAAGTTCTTGCAGTGAAAGCCCAGAATTGGAGTCCAAGGGGGACACTAAGGTGACTTGGCCTTTTGTGACAAAAGATTTATTAAAACAATTACCAATGCTACAGAAACACAGTATGGTAGTATTTCTAAGGAGAGTTTATATCCATAAGACAGAATCCAAGAGATCCCTCTTATAGGTTTCAGAGAAAGAGGGGATGTTTCAGTACCACCGTGACTTAAGATACAAATACCCTAATTTTCTTGACCCTAAGCACCCAAATCACCCAGAAATAGTCAGTTTTGTTTAGAAATAAGCAAAATTGATGACATATAGTCCTTGAATTGTTATCCAGCCATTTTTCCCAGGAAGGCAATTTTTCATGCTACTCTGCCAGAGAAATACTAAAAGATAATATACTTTTTAGATATTGTAATTGAGTAGATAAGTGATATGATGGCTAGATTAAACACACATCAATAATTCTTATGGGAAAAAATTTTGAGGGATGGATCTCTTTTTATGTAGTTTATTAGAAAAAAAGAAATTATAAGGAATAATCATTCTATGGGGCTGTGAGGATCCACAACAAAAAAGGGAAGGTTATCATCTCAAAGTAGTAGGTATCTGCAATATATAGATGTCACTCAAGGGTGGGGGGCTGTATGTGTTTGTAGACTAGCAAACTCAATGGAGGCAAGCTAATGAGTGAGAATTAGTCACAGATCACTATAATATGCCCATCTAGGAAAATTCATCAAGAATGAAGCCTGTCACAAAATAATTAGAAAAGGTCAGGGCTTGAGAGATGGCTCAGTGGAAAAGAGCACTGACTATTCTTCCAGAGGACCTGGGTTCAATTCCCAGCACCCACATGGCAGCTAACAACTGTCTATAACTCCAAGATCTGATACCCTCACACAGATATTCAGGCAACCACCAATACACATAAAATAAAAATAAATAAATAACTAAAAAAAATTAAAAAAAAAAAAAAGGTCATGGAGGGACATAATACTTAATTGAACAAAGAAATGCCCAGGTATTTGTTGTAACATCATCTGAAAAACATGTTAGTTGAGGAAACCATTGCTTTCCCCCTAAAATTTACTTTGTTCTTTCTGGAATTAGTCTGTATTGTGTCAGAGGTCAGTTGTCTAACAGACCATATAAAATTCAAAGTGTGCTGCAAGCTATCAGGGTTAAGAACCATTCTCAACAGTCTTAAAAGCAGACCCTGTCTGTATGTGATACTATTGACGGTATATGAAAGATGTGCCCACTGATGCAACAATGGTGACTCTGTTATGGAGAAGCCAATCACTTCATTGAATTTGAAGGAAACTTCACAGAAAGCAATTCACATTTGGTAGTAAAAACCCAGTCAAAAATGCCTGGCTGGGAAGATCATAAGCTCTGGTGGAAAAATCTATTGGCATTGTTTTGCTAAATGGACACAGTGTCCCTGTCAAATATACTCTCGATAATTACATTTATGCTTGTAGATTCATCCTGCTTTGGTCAGAGAAGATCCTTCTGCAGTGGCCAGTGGTAATTTCATAGACTCATAACTAGTCAGAGTGCTGAGAATAAGTGACTGTTGAATGCTTAACCACAAATGGCATGTCTATTTCACTCTCTCCAAGGCTCATGAAGCATGACAGAAGAGGAGGTCAAAATGAAGCCATGTAAATGCTGTCTCTGGGGAATGATGTCGCCAACTGCATTCTTGAACTTAAACTAGGTGTGATTACCTGCCAAAGCATGTATAAGATTGGACCAACCAGTGTGAAGGAAGTGGATTCAGAGGTCCCACCCTTCTCAGGATATTCAGACAGTCATGGTTGCTACAGGGGTGTGATGGTTAATCTTCAACTTGACGAGTTCTAGAATCATCTCCTGGGAGACAGGCTCTGGAAATTCCCCTATAAGGCTGTCTTGATTAGTTTAATTGAGGCAGGATACTTACTGACTGTGAGTGGCACCATTACCTGACATGAGCCCCTTGACTGTATAAAAGGGTGGGGGGAGACCTAAGTCCAAATGTTCCTATCTCTGTTTCCTAATTATGTGTGTAATATGATCACCTGTTTTAAGCTTCAACTGCTTTAAATTCCCCACCATGATGGACTGCCCTCTAGAACTGTGAGCCAAAGTAAACCATTTCTCCATTAAGTTGCATTTGTCAGACATTTTATCTATCAGGTGTAGATGAATTCCTAAACAGTCTTATTAAATAAGAAACACAGAGCCAAATACAGAGGTCAAGCCATAGAGATCAGAACAATAGCCTCCAACTAACCTTAGCTTACCACCTCACTGTAGCTTCCCAAGACAGACTCTTTCTGTCTAATCTGCACCTTTATTGCCTTCTTGTTCTGCCTTTTCATTGGCTCTAAGCCCAGCCACATTACTTCCTCATCACTGCTTGTCTATACAGACCTCCAGGTCTCTAGGGTTGGTACTGGGATTAAAGGCGTGTATCACCACACTTGACTGTGTCCTTGAAAACACAGACTCTGCCTGCCATGTGATCAGATTAAGGGTGTATGCTACCACTGCCTGACTTCTGTATATGACTGACTATGACCTCTGTTCTCCAGACAAACTTTAATTATTATCATGCAAATAAAATATTACATTTCAGCACAAATAAAATATTACCACAATCAGGTATCCTATCACAGCAATAAGAAAAGTAACTAAGGCAAGGGTTAAACATTTTCTTGGTATATAGCTAGCAGCAAGACCTTTATGCTCCTCTGAATTACCCTTCCTTCATGCTCTTGAAAGCAACCATAGTACCTCAACTCACCAACACACACACACACACACACACACACACACACACACACACACACAGAAGGGCACATAAGAGGGACTAGTTGGGAAGAGGAAGGGGTCTATGGGGGTATAAAGAGGACAACAAAGGGAAATGGAGAATTTATATACTCAAAATCCATTACGTGCACAGATGAAAATGACATAGTGAAACTTTTTACTATGTACATTTACTCTATGCAAATAAAATTTCAAGTGGATCAATGGGTTTGTAGAAAATGAGAAATTATTTTTGAACCCACTTTCTAACATTAAATATTCTTAATGTTTTACCTTGAAGGAAGGGCAATCAAGTGGATTAAAGAATGTGAAGTTCATTGCCAGTTGTTATCTTTGAGAAATATTCAAGCTCTCAATGTTGTGTCTCAAATGTATATACTAATCTAGCAAGGGATGCATCAATGGGGAGCATCATGGGTTTTTAGCTTAATTTTAGTTTAATTTAGCAAGGAAAAACATCTGCTTTGGAAAGAGCTTAATTGGTTTTCATTTGATGTCACGCACTGCTACTGGGGATCATCACTGGAATGCATGTGCTGATTGCTCATAGTCCTAAGCAACTCTTTTTTTTTTTTTAAGAAAATATGCATAAATCCTCTCACCTAAGAGGTGAACAAATACTGAAGAAGTTCTGTGTTTAAATTCCCAATCTAAGAAAAATACATAAGAATAATTTAAAGTTGCTTATTTTAGATTACAATAGACAATCTCATTGTTAAACATAGGTATTTTCTTGATGTAATTCTATTATTATATTAAGTAATAAATTAAGCCACAAAGACATTCTCCAATGACTTACAGTACTTCCTGGCTCAAAGTAGCCTCATCAAGGAGAATCTTGATTCTGTCTCTTGCACTGACAGTGTTTAGGTATTTATACTGTTTGAAAGTAAATTTGGAAGTTAAAATTTCACCTTAATTATCCTTAGGGAGGTGCAAATCTTCAGTTCCACTAGGCTTGAGGAGATCAGATGAGAAGACAAATGATTAGCCTGCCTTGACCCTTACCTCTAACAACAAGTGCATCTTTCAAAAGTTAGTGGTCACCAGCCCCAGAAATTCTACACCTCATCAAGCTGTATCTAACAGGGGAGACACACTACCTGCTGTGCTTCAAGCTATAAAAACAATGACTCAACCAAGATCAGAGTCTTCCATAGGCTACAAAGATGCCATAGAAAACAACAACAAATAATGAACTGAAAGTTGCCCCAGCCCAATAAATTAATACAACAATGGCTTTTTGTTTGATACTTTTATAATAATGTTTAAAATAAAAATTCTATTAAAATAATACAATGCCTATGCTTTATAGTTTTCAGATTATCTTAGGGAGAACAATAAATTTTATAGTTTAATATCTAAAAATATAAATATTTATATACAGTGCTAGTGATTGAACAAAGGTCATTGTTCATGGTAATAGTCATGGTCAAAGGGCATGGTCGTGCCAAACATATCCTCTACCCCTGAGCTACAACTTATGGGAAAGATTTCTTTATATTTTAAAATTATGTAATTAAATATTTAAGTGTACTGTCCAGTACCATAATATCACATAGTTAAAATTTCTTTTAACTGAGAATCTTGATCAGAACATCAACACATTCCTTTAAAAGTTTTATTTCTTTATAATAGAATTTGTATAGAAATATTTATGATATAGAAGTCAGTAGCATTTCTGAAGACATGTAAAGCATCTAATGAAAGAACTTGGGTATCACAATTGTACCAAAAGACATACTTAAATTATTTTAGCCCTTATTGTTTTATTCAGTGGATAAGAGAAATCAACATAGTCATGTAGGAACTCTAGAAGTTTCTACCTTTTCACCATTATCTCATCATTCTAGGAAAACACACATATCTCCACCCCCACATTCATACACACTAACAAAGTACAAGCCAATGTGTATTTTTGATTCAAATATTTTTATACTGGCTAGTTTTGTGTGTCAACTTGACACAAGCTAGAGTCATCAGAGAGGAAGGAGCCTCAGTTGAGGAAATGTCTCCATGATATCCAGTCGTAAGGTATTTTCTCAATTAGTGATCAATGGGTGAGGGCCCAGCCCATTGTAGTTGGTGTCATCCCTAGGCTAGTGGTCCTGGATTCTATAAGAATCAGGCTGAGTAAGCCAGGGGAAGCAAGCCAGTAAGTGGCTCCCCTTCATGACCTCTGCATCAGCTCCTGCCTCCAGGATCCTGTTTGAGCTCCTGTCCTGACTTCCTTCAGTGGTGAACACAATGTGGAAGTGTAAGATAAATAAATTATTTCCCCTCCAACTTGCTTTATGGAAGGTAATAAAACCTTTCCCCCAAACATTCAAAAACTAATTCCTAAGGCTGCCATAGTCAAGTAAATAATGGTCAAAAGGTAAAAGGCATACCACATCCAGGATGGCTATAGCAAAATTCTGTTTCAGCTTCTATTGTCAACTTCAAGGACCTGTGGTTATTGACACACTGAAGAATTAGTGTAATGCTTTTGTTTAATGACTCAGATAGTCTGCACATTTTCATCAAAGAAAACCCAGCATCCTAATTCATTAAAAATAAACTTGTCACATTAAGGATTTAAATACTTCTAGGTCCAATGAGATCAAGTTGTAATATGTGCTTCAAAAAAGAGCCTGTGGCTTTTTTGTGGTTTGAAAATTAAACTTATTTGAGCCTGCATGTGATGCACACTCTTTTCTGATTAAACAACATTTCTGGTAAAGGTTTTCATTTTCATTTTTAAATTCTATGTACGAATTTTGTGACAGTGCCCGTGTGGAGGTAGGAGGACAACTTGTGGGATGCAGTTCTTAGCTTCCATTGTGTGAGTCCCCTGGGGTGAACTTGGTTATCAGGCTGGGCACCTTGTCACCCACTGAGTGCATCTCACCGGTGCAGAACTTTTGTTCAAACTCATTGAACAATGAGTTAAACTCAGGCGAAAAAAAATCTCTCCTGGTGCCCTTGATATTATTGAATACAAGTAAGACATTGAGAAAAAATGGAAAGGGCTTAAGGACTGGATGGTAAAGTAGCATAAGGTTTATGTGTCCTGGATATTTTCCTCCCTGCCACGATGACAAAATATAAACATTACAGGGCTGGGTTTTGTTCTGTAGGAAACCAGTGTTTCTGCAAGATAAAAACAGGGAATTAATTGTTTACATTAGAGCCGTTTAGGGCTGGTGTTGTTTTATATGCAAATTTACTAGACCAATTTGTTTTACATGTATATTAAATCAAATGAATCAAACTGTCTGAGTGGGTAGAGCTAGGGTGATAGGCTATTTCATTCTGTTTGAAAAGAATTTGCAATTCAGCATTTTGCACAAATCTAATTGAAATGTAATCACAGCTCTGGAAGGCGGTGATAAACCTAATATATGGAAACAGTTATTAAGTGCCAATAAAATATCAAACCCCAGCAAATTAAAGAACAGTTATCAGGATGGCTGTTTAAAATGATATGACTAGTTTAAAATCTGGGGCAAAATAAATAAATAATTAAATAAATAACAACAAAAAACAACTTATTTCAGCTTTCAAGAGGGCATCTGGTAGAATGAACTCTGTTTTTCCAACTACCAATTAAGTTTCTCTGTAAAAGGATAATAATAGATTCTATCAAGAGGTAGACTTTGTGTATCCCAGATGGGAACTCATGAGTCTCATTTCTGCCCAAGCAGCCAGAATATCCAGGCCTGCCCTCAGCACTCAATGGTCTATTGCCTGCAACTAAAAGACCTGTGGTCATTATGCAGTAAGATGTTTTGTTATCACAGTAAAAGGAATAAAATAGTGCATTCTTAATGATAAATTAACAAATCATTTTAGACTGTGTGGTTGGCTAATGTCAACTGTTTTTCCCCCCTCTTCCAGAGGCCAGGCAGGACCACAGCCCTCCATTTTGTCTTTGCTGGTAAAATATGAGAGAGTAATATAATAGAAGGTCCCAGCACTCAATAAGCCATTTTGTGGAATTATATAACAAGTTCTTAAAGTGCCTCTTATTATTCTGTTTATTGTTTTGTTTAGTTTGTTTCAGGCTTTGTTTTGTTTTACAATATTTTTTTTCTGGATAAATTGAATCCATAGTAACTCCACTAGAAACGCCTCATTTGCTAACATTACCATACTTGCTAGGATACTAAGTGATGGGCCTGTGGAGTAGCTTTACCTGAATGCAGTATAATTTGGAAACACATGCACTTTCAGTAAATTGAAATATTTTTAAAGCTGTGCAAGTTGGGACAAGCCTCTAAGTCCATCATGCAGGAGGTGAAGGTGGAGGAGCAGGAGTATGAAGTCAGCCACATTAACAGCCGTATTAACAGCTTTACAATGGGATATTAATATAAAAATTTCAGAAGAAATTTCAGTTTTCTTTCTACCATCTTGCAAAGTCCAGAATTTTAAAAGCGAGCTGCTGATGACCCAAATTGTATTAATGACTTTTCCATTGCTATGATAAAACAACGGAAAGAAAATATTTACTTATATAAAGAAAATATAAAGGAAGAAAATATGTGGCAATCTATATAGGAAGAAATATCTATTTGCCCTCATGGCCTAGAGGATTTTAGTCTCTCATGGACAGGAAGCATGAGAGAGCTCATTGCAGTGTAAGTGGCCAGCCAGAAATGAAGCTATTCTGCAGAGACATTTGCGCCTCTCAATCTAACTATCAGATCTCTGAAACAATGAACTCCAAAGAAATGGGAATTTCCACAGAATTCTCATTCTGGGAGAAGGAAAAAGCAGTAGCCAGGGGAAGAACTTGTCCCCCTAAAAGAGATTACACGCATGAGTAACAACTTGATAGGCCACCTTACAGGATGGAACGGATACCCATATAATGATAAGTACTCGGTGGTGGACTGAACTCCATCTTGACTGAGACTCGTTAGATGCATATATCTTTGGCTCTCTATTTGAACTTTGATATCACTTTAAAACATAGACGATGGAGCCGGGCGGTGGTGGCGCACACCTTTAATCCCAGCACTTGGGAGGCAGAGCCAGGCGGATCTCTGTGAGTTCGAGGCCAGCCTGGGCTACCAAGTGAGTCCCAGGAAAGGCGCAAAGCTACACAGAGAAACCCTGTCTCGAAAAAACCAAAAAAAAAAAAAAAAAAAAAAACCATAGACGATGGATCTCTTTGTCCCTCGTTTTAAATATATCTTTTTTTCTGTTTTTCCGCTATGGATATGGCTCCTTTAATTGACTTGTTGAAAATGGATGGCTAGACCTGCCTTGAGACTTAGGTGATGCCCCCTAAGTCTGATAAAGCATGAGGTAGGCCAGAAAGCATAGAACACGACAAGAGCCAGGAACTAAGCTATAGCTATAGAAGGCCTGTCCCTTGGGGCCTGCTTCTGCTAGCTGGACCGCACTTCCTAAAAGTTCCAATTTCCCAAAATATTGCAGGTATTTTTAAAAGACAGTGAAAATGTAGGCTTTGGGGTTTGAACATTTATGCTTCAAAATAGAACTCAGAGTGATGCCAACATTAATATAGAACGCGGACGCTGAAATCTAGACCTGCGCTATGGCCCCATGTATTGCTCACGTGTTCTATTTTACATAAGCACCCCTGCCATCCTGATGAGCATCAGCCTTTGGGAAGAGGTCAAGCTCTGCAGGAGGAGAATATCTGAGAAGGTCGACAGGCTATACCTGCTTCATTCCTTTTATCAAAAAGACATTATTTAGGATTCTGATGTTCCTGGGACAAACCAATTCACAAAGCATGTGTAGTGAGAAATGAGAAATAAATGCTGAATGTAATTGAAGACCAGATCAGCATACACACTGTGAAATTACGGTCTCTAATGTTCTCTCATTATAAAAATGAAGTTTTTGTTTGTTGGGAGAGTGTTTCTTACTAGAGTTTGTGTGTGTGTGTGTGTGTGTGTGTGTGTGCGCGCGCGCGCGCGCATATGTGTGTGTGTACATGTGTTTGTATATATGTATATGTGTGTATGCTTCTGTTTATGTGTGTGTGTTTGTATATATTTGTATTTGTGTGTGTGTGCTTGTGCATGTGCTTTTGCATGTGTATGTGTGTGTGTGTGCCACTTAGAGAGTATTCTGGCTGCTCTACTTTATATAATGCAACACCAAACAGACAAACCAAAGTGAAATGAAGTTGTAAGTGTCGGTTATAGATTAGAGAGGCACTTGAGAACTATTTTTAAAGTAAACTGGAAAAAGCCTAGGAGATCTACATAATGAATCAAGAGCTAACGGACCGCAGCCCATATGCCATGTGCACACAAGTTTGGAAATGGAGAACCCAACTGAAAGACCCATACCGACACCAAGAAGAAACCTAAGTACTAAAATAAAAACATCTTCTTGACTGAATCAGAAGGGAAGGCTGAAGAGTCCCAAGAGCAGGATCCCTCTGCTCTGGACTAGTGATTCTGTTCCGACCTCCTCAGGGCACACGTTGTGCTGATTGAAGAAGTCAAGATTTGGGTTACAATTGTCAGCTAATTATTAAAAACCTCTGGTCCTGCCAAGTCCAAAACATAGTAGAATTCTAATAAAAGAAAGTTTCTGGGAGCTGGATGCAGTGATCCATACTTATAACTCGGCATTCCAGGGGCTGAGGCGGGATTAAGAGTTCAAAAGCCGTCCTGAGCTATAGACTGAGACCCTGAGAAAGACAGACAGACAGACAGAAAGAGAGTACATTTCTTCTATGTGTGGAAGGGAAGTTATTGTTTATGCGTATAGTGTGGATTTCATGTCTCAGAACTTTTTGGTAACAACTGGAGTTTGTTTTACTAAAAATAGAGTACTTTTTATTTAGTTAACAGATGACATAAAACTCGACATGTACTTTTTTCAGATGGGATGTGAAAGTCATGCTGTGTAACTATGTGAAAAACAACAGCTTCTTTAGCTATTCATCTACTGGCTTCAGAATGACTTGTTCTTTTAAATGCTAATTTCTAGACTCCTTCTGGAGGGTGTTGTGTTTGTTATTTCACCACATGGCCTGGTCCTGTGAGATTTACTCACTGTCTATGAAATTGCAATGTACAAGTAGATTTCTTAAGCATCAACTATAATGAGGATTAAATATTCACATTGCTATGAGTCTGTTCCTGTAGATAGAAAGCAAAGCGAACTCCCAGCAGGTGATAATTTTGGGAATATTTGCATCTTTAACATTTGTAGCATTAAGCCTGTCTCCTGAGTTCAAGTTAAAATTGCTTTAGTGACCAACTTTGAATGTTAACGGGTAAATAAATAAATCAAAATCTGACTAAATGATAACTAATTGAGCAAATGTAATAATTTTGCTACAGAAACTAGTGATTTAATTTTCATATTTTAACTAGTTTTTCTCTCCTCAATAAGTATGATGTACATACATCAACAATTTTACCACTGTTTACAAATAACATTCTTCAATGATTTTCAAATAATTCTTAATCCTGTATAGACTTAAACTATGAAATCTTTATGACTGAGTAATTAAAATCTTGTACTTTATCCTTTCTAAAGACACAATTTGAGTTTCTTGGTGATTCTTTTACACTGTGATTTCTTCAACTTCTTCCAATGTTGGCAAGATTAAGGAACATAGTCTCACTGTTTTTTCACAGAACTGTAAGAACATGTTGCATGTATGTCTGTAGGCTAGAAGAGGGCACCAGGATCTTATTATAGGGGTTGTGAGCCACCAGGTGGTTGCTGGGAATTGAACTCAGGATCTCTGGAAGAGCAGTCAATGCTGTAGCCTCTGAGCCATCTCCCCAGCCCAGAATAAAAGAATGAAAAAGTAGAGGAAATAGAGAAAGTTCAGTAGTTAGTTTTTCTGATAGTAGTCTATATAATCTATTTATTATAATTTCTGATATCAGTCAATGTATTCTCCAAACCATAGTAAATAAATGCTCAAGTCATACCATAACTATGACACTATCTGGATTACCTTACATAGTGTATTCATTTGTTCCCAAAATTAGTAGTTAACCTAAATATACTAAATTTATTTATTGTCAACTCCCTTGCCTAGACTCATAAAAGTTATTATGGGTTGGTAAATAGCATAGAGGTTAAACCCACCCCCCCCCACACACACACACTTGGGTTCATATTTGGATTCTGACATTTAAATAAGCCTGGAAAATATATCTCTAAGCTTTAATACAATCCTTATTACAATGTTGAAATAAAAGAAAGAAAGAAATGTTGCAGTCTAGGGACCTTGGTCAGGTTTATTTTTATTGCCAGTTAAAGAATTTAAAGGCAGGAAGAGTCTGGGGCAGTACAGGTAGCACCAGGAAATGCTCAAACACCACAAATAGGAGCAGACAAAATTAGCAGTTGGAAAAAAAAAAACACGTTAACTTGGAATGAGCAAACAGGCACATGCAGCTGACACACAGAGAAAAATGACCCACCACAAAGCAGGGGGTGAGGCCAGGACTCAGTTGAAAAATTCAGTCTCTGCAAGAGCTAGGGTTTTTAAAGACCCCAAAGTCTTTTCTTCCCCTAATTTAGTGTTGATCAGTTTGAAGAAAGATAAGTTGGCTGTGGGCCCCACAACTCTACTATAACATGTTCTGATCTTGCCTTGAACTTGTTGATCCAGTCCATCATTGGGGGGGCCTTTTGGTGAGAGAGGCAGGGAGAAAGCCTACAAGACCTTTTGTTGTCATTTGCTTGTTTAAGCTACCAGGCTTTTGTCACAGGTCATGAGGGTAAAGAAGAAGCCAGCCATCTTGGAAGTTTGCCACCTTTACTACCTAACCATGTCCCATCTTCCTATCTGTCTGCCTAACTTCTAGTCTCTCAAAACTACTAGAATCATGTTATCTACAGCATTGCTGTGGAAAAATGAAGTGCACTAATTTGATGACTATAATGAGACTTCAAATTAGCAGAATATTTTCATTACATATATTTTGAATCTATTTCTTCCTACTGACTACCTTTCAAAGTGCCAGAAGGTGCTATGCAAGAATGAATATAGCAAACTAAAATAATGGTCTGCTAGACAAGATGTGCCCTCTTATTTACTCCTGCTGACTGTTATGTGGGTAATCAATCACTTTCTGGTCGGATTTAAGGCATGATCCACAGGCAAGAACTCATGCCTGATTCTGTAACCTGGATGATAGTCTGTACCCAAGGAAGTTTTGGCCCTAGAGGGAAACTGCTACTGTTGTTTTGCAAGGTGGACAAGTTCTCAAACTGTCTTCTAAAGCCCCGTGTTTATATCTGTAGATTAGTGCTGTTCTCACCCTTCACAGAGACACATCTTACTACTGCAAGCAATGATTAATGTGAAACTCATAACTGGCCAAAGTGTTGAAAATAAATGACAGTGGAGTGTTCAGCCGTAAATAGGACATTTATGTCATCTTCTTGAAGGCCCTGGGAACCTCACAGTAGGGGGGAGGAAAGAATTTAAGAGCCAAAAGATGTGGAGATGTGCAGTGTAAGGTTATCTTCTGGACAGGGTATAACCATTGTCCTCATGAAGTCACTGCAGTTGTGAATCTATGCAACATCTGATATGACTGGGCCCTCAATATCACATCATGTATGCAAGAAGGATTTTAGGAGACTGTTGTTGCCAGTTAATAGTTGTTGAGGGAGAGTATGTCAGTTCCTTCAGCACTGCAACTAACAAAAAGTTGCTTGTGTTCCAGGAAATAATCTCCCACCCATGCTCATGCAATCAACAACTATTCAACTCAGTCTTACACAAAAAAGAAGATATAGTATGGAGGACTTATAGGGAAAAATGTTTGTGTGGGAGGAAGGGGTTGAGGGAGGAAAACAGGCAATGAAAATCATTAAAGTTATATACATGAATGAAACTGTCAAAGAATAATAAAGGAAATTCTAAGTGATAACTTTTAGGAGAATTTTAATTAGCAAACACATCCATGTGCTAGATAGTCTACTTCCACAGTGTTAGGGGCTCAAGACCTTTCTGGACCTACTTTTTTAACCCCTTCATCTAACTATTAATCTGTATCTTTTATAATAAACACCAGTTATAGCAAAACAAATGAGAAAGAGCCATGCATTTATATTGAAAAACAATTGAGACTATTGAAGACAAAGTCACATAAAATATCACTAACATGAAAGTCTATCATTGGAGATGATTCTCTTTTTTTTCTTGAACAGTATTTCCGGAAAGATATGACAATGTTACTTTTAATAGTGATTTTTTTTTGTCATTACAATGACCTTTAATTAAAAAAATATATATATAGAACATAAAGAAAACGACTAGCCATCTTAAGATTTGTTGACAGTCTTTTTAAAATGGTACCTTCTAAGAGATGTAAATGAACAATTTACCATTCATAACATTTCATGATTCTTTAAATAATTGAGTGGTATCCATCCTTACATTCATAACCTCTAGGACACAGGCATGCATACAATATCAAAGCAGCATCTTTTCAATTATGTCCAGAAACAATGTTAGAGTCTCACTGGACATTCTGCTATCTATATCACTGCCAACAACATTTCCAGATGCTATGAGTTTACAAAAAAAGATGAGTGGAAGTAGGAGAAAACACTGAGAACACAGATGCCAAAACAAGGTAGGTCAGGTTTTCCAAAGGATCAAAGAAGTAATGACAAATCTTAAGCAATCATTCTGATGACAGATGGATAAAGGCCTTCCTCATCATCTTATTTTTTTAATTCATTTTACATACCAACCACAGATCTTCCTCTCATTCCTCCTCCCACTACCCCCCTCCCCCACTTTCCCCATTACCAACCCACCCCTTCATCCCCTCCTCCAAAAGGGTAAGTTCTCCCATGGAGGGACAGCTAAGCATGGTACATTCATCTTTAACTACTTGTAGGAAGTTGCTTCTTAGTGTAATATATCAATTTAACTAATCAGATGTAAACTAAATATATAAATATCTTATGTAGAGTGCCTATTATGGGATATAACACACACACACACATACATGTTGTAATTTCATATTTTAATTTGATTATATAACTTTGGTAAAAGGAAAAACTGTCTCTGAAGAGCCAACCAGGCAAGTTGTGGGTGGAAGAATGTCCTAGAAAGAAAGAAGAATCTATGACGATATAAGTCATGCTGAAATTGAAAGTTTATTTTCACCAAAAATTGGAGAGGGAGTTAGACTTTAAGATGAGGTGGTGATGTTACCATTACCAAGGACTAGATGATTTAAAGCCTGAAAATTTTGTGTGAAATTTTTGTATTTTAAGTATGAAAGAAGGTAATTGAGACCCATAATCAATGGAACAAAACAATAAAATTTAAAGTTTAATTTTTCTTTGTATATTTTCATAGCATAAAATCATGGCATAAAATCATTCATATATAAGCATATTTTGTATATTGAGCATAGTCACCCTTCCCCATGCCATTATTATCTTTGTACCCTAGAAAATTTTGATTCTATATTCATATAATATATTCATATAATATATATCCACACAATTTTATATATTTATAAAAAAATCTAGAAGACATGTATAAGAGAAAACTGTTCTTTTAACTCTTACTCTTTTGGCTTTTTGGAGTTCCACCTCCCAGCTCCCAAATAAATAAACACCAAGATTTATTTTTACTTGTGAATAACCAGGCTTAACTTAGCTTGGCTTGTTTCTAGCCAACTTTTCTTAACTTAAATTATCCTGTTTACCTTTGCCTCTGGGCTTTTATCTTTCTCTATTCTATATACCTTTCTTTCATACTCCATTGCTGACTGCGTAGCTGGGTGGCTGGCCCCTGGTGTCTTTCTCCTTTTCTTGCTCCTGGATCTTCTGCCAGATTTCTCCTATTTATTCCCTGCCTTCCAACCCTGCCTATCCTATCTCCTGCCTAGCTATTGGCCATTCAACTCTTTGTTAGACCAACAGGTGTTTTAGACAAAGTAGCACAGCTTCACAGAGTTAAACAAATGCAAAAAAAAGAGAATGCAGCACATCTTTGTATCATTAAACAAATAACCACAGCATAAACAAATTTAACCCATCTTAAAGTAGTATTCTACAACAGAAAGCCTAAGGCATTTTATTCTGTGAGAGTAGCTTTATTTACATAATAAAATTATATTCAGTTGTATCCATCTTCCTACAAGTTAAATAACTTCAACCTTTTTTACTGGTTGAAAAATATTCATATATATATATATATATATATATATATATATATATTTCATACATTCCTCTATTCATGGCCTCCTATGTTTGTTCTATAGCTTTGCTATTGTGAATAATGCTGCAAGAAAGATTCATGTGCAAGTATCTCTGTGATGTGTTCACTGGCTTCCATTACATAAATATTAGAAGTGATACAATTGGGTCATACAGTAGACCCATTTAAGGTGGTTTTATTGCTGTTGTTTTAGTGTATACATGTGCTTGTGTCTCTATAAGTACACCCCACGTGGGCAAATGCCCACAGAGGCCAGAAAGAGAGCATCACAACTTATAGGTGGTTATAAGCAGCTTGAGAAGGGTGCTATGAACTGATAACAGGTCCTCTAGAAGAGCAGGAAGCTCCCTTAACTGCTAAGACATCTCTCTCTCCCCTGTCCCTGTCTTTTGTACCTTTTGAAAAGAAACTCCTTCCTGATTTCCATAGTCACTGGACTAGTTTAGGTTCTATTACTTGGTGTGGAAGGGTTACTTTTTGTCCAAAAACGTACCAACATCTGTTGTTCTGTTCTTCATGGCTGCCACTATGTCTGGGATGAGAAGGAATCTCAGAATAGGTTTAGTGTAATTTCTCTGATGCTTAGGAAGGCTGGACCTTTTTTTTTCATGTCAATATTGGTTGTTTCTATTTCAACTTTGAAAACTGTAGACTCATTTTATTAGCCCATGTTTTGATTGGGATTCCTGTTCAATAGTTTAAGTTTTTAAAATACTCCAATATACTAAATTTTAATTCTCTGTTAAATGCATAACTACCAAAGATATTCTCCCATCCTGAAATCTGTCTCTTCATTCATTATGTGTTGCATTTGCTATGGAGAAAGTTTCTAGTATAATGATGTCCCATCGGTCAAACACTGGCATTACTTCCTGAGTGACTACAGTCTTATTCGGAAAGCACTTGCCTATTTTAAATTGTTTTTCCTACATTTTCCTCTAGTAGCTTGAGAAGTTCATGACTTAGACTCTATATTTGCTCTATTTGGAGCTAATTCTTGCCCAGAATAAGAGATAAGAATATAGTTCCATTCTACATGAGAATACTCAGTTCTTCCCAACACCATTTCTAAAACAGGCAGCCTTTTTCTATAATTCATATTTTTGACATCTTTGTTCAAAACCACAAATCTAGATCTGCATGAGTTTACAGTATGAGTATTCTGTTCTACTGCATTGATCTACGTGTCTGTTTATGTCTCAGTACCTCAATGATCTCATTTCAATAGCTCTGTAGTAGAACCTGAAATAAATTCTGGTGACAGTTCCAGCACTATTCTTACTGTTTTTGTTACCCAAGGTCTTTTGTGTGTACATATGAATGTCAAGACTGTATTTTGTATTCATGGCATGAATGCTGCTGGAATTTTGATGAGGGTGGCCTTGGATCTGTGGATTATTTTTGGTAGTATAGGTGTTTCACAATACTAATTCCTTATATCCATATATCCATAGAGTTTCAGGTCTTTGAGTGTCTTCTATTTCTTTTCTAACTTTTTAAAAAATGTGTAATTTTTTTTTGTAATTTCTTTGAGACTTTCATTTGATATGTTTCGATTATTTGTACACCCCCAGCTCCTCATCAATTTACCTCTACTTCCTGACCCAGCAAACCCTGAGTCCTTTTAAAAAGAAATTTAAAATATGATTATATAATTCTCCTCTTTCCCTTTCCAGCAACTCCTCTCATTACCGCCACCACCTGCATCTTAAAATCACACCCTGTTACAAATATATTTCCTTATATATTATGTTATCAGTTCTCATATGTTTGCTCTATTCTGTTGCTCAAATCTTCTATATTCTGCTTACTTTCCTTTTTCTTTTGTCTGACAATTCCATGAAAAAGAAAAAGATTCCGCACATGCAGATGTGCAGTGTTATTCACTGAGTTATTTACCAACATGAGAAAGATAACAAGGAACAGCGGACGCTCGGGTTTTTGTTTTTGTTTTTGTTTTTGTTTTTTTGACTATTTTGAAAAGGGGGTAGAATGACTTTCTGGGACTTGAAATACTTTTAGTGTCCCATAACATACTTCAATATTGAAGGAATAAACTCAAGTGAGGTCTGCAATATGAACAAAAGTACAGAACATAAACTGGTTTTTACCATATTTAAGGAACAAATAGAATACAAATGAGAAAATAAAATTCATTCAGATTAAAGATATTGGAGCATAGCAAACAATAATGAGTTATTCAGACTTATGGATTTTGAGGAGCAAATTTGGTTGAGAAGATGTAGGCAGAGTTGGAAAGTAGCTCATTTGGTTGCAGTTTTCTGTAGACTGGGAAGTTCTAGTTGCTAGGCACATAAATGTAGAATTTACTCCATGGCAAAGAAAGGAGAGGACTTACATTTTATTTGTCATGTGAGGTCTCAAATAAAAGTCTCTGCTCAGAAGATGGGTATAGCAAATGAATCATGAAAAGAACCACACTGAGAAAGGACCATGGACATCCCTTCAACTGTCAGTAAGTTTTTAAAGTAAGGCATAAATAATTAGTATGTAATTATGCTCACATTTCCCATAATTCTTTTCCAATTTTCTGTACATGGAAAGTGGCAATATACTTTGTCATTTCATACTTTCTTCTATTGAGAGAGACAATAGGAAAATGATGGATGATGGTGCTCTGTATGCTGTAAATGTGTTGCTCTGATTGGTTGATAAGTAAAATGCTGATTGGCCAGTAGCCAGCCAGGAAGTATAGGCAGGATAAGCAGACAGGGGGAATTCTGGGAAGAAGAAGGCTGAGTCAGGAGATGCCAGCCTGCTGTCCAGGGAGCAGCATGTAATGGCACACAGGTAAAGCCACAGAAAACATGGTGATTTGTAAATTAACAGTATGGGCTGAGTTTCAGTGTAAGAGCCAGTAAGTGGTAGGCCTGAGCTAATGACTGAGCAGTTTTAATTAACATAAGCCTCTGTGTGTTTACTTGGGTCTGAGCAGCCACAGACCATGAGAGACAAAGGAAAACATTTAGCTACAAGTGTATGGGGTTTGATATGTGATTTAAGCTTTAGTAATGCTTCTTTTACAAATGTGGTGCCCTTGTATTTGAGGCATAAACGTTCAGAACTGAGACTTCATCTTGACCAATTTTTCCTGTGATGAATATGAAACGTCCTTCTCCATCTCTTTTGATTAATTATAGTTTGAAGTCTATTTTGCTAGCTATTAGGATAGCTACATCAGCTTGTTTCTTAAGTCCATTTGATTGGAAAATCTTTTCCCAACCCTTTACTCTGAGGTAATGTCTGTCTTTGAAGTAGAGGTGTGTTTCTTATATCCAGCAGAAGGACAGCTCCTGTTTTTATATCCATTTTGTTAGCCTATGTCTTTTTATAGGCAAATTGAGTCCATTGATATTAAGGGATATTAATAACCAGTGATTGTTAGTTCCTGTTATTTGGGGGTTTTGGTGGTGGTGGTTGTAGTATGTGTGTGTTTCCCTTCTTTGTGATTTGCCAGTGAGTGATTATCCATTGCCTCCACTTTCGTGGGTATAGCTAACTTCCTTGGGTTGGAGTTTTCCTTCTAGTACTTTCTGTAGGACTGGATTTGTAGATAGGTATTGTTTAAATCTGTTTTTGTCATGGAATATCTTGTTTTCTCCATCCATGGTGATTGTAAGTTTTGCTGGGTATAGTAGTCTGGTTCTGGCATCCGTGGTCTCTTAGTGTCTTGTAGCTGTAAGTTTTTTTCTGGTCCTGCCTGGCTCCTGCAGCCCCCTGGTCCCAGACCCAAATAAACACACACAGGCTTACATTATTTTTAATCTATGGCAATGGCAGGTTTCTTGCTAGCTAGCTCTTATACCTTAAATTAACCCATTTCTATAAATCTATATTTTGCCACATGGCTTGTAGCTTAACAGTATTTTTATATCTTGTTTCTCCCGGCAGCAGCTGGCAGCATCTCCTTTGCTCTCTTTTCTTCTCTCTTATCTCTCCAGTTAGAATGTCCCACCTAACCTTATTTTGCCTCACCATTGGCCAAACAGCTTTATTTATCAACCGACCAGAACCACACATTTTCACAGCATACAAAATGACGTCACCCATCAGTGTCTGCATAACTTCTGTCCAGGACCTGGTTTTCAGACTCTCCATTGAGAAGTCAGGTGTTATTTTCATAAGCCTGACTTTATATGTTACTTAGCATTTGTCCTTGGCTGCTCTTAATGTTCTTTCTTTATTCTGTATGTTTAGTGTTTTGATTATTGTGTGGCAAGGGGCCTTATTTTTGGTGTGTGGGGGCATCCAGTCTATTTGGTGTTATGTAAGCTTCTTGTATCTTCATAGGCATGTCCTTCTTTAGGTTGGGAAAGTTTTCTTCTATGATTTTGTTGAATATATTTTCTGAATGTTTGAGTTGGTATTCTCCTTCTTCTATTTGTATTATTCTTAGGTTTGGTCTTTTCATGGTGTCCCAGATTTTCTGGATATTTTGTGCTAAGGCTTAGTTGAATTTAATGTTTTCTTTGACCAAAGAATCTATTTCCTCTATTGTATCTTCAATGCCTCATATTCTTTCTTCCATCACTTGCATTTGGTTGGTTATGCTTGCATCTGTAGTTCCTGTTCATTTACCTGGATTTTCCATTTCCAGAATAACTTCAGTTTGCATTTTCTTTATGGCCTCTATTTCAATTTTCAAGTCTTGAACTGTATCCCTCACTTGTTTGATTGTTTTTTTTTTTTCTTAGTTTTTTGGCTTTTTAAAATTGATTTATTGATTTCTTCTAATTTTTTCTTTTTCTTTTTCTTAATTTCTTTAAGGGAATTTTTCATTCATTTCCCCTTTAAGGGCCTCTATCATCTTCATAAAGATTTTTAAAGGTCATTTTCTTCTGCTTCTTCTGTGTTGGGATGTTCAGGTCTTGCTGTTGTAGAACTACTAGGTTCTGATGGTGCCATATTTCTCTTTATGTTGTTGAATGTATTCTTATGCTGCTGTCTACCCATCTCTTCCTCCAGTTGGTGCATATGGTGCCTGTGCCTTTGGTGGTCTCTGCTGACCAGATGCTGGTGCTCTTCCTCCAATCAGTGCATGTGGTGCCTGTGTCTCCAGTGGGCCACTGACACAGTGGGGGATGGTTGGGTGGGAGAAGGATAATGGGTTCCATGGGTTTGGGGGCAGAGTGGTACTTGCAGGTTGCAAAGTCCAGTGGGTGGCAGGGGTGGTGGAATGACATGCCCACAGGACATTTACCAGCTGATTGACTGCTGGGGCTGCAATGGGACGGGGTGGGCACAGTATGTGCCCCAGGGCCTGTGGCCTAGAGAGCAGGGCTGCCCGGTTCGGAAAGCAGTCACTCACCTCTTCCTCTAATTGGTGCTGGCAATATTTGTATCTCTGGGGGATACATTGGTGCTGTGGGAATGGCTGGGCAGGGGGACAATGATGTCTTTTGTGGATTTGTGTTGTAGAGTGGGACCTGTACGTTGCAGAGTCCAATGGGCATTGGGGATGGTGGAGCTGATGTTCACTTCTGTTACCTAGATACATGCCATACACACTGGCACTTACACCTAAACATGTGTACAAGCACATCTACACACACCCACATGTCGTCAACACACATGTCCCAGCATATGAAGAAAAACCCAACACACACACTGCACATGTACAAACACAATCCTATAATATATAACACATCATGTACACACAAATAGCTCTTTAGACACCCCTACACATGAAATATAATGAAATATCAAATAAAAGTGTTTGGGTTTTACAATTTATACTACCATACTAAAGTCAATAATATCAATTTATAAAAAGCAAAGGCAGTGTCTATTTGAGGAGCCTGTGTGCTACTGAAGAAAGGTAGAAAATTAAAGGAAATTTATTAAAAGCATAGGAGTATTTGAGAAAAATACTTCTTAGGGACTTTGGTCTTCAGGCTGAACTGTGTGTGACAAATCCCTCATCTCCACTGAGTTCAACAATGTAGTCAGCAATAATGAGTATAGCACTTCACTGTGGGGATGACAGGCACAATTTTGGGAGCCTGAAAGGAAAACAGAGAAAGAACAGTTATGATACACTTAAATGAATTAAATGTTCTTTGGGTTAGTGACTGACCTTTCATGTCTAGAGGCACTGCACTCTCCCCCATCTCCAACATTACCTCCTGAGACACTTTAATCTTCATTTCACTCCATGTGACCAGTAACTTTAGAAATAATTTTTTCCTAAGAGATAATGAAATAGGGACATGCCTGAGTATCAGTTTAACATCCCAGGATCCAGGATTCTGCTGGCTTCAGTTTTACGAGTGTTTGTTTTAGCAAACAATGGTACATGTTATAGTGTACAGAAATTATTTTGAAGGACAGCTGATACTTTAACACCAACTTTGTGATTTGAGAGGATAAGGAAGAGAGAAAAGTTAATGGTTTATTCCATGAATTACATACTGATGGCCATGAATGATCAATGACTGTGTATCTTTTAAAAAATTCCCTCTAATATAATTAAATAATTCATTCTTTAAAATGTAAGAGTATTGATACTTATTCTATGTTAGTATGAATATACCGAGTCTCTTTCAGCTTCCCATTAGTACTCTTTTAAAAATACTTTTTATGAAAATGTTCACAAATGTACATATATATTTTAAAAATTAACAGAAGTCATGAGTCCTTTATCTCAGTTAAGACATTCTTAAAATGAAAAAAAATAAAATAAAATTAATGGATATTATTCAGAGTGGAAAAGAAAGAAATTCTCTCAGCCTGTGTCAATTATCATTCTATACACCCATAGTGGTCTGACTGTACTTTACCACAATTGAAAGGCAGGGAGCTGAAAAGATGGCTCACTGGTTTAGAGAACTTTCTGCTCTTTCAGAGAGCTGAAATTGGATTTTCAGTACCTACATTAGGCAACTTATAATAATATGTAACTCCAGCTTCAGAATAGCCTATGCCCTCCTTAACATCTGCTGGTACCCTCACACATCTAAGCATACACACAGACATGAACACAAACAGATACATATAAGTAACTTTTAAAATAAAATTTTTTAAAAAATATTGAAGGGCAGAGCCAAACCACTGTATAAATGCTGATCTATATTAGCCCATGTCCTGTTTTTTCTCTTCTATTCTAATGTAGTCAGGGTTTACTCATGCAGACGTCCCCCTTCTTTTTCCTGTTTCCTTCAGTTCTGCTGTTTTAATGGACTGACTCTGCCAGAAGACAGACTACTACAAGTCAGTGCTGAACACAACCAAGGTAAAGGATGGACACAAGAAGTATTTATGACACTTCACTGCTCTCTAGACAACTCTAATTGAGACCCTGGTAGATGTGACTATCACTTTCCTGTGGGTTTGGCTGAGGACATGGCTCTCCTTATCTTCATGGTCATTATCTTGGCATTATGAACAATACAGCAACCCACCAGATGTGGTGATACCCTTGACGGTCACTAATACTAGCAGAGACACTAGGCTCCCAAGATGGCTGTCCTGTAGCCTGTATATTGAGGGCCAGGGAGACACTTAATCTCCATGAAGTCCAAGAAGAATTTAGTATCCAAACATCTTTCTGTGTTCACCTACACTGACCAAGGTGCTCTTCTTGAGGACCCACCTTTTTTAGCCGAATGACTGCTACTATCATGGTTATATAGATGGGGATCCAGAATCCATGGTTGCTCTTACCACTTGCTTGGGAGCTGCAAATGCATGGTATAGCTTATGAAATAAAGACCAGAAGCTTTTCTTCCATATTTGAACATCTGATTTATAAGATGTATGGTGAAGAGACCGAATCATTTCCTGTGAGATGTGGCTTAACAGAAGAAATAACACTACAACTAAAAGTGGAAGATGATGATTTCACATTGATGTAGAGCGGCAATACTGCCTGGTGAACCAAGAGACTTACTGTAGAATTTACAATGGTGATAGATAATCATCATTTTGTTTATCAGGAAAGTAATGTTTCAAATGTACATGAGGATGTATCACTGTTTTAAATGTAGTAAATGGTACTCTGGCTGGTTAGCTCAGTTGATTAGAACATGGTGCTGATAATGCCAAGGTTGCATGTTTGATCCCCATACTGACCAGCAAGAGCTGCAGATTTTGCACCTAGCATTTGGTTTTAAATATAAAAAAAATGTCCATTTTTCTCCAATGGAAGTTGTGGTTGTTTTAATGGTACTTGAGATATGGAATAGCAAAAATCTTATTGATGTAGAAACAAAAATAGCACTTCTTCTAGGAAGATTTTGCACCTGGAAGAAACAGAACTTTGATCATTGTGTCCCTCATGATGGTGGACATCTTTTTATAAATTACCCATATGGCATATTAACTGGAATGGTCTATGTTGGACAAATTTGTCATTCTGGTCTTAATTGTGGCAGCGATAGTTTTGGGGGTCCCTCAGTGACTAGCTTTGCCCAGATGGTGTCACATGATTTGGGCCACAGTTTGGGTATGCTTCATGATGAAAGTAAACCTAAATGTACATGTGGCTGAAAATCTTGTGCAATGTATCCAATAAAAGGTGGTGGTTTAGCAGTTAGCAATTGTGGTTATGATAGATATTTTCAAATAAGTTATGCAAAAGACCTGTTTGCTTGATTCACTGAATGAACAGAATGTCATACCATTCATGAAATGCGGGAATGGTGTGGAAAATGGAGAGGAGTCTGTTGTGGAACTCTTCAATTGTGTTTAAAAGAGCCATGTTGCCAAGATGACTGAGTTATAAAACCCCATGCAATGACTGTGCTAGAGGGCTTTGTTGTGAAAATTGTCCATTCAGGCCATCAGGCACAGGGTGTAGAGCAAAATGCAATGAATGCAACCTTCCAGAGTGGTGCCATGGAAATTCAAGTGTATGTGTTGAAGATGTGTATGGGTCTAATGGTATACCCTGCTGTGATAGTGGTCACAACTGTGGGAAGAAATGTAATAATAGTCAAATACAGTGTCAGTCGATTTGGGGCAAGGAAGCCAAGAATGCAGCCAAAGGTTGCTACATGGAATTGAATACCTCGGGTAACAGTTTTGGCAACTACGGGCTCATTAACAGATGGAAATATGTAAAATGCAACATCTCAGTTATCTTTTGTGAATAAATTCAGTGTGAAGATGTGAGAAAAACTCCTCATCTGAGATGTCTTTACATGGTGCATTGGAGTCACTTGTAGACACAAGTTTCTGTCTTGCCCAGTTCCACAGCCATTCAGTTCCAAATAAACATACAGAGGCTTATATTAGTTATAAAACTGTTTGTTCTATGGCTCAAGCTTCTTGCTAGCTAGTTCTTACAACTTAACTCAACCCACTTCTATTAATCTATGTTTTGCCACGTGGCTTCGTGGCATTACCTGATCTCTCACATCCTGCTTCTCCTGTCAGCAGCTCAGAGCATCTCCTCAGACTCCACCTTTCTTCTCTCTCTATCTCTCTTGGATTTCCTGCCTAGCTCCAGTCTGAGCTGTCAGAGGCCAATGCAGCTTTATTTATTAACCAATGGGAACAACACGTACTCACAGCATACAGAAAGACACACCACAGCAGTCACTACAATGAGGTAATCTGCTGGGGTACAGACTACCATTTGGGGATAGTCAGACTTGCCACTGGTTGTGTGAAAGATGGCACAGGCTGTGTCCCAAACCACATGTGCATTAACAGAAAAAGTGTCCATAAGTCTGTGTTGATTTGACAGGGATCTGCAACAATAGAAACGGCTGCCATTGCAACCATGAATGGATCCCATGGCATTGCAAGGAAAGGGGCAATGGAGGGGGTGTTGACAGTGGCCCACCTCCTGTGAACAGAGATGACAGAAGAGTAAGGCTTAATGATTAGACCTTAGGTTTGTTGATTCCTTCTTGGGTTATTTTTGGCTTGTTTCTAATTTTGTCTTGTATGATAAACAATAAAGGGTACAAAGTCAAAACTTCACTTGAGACAGGAGAGCTAAATGACAGAATTAAGGAAGGGCTCAGTGTTCAGATTTCACCTGAAATTGAAGAGGATAATGCTCAAACATTACTTGGGATCAAATAGCTCAAGGATAAATCCCAAGCAAGTAAAAACAAAACCTGAATATTCACAGTCCAACAGAAAACGAAGAGCATAGTGCTCAAATTACAACTAGAGAGCAAAATTTTCCAACTTCAGAAAATAATCCCATTTAATCTGGAACACCCCCTCCCCCACATGTATTAATGTGTAATGTCCTGGCAGTAGAATATTTACTGTATGTGTCAGAAACCAAGAGGTCCCAGAGAGTTACATTGTTTCTGGATCATCAGCATTCACTACCAAATAAAGGGAATTCCTAGAAAACCCACTCTTTATATTACTTTAAGAATTTCATCAATTTATTTTTTTGTGAAATTGGTTCTGTGATCTCTAAGCATAGGTCTAATTTTTTTCTAATGGTAATATCTTCTCTGGTGACCGGACTTTCCCATCATTCACCTCTTCTCTGATCCATCTAGGTATTGGGGTCTGTTTTATACTCAAATTCTATGAGATAATCTTGTTTACATTCCACAAGTGAGTGAGATCATGTAACATTAATCTTTTTTTTTTCATGTTTTATTTCACTTCACTTACGTTCTCCAAGCTCATTCATGTTGTTTCCCATGAGCTTTTATTCATGACTGATTTATTCTATTCTGTATGTGTTACACACTTTCTTTATTCGTCTGTTGATGGGCATGATAGGTCCACTCCCTACCCCCTTGACTATTATAAATAGGGCTACAAGAAACATTGGAGGATATGTCCATGTTCCCAACACTGATCTCATTTACTTTACATATATAGTCAGAGTGGGATTGCTAAATCATATTATCCTGTTGTGAAGACTGTTTGTTCATTTTGTTACCATTTTTCAGTGCTAAATATCAAACATAGGGCCTAAACATGAGCAGAAAATATTCTAGTGCTGAACTAAGTTTTTCACTCTTGTATTCTTAGGGCTGCAGGGCCTCTCTACTCACTTAATAGTTTCTGTACTACGATGCATTCTCATAATCAACATGAGAGAGTTCCCATTTTCTACCTTCTTACTTCTTACTTTATCAAGTGATAGTATTCATTGACTATTCCCTATGTACATTTTAAATGTCTTAGTTAGGTTTCTATTGCTGTGATAACACACCTGGACCAAAAGCAAGTTGGGGAAGAAAGGGTTTATTTGGCTTATGCTTCCACAACATACATTGCTCATTGTAGGAAGTGGGACAAGAGCTCAAACAGTACAGGGATCTGAGGGCCAGAGCTAATGCAGAAGTCAGGGAGGGGTGCCACTTACCAGTTTGCTTCCCATGGTTTTCTCAACCTGCTTTCCTGTGGAATCCAGGACCACCAGGGAAGGCACCATCCACGGTGAGGTGGCTTTCTCCCATCAATCACTAATTAAGAAAATGTCCTACAAGCTTACACAGCCCCATGTAAGGAAACATTTTCTTAATTGAGGTTCCCTCCTCTCAGATGGCTTTAGCTTGTGTTAAATTGGCATAAAACTATCCAGCACATAAAGTATAGTAATAATTTCTGTGATGGTTTGACAAAGAATGGCTCCCATGGGCTTGTAGATTTCAATGCTTGATCACAAGGGAGTGGTGCTATTTGAAGAGATTAGGAGGTTTGACCTTGTTGAAGAAAGTATATACCTTGAGGTTGGCTTTTATGTTTTCAAAAGCGCAAGCCAAACCCAATGGCTTTCTTTTCCTGCTGCCTGCAGATCTGGATGTAGTACTCTCAGCTATTTTTCCAGCACCATGTCTGCCTGCATGATATCCTGAACTAAACCTCTAAAACTGTAGGCAAGCACCAATTAAATATTTTTCTCTCTAAGAGTTGCTGGGATCATGTTGTCCTATTGGTGAAATTATTAAGGCCACTCCACGTAGTTAAAAGGAAGATTTATTTAGTGGGTAACTTACAAATGAAGGGATAGGTAGGTCGCAGGGTCTGGGGAAGGTGTATTACAGTCCAGTGGTGTTCTCTGGAGCTCTGCTCGGTCAACCTCCACCATCCAGGATTCTGGAACAGAGAGAGCTGGCCCATCTGGATCTCAGGTCTCCAGGGTCCCCCCTTGGCCCTACTTTGTAGGTGTGACAGTTGCCAAAGCCTCAATGGAGGTTGGAACTTCCAGATCAAAGCTGGAATGGCTACCCACTACATTGTCCCTTTACAGCAGTAGAACACTGACTACGACAACTTTCATTCCCTACTACTCTCTATACGCCCCCAACTCTCTTAGCGAACTCCTTCTTACCAAGAAGTCCCTCTCATATTTTTTTATCTTTGGTGTCTTCGTGTGTGCTTCTTTTGGCAGCAGATGGAAACCATTACAAAAAGCCACAACTGGTCAAAATTCAAAGAACTGTTAACTGTGGAGTATTCCCCCAATTAATATATTTACAACACAACCTCATCTCTTAAAGTGCAAGCAACATGATTTATCATTTTAGATGTTCTGATGTTGGGTTCATCTTTATTAAATTATCATGTCTTATTGTTGAATCTTTTATCACCATATCATTACATTTTTATATCTCTAGTAATTATCTTTAAAAAGCATAATTTTTCTGATACAAACACAATACCTTGTTTTCTTTGGTTCCTATTTGCATGAACTACCTTTGTCTTCATTCTGTATATTTGCAACCAAAGAGACTTCCTTCAAGTCAGCATATATACGTATGACATATACATAATGACACCAATATATTTAATCTTAAAACACTGCATTTGAAGGCTTAGTATTTCTGACAGAGAGTTTTCTGTTAGCTTTGTAGTTTTTTTTTTTCTCCTTTTATGGTAGATTTATATATTCTGTGAAAAATTCATATATCCTTTCCCCCAAATTCCTCCCAGATCCTCTAGAACATCCATTTACATGTTCTTTCTCACTCTTTAAAAAACAAAACAAAGAACGTTGAGTCCAGTTTGTCTTGGTTGATGACTCCTGAGCTTGGGGCCACCTCTGGAGTGTGATTGATTTTACCATTGTCACTTCATTAAAGAAATCTGACTTTCCCTCTCCTACCAGCTGTCAATTGACACTTTCTTTGCCAGAAATGGGTTGTCATTTCCACCTCCCCGCCTCCATGCTGGGATTCTGTCTAGCTAGATCTTGTTCAGGTCTTGTGTCTGCTGTCACGTTCTATGTGTATGTATTATGTGTTGGATGTATATATGCGTATCCATTCTGTGTTGTCTGGAAAGAGCTGTTTCCTTGATATCATCCACCACCTCTGGCTCTTCCAATCTTTCCATAGATACCCAAGCCTTGAGCACAGAGGTAGTAAATAGACATCCCATTTAGGTCTGAGCATTCCAAAGTGTATTTTCTCCATGTTGACTAGTTGTCATTTTCTGTGTTAATTACCATCTACTGAAATAATAAGCTTCTCTGATGAAAGCTAAACAATATATTGATCTCTGGCTATAGGAATATGTCATTAGGAGCCATTTTATCACTGTGTTCATTTAGCAGAGTCATAATAGTACATTTTCCTCTAGGTCCAATGGCCTATCTATTCTCATGTTCATGGGGCTCATTGACAGTGTCTGGTAAAAATTCCATCTCACATAGTGGGCCTTAAAAAATAAAAAGGTTAGTAACTTCCACAATATCTGTGCTACTATTGCACCATTGGGCATGTATTGTCAGGCAGGTCATCACTGTGGCTCACAGGATTTATAACTGGATGAGACGGATGATTACTTTTCTTTTTCAGTAGCATGTATAGCACTAGCAATACCAGCTAATAGGGGTGAAGCTTTTGGTTGAGTTACAAGCTGTATTCCTCCATGTTCTGTGACTTAATTATGTAGTTTATTCAGAAATAGGGTCATACTTTCAAGCTCTAGAGGGTAACAAAACACATTGGCAATAGGCTGTAATGTTTAAAGGGTATATGGAAACCCATTATCAAACAACTCAAAATGTATAACTATTCCTAATGCTGGATGTCTTATTTGGTAGCATGTGATAGCTTGTTGAAGAATCGTCCCATCTCATTATATGGTAACTTCATATGTCTCTTCAACATCTTAAAGTTTTTTATTGTGCATTGTTTTCACTTGATTACTTATAGTTTTTCCAAAATACTTTGGAGACTATTGGAAAAAAATGTTGTTTTCTGATGTCTTTTTCTCTGTGTTTGTCATTTGCATATAGGAAAGCTACAAATTTTTGTAGGTTTTGTATGCTATTACATTGCTGGATATATTTACCAGTTGCACAAGTTTCCTGGAGTAGTCTTTAGGGTTTTATGTATAAAATCATATAATCTGTCACTAAGGACACTTTGACTTCTTCCTCTCCTGTTTCTATCCCTTCACTCTTCCTCAGTTGTTTTATTGCTCTAGCTAAGATTTCAAGCCCCACATTTAACAGATACATAAAAAGTAAAAATTCTTGTCCTCTTCCTAATTTTAATGGAAAGACTTTGAGTTTCTCTCCATGTAGAATTATGTTGAAATGAGTTTTCTGGAAATTGCTTTTATTACACCAACATACATTCCTGTATCCCTTGTCTCTTCAGGACTCTTATCATGAAGGGATGTTAAGTTTTTGTCAAAGGCCTTCTATGAAGATAATCAAGTGATTTCCATCCATTAATGCTTTTATGTGGTGGATTGTGTTTATTGATTTATGTGTATTGAATCATCCCTATATCTATTTGAGGAAGCTAACCTGAAAGTCAGATAACCTTTTGTTGTGTTCTTGAATTTGGGGCACAAGTATTTTAGTTAGAATTTTACATATTTGCTCACAAGAGCTATTGGTCTATAATTTACTTTCTCTCACTGAATATTTGTCTGAATTTGGGAACAGAGAAACAGTGGCTTCATAAACAGAATTTGGGAATGTTTCTTCAGATTCTGCTTAATTGAATAAATTAAGGAATATTGATGCTAGTTCTTGTTTGAAAGTGTCATAGAATTCTGTACTGAATCTATCTTTCCCTAAAGTTCTTTTAGTTGGTATATTGTTTTAATTACTGCTTCTCTCTCTAGATGGATTTCACGTGTCAATTAAAATTATCTGTTTTACTTTGACTTAACTTTGGAATATTGTATACCTTGGGAAATTTATCTCTTTTTTAAAGTTTCTAGTTTAGTGGAATACAAATTTTTATAGTGTGTCTTTATGATTATCTGAATGTCTTCAGTGACTCTTAGATGACTCCCTTTTGATGTCCAGTTTTTATTAACTTGTATCCTCTATTCTTTGGTAAATAAGGCTAAAGATGTGTCAATTAAAATTTTAAGAACCAATTCTTTGTTTCATTGATTTTTTTGTACCTTTTCATTTCTATTTAATTTTAGTCTTAAATTTATATTTCTCCATCTACTCTTATTAAATGTTGCTTTTCTAAAGCTTTCAAATTGTATCAGTTCTCCCCAATTTTTTGATGTAGGCACTTTGTGCTAGAAATTTCCTCTTAGACCTGCTCGACTGTGTCACTTATATTTTGCCATACTATGTTTTCATTTTCATTCAGTTCTACAAAGTTTTGAGTTTTCTTCCTGATTTTTTTCCCTGGACCAGTTTCCTCTTAGTAGTGTGCTGTTTAGTTTCAATACATTTCTATAATTTCTGTCACTAATTTTGTTGTTGGTATCCATCTTTGATTCAAGGGGTCAGATAGGATGCAGTATGTTATTTCAATTTTTCTAAATTTGATGAGACTTGGTGTCCTAACATGTGGTCAGTTTTTAAGAAATTTCCATTAGTTGTTGAGAAGAAGGTATATTCTTTAAGGTCTAGGTAGAAAAGTCTGGAGGTATCTGTTAGGTTGATTTCATTTAGGATATTATTTAATGCCAGAGTTTCTCCATTTGATTTTTGTCTGGATGAAGTGTTGATGAAAGTATGTACTGAAGTCAAGAACTATCACTATGTTGGGGCCAACATATGATTTTTATATCTAATAGTTGTTTTTTTAATGAAGTTGGGTGATCTTGTATTTGGCATGTAGATGTTTAGAATCATAATATCCTCTTGGTGGAAATTTTATTAAAAGAATAAGTATTGTCCATCACTATCACTTCTGATTACTTTTGGTTTAAAGACCATTTTATCGGAATTTAATATACCCACACATTTTTATTTATAAGTTACATTTAATTGAAATTCTGTTTCCTATCCTTTTGTCCTAAGGTACGGAGTCTCCTTGATGATGAGGTGTCATTCTTGGAGGCAACTCAAAGATGTATCCTGATTCTAATCCAATCTATTTTTCTGAGTCTTTTTACTGGAGAATTGAGACCATTAATATTGAGAATTAGTTTTGAGGAACATTTATTAATTCTTGTTATTCCATTGTTTGGTCATATTTTTAGATTTATTTTGCTTAATTGTTCTGTAATTATTTATTTCTGGTGTGGGTAGCCTTCTTTTTAAATTGAAATGTTTTTAAATCCTCTGTACAGTTGTCTTGGTGGTCATAAATTCCTTAATTTGTTTTTATCATGAAACATTTTTCCACGTCTTTTGATCATGACAGATAGTGTTAGTATTTAATATATATAACATTATGATCTGGCTTCTATATAGTCATTCAGAGCTTGTAGAGTATTAAGTCAGGCCCTTCTTGCCCTCAGAGATTTTGTTTTAAAGTAGGATGTTATTGTAATGGGTCTGCCTTTTCTTGTGCCATAGTCTTTTCCCTTGCAGCTTTTACTATCCTTTTTTCCCCTGTACATTTAGTGTTCTGATTATTATATGCCATGGGAGTTCATTTTCTGATTCTGTTATCTGTTGTTCTTTATTAGTCTTCCATATTGTTATTCATCTCTTTCTTTTCATTTGGGAAATAATTTTTTTGTTTAAAATATTTGCTATGCCTTTGGGTTTGTCCCTTTCCTCTATACTATACTTACTGTTTGTAGGTTTGGTCTTTCATATTTTCAGGATTTTTTTTGGTCTGGATTTGGTATTATTTGCATTTGTTCTACTGAGTGTCTATGATTTGATGTTCTTTATTCCACTGCTTCCAACCTATTGGAGAGATTGTCCCTCTGAGCATTTCATTTAACTTCTTGAGCTTTTTCATGTTGAGTCTTATTTCAGTTTTCCTTTTCCCCAGAGATTCTGTTTCTTTCATTTTATTTTCATTTCATGAATGCTTTTCATTATTGCATTCAATTGCTTTGGTTGGCACAGTTTTCTTTCAGGCCTTCATTCATATTCTCTGAGATTCTTGAATGTGTGCATCTTTGCTATTTTGAAGTCCCTGTCTTGTGCTTCAGCTCTGCCACTTTTCTAAATAAGGGTCAAAGGAGGGTCCTTGTTTCTGAAGGAGGTGTGTTGTCTTGGAGGTTCATGGTTTTGTTTTAGGGATGGGCTCAAGGCATCTAGAGTCTGTCTTCATGTGAATATCCAATCTTGCCTTTGTTAAGTGGGAGTTTAGGTATTTATTTAATATTACTCCAACGTGTCAAATTGTGTATCAGCTAAATAATACTTGATTTTCAATTGGGGGGACACTCTGGGTTACTGGGTTCAGAGTTGTCCTAATTGTCCTAATTTAGGACAGGAGGTCGCATGCTTGGTGGAGGAGAAGACATGTAGAAAGAGAACTAGCTATGCACATCTGTAGCTGGGATTCTGGATTGGTGTCCACACCATCCTGGAGACCAGCAGCAGGAAGAAGAAAGAAGTATCTAAAAGTCTAGAGGTGGGTGGATTGGCTCTCTGAGTTCCTTCCTGAATTTCAGGTTTAGACTCTAGGTTCCAACCTGTCCCAGATTGATGTGGTGGGTGGGGTTTTGTGTGGTCAGCAGATGGTGATGAGGAGAGATGGTTTTCTCCAGAGGTATTTTAGTAGGGTTTGGGGAATGCCTCCACATGGACCCAGGCCCCAGGTGTGAGTAGGGTGGCTAACAGTAGGGTCAGTGAGAACTGGATCTAGAATTGTCTACCAGAAGTTCTGGTTTAAATTCAGGGTTCTGCATATGAGCATGGTAGGTGTGGTGGTAAATAGGTAAGCAGGCAGGTAGAGGAGAGGGAACCTACTCTAGACACCTCTAACTAGGCTTCTGAGTATGGCTCTACATGATCTGTGGTCTATTGGTGAGAGGGATGGCTGACAGTAGAGTGTGTGAAAGCTGCTCTAGAATTTCCTACCTGAGGTTTTGGGTTGAAGTGCAGGGTCAGACTCCTAACATTTACAAACTACCATGGTGGGTGGGTAGTTGATTTTGTTCTTTTTTATCTTTGATGTATCTATTAAAAAATTGGTAATTACCAGAAAGCTTATACAGTATCTTTTGTTTAAAATTATCTGCACATGGTTAGAACTTAAATTAAATCAACCTTAATACAACCACAAGATAACCATATATTTCATATATTTTGTGCAAATGTTACATTGGTTACTTTTAATATATATATTTTAGTTACATTTGTGATTGAAATTTTGCTTAATATTTTATCTTTTAACATATAGTAATTATCATTAACTTGTACACCACTACTTAATAATTATGTTTTATATATTTTTCAATATATTTGCTTTTACCAGTGAGATTTATTCATTATGCAAGTGTAATGTTGGTGAATTTCATCAGGTTTTGTTGTCTAAAAAATGTTCATATTTTTCCCTTGTTACAAGATTCTTTTTCTTGACTATCATATTATTTTATTTCCACTTGGTCTAAAATCATTCATATTTCTCCTTAAAATTTCAGTGTTAACCTTAGGGTTATCCAGTGTTTATGATGAGTTGCTTTTCTCTTACTAATATCAAAATTCAGTGTCTGACCTTTGAAAATGTAATTATAATGTGTCTCAGCACATTTTTAGTAGATATCTCTTTTGTGTTACTATATTTAGTATATTTTTATGATGTGTGTGTGTGTGTGTGTGTGCATATGTTCCTATGTGACTGATGTATAACATGTGAGTGTGAGAGGTCAGACCTTGGGCCATTTATGAGACAGGGTACCTGTGTTCACTACTGATTAGTGTACGGTATCTGGTCCTGGAGCTTCTGAGGAGCCCCTGTCTATGCTTCCCATCTCAACTCAGGAGCATAGGAAATACAAATACATGGCACTTTGCCTGGCTTTGTGTAGCTTCTGAGGATGCAAAAATTAGAATCTCAACCTTCAGCACCGATGATTTCCATGCTGAGACATCTCTACAATGCATTGTTGAGCTTTTAAAGACAATTGATTTACAAAACAAATATCAGATGGCATCATTATCCTATTACAGCAAAGATGATAGAAAGCTGAGAATGGAAAATTTACTTATTTATTTGTTTATTTGATTTTTTGAGACAGGGTTTCTCTGTGAAACAGCTGTCCTGGAACTTGCTCTGTAGATCAGGCTAGCCCCAAACTCAGAGATCCACCTACCTCTTCCTCCCAAGCGCTGGGATTAAAGGCGTGTACCACCACTGCCTGACTAATTCTCAAGTTTTATAGTGATTATTGATCATTATGTAAAATAACTATCCCCAAATTAGTGTCTTGAACACACATGCATGCATGACTTCAGCATCTCAATGAACCAGGAATTTAGGCATAGCCTTGTTGATTTTTTTCTCTAGGTCTCACTAGGCTGTAAGTGAGGTATTATTCAAAAAATGGCCTCATGTGGAGGCCCACCTGCTGTGGGATGGTCTGTATGTCAAATGCTCTGATTGGTCAATGAATAAAATACTGATTGGCCAGTGGCCAGGCAGGAAGTATAGGCGGGACTAACAGAGAGGAGAATTGAGAGAATAGGAAGGTGGGAGGAGACACTGCCAGCCACGGCCATGACAAGCAGCATGTGAAGATGCTGGTAAGCCATGAGCCATGTGGCAAGGTGTAGATTTATGGAAATGGATTAATTTAAGCTATATGAACAGTTAGCAAGAAGCCTGCCACGGTCATACAGTTTGTAAGCAATATAAGTCTCTGTGTTTACTTGGTTAGGTCTGAGCAGCTGTGGAACTGGTGGGTGACAGAGATTTGTCCTAACTGTGGGCAAGGCAGGAAAACTCTAGCTACAGCCACTAGGGAACAAACCCACTTTCTCAACCTTCCAAATTCCTATCTTAGCAGGTTTTCTGCTAACAGTACACAATCTCCAGCTTTCCATTTTCTGTTGTCTTGGAGCCTCCAACAATTCTCTGCTACCTTGAAAACTAATTCTCTCACTATATTCAAGAGGAGGCTTAGAAAACTTTATAATTTAACAACTAATGCTCCTCTGAATGACCGAGCAATATTGATTACAACTGTTAATGTGCTCTGGACTATCTCCTTTAATCAATATTCTTAATGAATCTAGTCTTTTCTTTTAATTTTAAACTTTATTATGAAAACTTGCTTGAGGGTTGATGCAGATTTCTATTGTCAAGTGTATAATTTCTGGAAGAAATACATCATTAAACTGTAGGTTTTTATTCATTTTCAGGGACAAGAATGGCTTATAGAAAAATACGCACTATGCATACTATTTTGCATAAAGGAAGCACAAGGATTCCTCAAGAATGTGTTCCAGTTAAGCTTTACATATGCTGCTTCTAAGGCAGGGAAGACAGTGTCTATTTCACTGGGTTAGTGGCCTTGTCATTTGTTATATTATTGGAAGCAAAAGAATTAGTAGGGAATGAGCTCATTATATGCTATGTAAAGTTTAATAGGTCATACATAATGTAGCTAAAAAGTTAACATGATATTCCTGCTGAAGCCTGTCATTGGCAAAAGTGAGTCATTAATAAAGACCATTTTCACCAGAATAAAGAAATGTGAGAATATAATGCATGAGAACAATCTATGGTGACACACATGTATGAAGATGTCACTAAGCTACTCTTTATTGTGAATGATAACCTAAAAAACTTTATCAAACAAGAATTTTATAAATTTCTAATTTAATAGTAATATTAACATTACAAAAATGCACAAATAAATCAATAAGTACAATATCCATTAGCATATAGAAATGTTAGTATTATACATTTTCTAGTTCAAGTCTCATGCTTGTTTCTTTTCATGTTAAAATCTAAAAAGTTGACCTGCATTTATCTAGAGGACCCTTTGGGACACCTCTATCACCCCACCTCATACCTAAACTTTCCTTTCTTCTTTCAGGGTCTAGCCTGGTGGGCACCGCTGACCTCTTCAGCAATACACTTTCTGCATTCTACCAGATACAGGCAGGGTCCCACATCCAGTGTACTAATCTAATCTAGTCTTCTTTGCCTTCACTGCAGAGGAGCTCCAGGCTTAGGCCACTATCCTGCCTTCATTTATCCCAAGCCATAGTATTCTCCCATGTCATATCAAATCTTTCCACTCAGACCTATCTACCTGCACACTTCCATCTTTGAATAAGAAGTACATCTTCTATATCATTTTGGTTCCTTATGTCCAGCTGACTCCATTTTAACAAGCCATTTCCAGCATCTAGACCATACAACCTCATCTTTTCTTCTCCTTCTCCATCTGTAACAAAATCAGAACTAACAAATGAGGTCTACATGCCTAGATCTCATTGAAGGAATGCCAACAATATGGAAGATCCAGCCAGTGCCTTCTCTTCTATAACTCACAGTCCAGTAGAAATGCTCACCAAAGAAAATTCTCTCAATGAACTCCAAGACACAAAAACCAAGAGAACAATCATAAACTTGCTCAAAGAATTCAAGGAGTTTAAAGAACACACCAAGAAACAACTCCTGGTATTCTGTATCCCCTCTGACTCCTACAATCTTATCAGAAGAACATGGCCCACAAATCAACTAATTAGGGCTCATATGGGCTCATGGAAAGTGAAGCAAGCATGGGGATTGCATGGGTCTGCACCAGGTCCACTGCTTATATGCTGTGGCTGTTAGCTTAGTGTTTTTGTGGGCCTCCTAGCAGTGGGTGCAGGTGTATCTTTGACTCCTTTGCCTGCTCTTGGGACTCTTTTATTCTTATTGAGTTGCCTTGTGCAGTCTTGATATTGAGCGCCTTTGCCTTGTCTTATTGTATCTTGTTTTTCTACATTTGGAGTAGGTAAAACAAGTTATTTCTTTGGTGATAAGATTTTTGTCCCTTGGAGGCTTGCTCTTTTTTGAAGAGATAAAAAGGGACATTTCATTCTAATCAAGGAAACAGTTACTCAAAAAGTCATTGCTATCCTTAACATACATGCACCAAACTCATGGGTGGCCAGTTTCACACACACACACACACACACACACACACACACACACACACGCACGCACGCACGCACGCATGCACACACAAACACACACACATACTATCTGAATTAAAAATACAGATTAACATGAATTCACTAATAGTATGTGATTGTAATACCCTACTTTCTCCAATAGACTAACAAAAAATCAACCTATTGGTGAAAATTTGGTCTTGAAACAACTTAATAACATATATTAATACAAATATTTGCTTAATATGTTTAAGCATTCTGATATTAGGTATATGCATTTTTACAATATTTTCGTAACATCACAAATACCTAACATTTTGCCATATATGATTATGGCTATAGAAGTCATTTTTTATTTATTAGTTGTATTTTATCATATAAACAGTGACTCAGGCAAATAGAGTAAAGTGTAGAAACAGACAGCAGCAAGTGACAAATAGAACAATGCTCCCAAGGCCTGGGAAACTATGAGACATTGAAGGAGCGTCCTGAAAGTAGTCATCATTTAGCAACATCAGAGGAACTGCTTGTCCTGAGGGCAACAAGATATTGAGATTTTGGACTGAAAACATGTCAGACAGTAAATGTATGCTATTTAATACAGTAATTTGTGTTGCTTTATGATGAGCATGATAGAAAAATCATGAAGGAGATTAAAAACATCAGGTTGAAAGCATTCTGTTTAGTAACTAGTTGTGATGACAGCTAGAAGAAAATAGGTTACAGTCCAATAAAGAACATGGTGCACCCATGGATATAAACATTGTAAGAAGATGGAAGGGTCAAGGAAGCATACTGACAGGGGTCAGGCCAACTTTAGTTAAGTAGACTTGCTTCTGCCATTTGCCCTGGTCAGCCTGTTAAAATCACTGGTGGATGTTTTTTCAAGTATCAGCTAGAAATACGCCAATAAAAATTATATCCATTCTATTATTTTATTCACCCCTCCTCCTCTAAATTCTGTTTATGCCTTAGTTTGTTATGATAACTATCTAAAACAGAAAAAGCATCCTCATGAGCAGGTGCAGTGTCTGATATATTCATTGGCCATTGAAAGACAAGAGGTGACTTCTTAGTCTGTGTTGTAAAAAGGGTTGAAAAAATTCCTGGGGATTTGAAATACTTAAATGTATGCACCGTATTGTTCACTATTGAGGGAATGAACCAGGAAAAAGGTTGCAATATGAACAAAAGTACAGAGTTCAGCTGATTTTACAATTTATATATAGTAAAATAAAATGAATGTAATGAAATGGGGTTTGTCCATACTAGAGATACTGGAGCATATCAAATGAGGATGAGAAAGCAAGCATACTCACATTGAAGAAATCCTAGTAAGTTTGGTTGAGACAGATGAGGAACAGTTGAGAAGAACCTCATCAGTTGCCAGTCTCTGTGGACTGTGAGACTTCTGCTCTTAGGCACAGAATTTTAGAACTTGGTCCATAAGACACAAAGCAGAGCCTGAGTTCTCTTTATCATGTGTGGTCTCAGAAGATGAGTGTTACCAATGATTCTACAGCAGAGCCAGAACTAGAGCTATGGGCATCACTCTGTCATGGTAAGTCTTTAGGAGCTTTATTCTACATGAGATAAAGACAGATGATTACTGGATGAAAAAATAACATCCAATAATTCTTTGCCAATTGTTTAAAATTTGGGGGATGGCATTTCCTTTAAATATTTTCTAGTCTCCTTTCTTTTCTTTGTTGATTGTGTAGCATTTTGGTTGTTCTTGTTTTTCAGAATAACTCTCATTATGACAGACACAGTTCTATTTACAGGAAAACCAGCATTTTAATTTTAGTGTGAAGATTAAAACACATGTTCATATATTTGTAAAACATTTCTGCATTATATATGATATTTGCTATTAAATAATAGTGCTAAGGAAATTTCTGTAGAGACCTAATTTTTCTGAATTCTTTTGAATTTTTATGAAAGTACTTAACTTCATCATAGAGAATTCCATCATTTAGACAGATGTTCATTTATTTGTTTGTTTGTTTTTTAACAGGGTCCTGTCTTTGCTATTTTGTCTTGAACTACTGATCTTCCTGCCTCCACTGCCTGAGTGCTGAAATTATAGATCTCAGAATGGGAAACATATCTCATTTGGCAGTTGATATAGGACTTGTATCAGATGTAGAGTTGTTGATGTTACTCAGTATTTTCTAAATAAAAGATAGCTTGGTTGTGCCAAAACCAAGGTAGATAATAACTTTGGAATGAGTCCCAAAGTTGGCCTTTAGCCTCTACCCATGCACACATGTGCACACACATGTGCGTGCGCACACACACACACACACACACATACGAGAGAGAGAGAGAGAGAGAGAGAGAGAGAGAGAGAGAGAGAGAGAGAGAGAGACTAACATACTTATTTGTACACATACACACTCACACACATCCATATAAACACAAAAATATTCAACGAAAAATACAAAATATTAAAAAGTAAATACAAAATCAACATATGTACTTCTTATGTGCCACCATTGTCAATTGAATTCAACCTTCCCACAAATTCACAAGCATATATGTGCCCAAAAACATGTACATTTTTTGTGCTCACAGCACAAAAATACACAATAATGATGAACAGAAATTTAAAAATCCCAGTGAAAATAGTGTTTGGCATGAAACAATTCTCTGCTATCTATGGCACCAATAAGAGGTGAACTGAAATGAGCATTCAATCTGTACTTAATAAGTAGGAATTTAGTTTAGTTTTATGGCTTAAATCGCCATGACTAAATGTCAGTAATTGCAATTTGTTAAAAAAAAATAGACAATATAAATTTTCACTTTGAGATTGTATGTGTCTTTATAAAAATCTGAATCATTTAGAAATAATGTTGAAAAAGAGGGGATATCTATAAAATTTGGGGGTGTATGAGAATCCTACTTCTTCATGCACAAGTTTATTTTTATACAGTAAAACAGAAAAAAAACCCTATGTACAGTGTGGACACATCTTGACCAAACACCAATCCATTTTAGCCCATACTCTCTCAACGTAACCCCAACACAACTTGATCATAGTTGTACTGTACCTATGTCTATCTTTCTTTTCCATATTTCTTTAATCCTGATGATCTGATGGATCAAATTGAATGGAATAGGAGCTGTTAAATGCTAACGCTGCATGAAAAACAGAGAACTTAGGACACAGACTGCAGCAGGGTCTTCTGTTCCTCTGTTCTCTCATGGTGGCTCTGGGTGAGACCCTGGTGCATGTCACAATCACTTTCATGCAGCTTTGGCTGGGGAAGTTGCTTTTCCTTTCTGTGTGGCCCCAAACTAGATATGTTTAATGCGATAGCCCCTCAGAAGTAGTGATATCATTGAGGGTCATTGGCATAAATAGAGACAAAAACTTTACAGACTGGCTGTCCAATACCCTGGACTTTGGAGACCAGAGACAACTTATTACCATAAAGCCCCCCCCCAAAAAAAAACCAATAACAACAACAACAACAAAACCAAACCTTGATTCTCAGATACTTATCATTGTTTACCTACACTGACCAAGGTTATGTCTTTGAGAAACAGCCTTTTGTCCAGAAATGGCTGATATTACTATGACTATATGTATGGAAAACCAGAACCCATGGTTGTTCTAATCATCTATTAGGGAACTTTTCAAGGCATACTAGAGATAAATGGCACTATTTATGACATAATACCCAGAAGCCCTTCTTCCACATTTGAACATCCAGTTTACAAGGTGGTCATTGAGAACACAGTCACTCTCATTCAGTTGTAGATTAACAGAAGACAAAATAGAATGGAAATGAAACTTCTGGAAAGGAAAATATCAAAGTGAAGCAAAGCAGTTAGGAGAACTGGTGGGTTCATAAAAGGACTATTGAATATTTTGTAGTATTAGATAATTAACAATTTGTCTATATATGAAGTATTGTAGCCTATCAGCATCAAGTATTTAAAATTATCAATGGAGTGAGTGGCTATTATGTTCAAAGAGAAGGCAAATTATTAACATGTCTATTTAGCAAAATATCATCAGTGAATTCTCTAGGGCCCGTGATCTTCCACACATGGACTTATGTCCAGGCCTCACATCTAATCACAGGGCAATTACTTCTTCCATAACAGTCACGCCATTATTGTGCTACTGGATACATATTTTTGATAAGTAGGAATTGTGGCACAAGGGCTCAACAGCTGGGTAGAATCACTAGTGTCATTTTCTTCCCATTACCCTGAACAGCATCTTCAGTTTCTAGAAAAGCTTGCTGGCAAGGAGGAAGTTTCCAGGTCAGATGCAGCTTGGTCACTCTGTGTTCTTTAATCACAGTACGCATTATGATCAGCAATAGGGTCTTACCATCTAATTATGAAAGTCATGGAGTAATACCATTTTAGCATTTAGTAATGTATGGATGGTGGGAAACTCTAGGGTTTCCAAGACAGACAACCCACAAGCAAGCCTAACATTCGGATTATTTTTTGATAACCTATTCTTCTAGGGCATCATTATGCATACATGTTGGCTACCTGTGTTCAAAGTGGTTCAAATTTTATCTATATTTTTAATTAGCTTACAATGTAGTAAGTGCCTATGTGGAGTTTTCATAGATTCTTAACTTTATTTAAACTTACTTCTCTCCCCATTTATGCCCATCCTTTATTTGGTTCCTTCTGTATCCATACACACTTGTACTTCCATATTACCTGTATTCTACTATAACACATACCCCCAAAAGACTTTTCTGTGTACTTGCTCGTGGCTCCTTTTTGGCCTCCTGAAGTCTATTCGTAGCCTAAAATAAACACACAAGTTTCAAAATAAGAATGTATGATGCACATAAAGTGGGAACATGCTGTCTTTCAGGGCCTAAGCTACCTCATTCAGGATGATACTGTTTAGTTCTACCCTGCAAATTTTATTTTTTAAGGTGAAAAAAATTTCAATTTGTAGATCTGCCATATTTTCATCATCCATTCATGAATTAGTGGGCAACTAAATTTATTCCATTTCACAGCTGCTGTGAAGAGAGCGGCAGTAAACATGAATGTCTAAATGTCTCAGCAGTAGTCCTTAGGGTATATGCCAAGAAGTGTTAGAGATGGGGAATGCAGTGGTTCTATTCTTTTTAGCTTTAGGAAAAACTCCACACTGTTTTCCATAGGGGATCCACTACCTATAATACCCACAGTAAATAGTTATTTCCCTCCTAACAACCTCACTTGCATTGGTGTAAGTTGTTTCCATGATGATGACCCTTCTGACTAGGGTGTGATATAAACTCATAGTAGTTTTAGTTTGCATTTTTCTGGTGGCCAAGATGTTTTAGCATTTTCATAAAGATGTATTTGTGTTTTTGTGTGAACAAATACACATACATCCTGCAACACACTGAGTGTAAGGTTCCAGAATTGCTTCTCTCTTTCCACCAGGATCTATCTTGTTTGTGTCCTTTTTTACTCAAGACTAGCTGGTCTACAAGCTTTCAAGCAATTTTCCTGTTTCCAGCTCCCACCACCCATTAGGAGTTCTATAATTACAGAATCTGCTGTAAATACAGAAGTAGATATGCTTCCTACAACTCTTCTAGTGCTTGAAGTCAGGCCATCAGACATGCATGGAAAGAATGCTTCAATGATTCATCTAAGCTGCCTTCATTTAAAAAATGGAGAAGATATTAGAAGATGGAAAGATCTCCCTTGTGATTGGATTGGTGACTACCCTGGTTGTCATCAGAGAGCCTTCATCCAGTGACTGATAGAGGCAGATTTAGAGAACTTGAGTTGTCCTGATGATGATGAGGAGGAGGGATTGTAGGAATCAGGAGGGGTAGAGTCAGGAACATAAGAGAAAAACCCACAGAAACCACTAGCCAGGCTCATGGGAACTTGCAGAGTCTGAACCAATAATGAGGGAGCATGTATTTGACCAACCTAGGCCATATGTGTGACAATTGTGTAGCTTTGTCTATATGTGGGACTCCCAGCAATGGGAGCAGGGGCTTGTCCCTGGTGCTTTGATTGGATCTTGGGAACATATTGCTCATGCTTGATTGCCTTGCCCAGCCTGAATAGAGGGGGAGGTGCTTGGTCTTAATTGCAGCTTGGATATGCCATGCTTTGCTGAAGTCCATGGGAAGCCTGCCCCTTTCTAAGAGATTATCGGGGAGGGGTGTATTGAGGGGAGGGAGGGAAAGAAGGGGAGGGAGAGGATACTGTGTCCCAGGTGCAAAGTTACTTACTTACTTACTTAATTAATTAATTAAGTAATAATTCACCATTAAAATTTGTATTTATTTTTAATTTCACACTAAACATGTTTTTAAAAAGACCTTTTCTTAAAATACATTTGAAATATGCATGAGAAGATATGAAATGAGATCCCATAAGTTTGCAAAGGACATGTGTGTATCCCTGGTGGGGTTGGGACAACCTGGGATCTGTGTTTTTGTATGCTTTGTTTTTGCTGTTGTTTTTAAATAATAGTTTTACTCTTAAAAAATTTTATGCAAGAATACTCACACTATCCCCAACTCCCTTCTCAATCTCTATTACCCAATATAGTTTATGTCCAACTTCATATATTTTCTCTTACAATCCACTAAGTAATATTAGTATTGACCTTATGTGCACTGGCATGGTATTCCTGTACATGATCAACCTTCCAGTGCCACACCTACAAAGGAAATGTATTACCCCTTTCTCAGAAGGTGTCAACTCCTGGTAGATCCTCAGCTAGTGGCAGGGCCTTAGGAAGTTTGACTTACTTGATCTTATGGTAGTCTTGTTCAGGTAACCACAATGGCTATTGTTGAGTTCCTGTGTGCAGTGATCACATCCTGTCCAGAAGGCAGTATTTCATAGCTCTCCTCACCCATCCACTGCCTGTTATATTCTACCCACCCATGTCCCTGACTTGAGAATGGGCATAGATGATACAAATGTCCCATGTACAGCTGGGCACTCATAGTCACTTTTAGTACTTTGCCTGAGTATGAAATTCCCATAGGTCTTGGAATGTTATCTCTTCATTTTAACTTATTTTAAGAATTTTTAAATTTCTTCATTCCTTCTGAGACCCAGTCATAATTAGTACAGAGACCCAGTCATGATTGGTCATGAGCTACTTAATCTCAATGAGATTGTAAATTTTCTGTAATATCATTTAATATTACTTTCTGGCTTTTAAACATTGTTTCTCTCATTCATTGTGTTTGTTTATTTGTTTTTTTGTCAGAAATTAGAATTTAAACACCCATCTGTTTCCAATTGACATTTGCTTGGAACCCCTTTTTATATTCCTTTACCCCCCCAAAAAGTCTATATCTGAAAGTAAAGTGTATTTGTGGAGTCAGTAAATATGTAGATCCTGTTGGTTTTTTTTCTACTCAATCTATTAGTCTGTGTCTTTTGATTGGATTTGAGACCATTAATACTCTGAGTTCATTTTGAAAGGTATGTGCTAACTCATGTCATTTCAATGATTCATAGTGTTTGGTGTTGTCTAACTATTGTAGTAGTGTATGTCCATCATTTTCCTCAGTCCACAGAATCCCTCACAGGATTAAGAGCTGGTGCAGAAGGAAAACACAACTCCTTTGTCCTGACTTTTACTTCTCCATCAATTATGACAGAAAGTTTGGCTAAGTATAGCAAGTTGGGTTGGCATCTGGCAGTTTAGAATTTGAGCTACATCTCTCTGTGACTTTCTGGCTAACAGATGATGCAATGTCATTTAGAACTTACTAGCCTACACTTTTCTGTGATTTGGTGTTTCACTCTCACAGTCCTCCATACCTTCTTTGTTCTCTCTTAATTATAAAATGCTGCTAGGTATTTCTTTTCTGGACTTGTCTACTTGATGCTCCATCTGCATCTTGCACTTGGTCTGGTTCTCTTTCTATAGATTCAGGATATTTTCTGCTTTGTTCATATTGCAAATGTATTCTATACAGTTGGCATAGAGTACTTCCTTGTCTTCTATGCCAATCATTCATGTCTTTGAGCCATGATATCCTGACCTCCCCCAATGTATTCAGTTGGTCAGGATTTCTACTGATCTTTTCCCTTGACTTTTTGAATTTTCACTTTCATCAACTTTCACTTTGTGTTTTCTTCTACACTTCTACCTATTCATTATATGCTAATCTAACCCACATCCACCTCTTCACCTCATTGCATTGTCTGTGTTCTTTCAGATTATAGTTAGAAGTTTACTCATGCCACTTTAATTTCCTTGAACATGTTTATTATGCTTGCTTTGAAATTGGTATCAGAAAATTTACCTAAGTCATTCTTACTGTGGGCATTTATAGTTGAAGTTGGGAGATTGTCAAGGAGATGGGCTGTATGGAGCTTCTCTGTTATTTGTGGGTCTGTGTTTAAATTTGCACACGGGGTGTTAGATCACTGGTTCCATGTTTTCTTATTTAGATCACTCATTTTTCAAGTGTTTGCACTGTGTGGAAGAATGTCATGGTAGGGTTATGCTGTCATTTCCCACTATAAGACTTGTGATCAATTTACTAAGCTCTTTATTAAGCCTTGTCCTATAAGAACAGTCACTATGTAGAGAAGACTCTGTATATAAACAGAGCAATAATCTACTGTATAACTGTCATTTCTTAAACACCAATCATTTCATGTAATGAAGATACACTTATAGCACTGTATGTACAAATGTACAATTTGTTGTAGGTGTGACTGGAAAAAAGTAGAAGAAAAATACAGCCCAAGACTAACGACTACTATTGGAATGGTAGAAACAAAGAAGATGAATGTAACAAGAAGAAAGAACTGTGGGGACAAACTTTCAGGGGATGAGAAAACTGTGCCTAAAGGCAGATCGAACAGGCAGTTAACAATATAGGATTAGATCATGTGCATCAACCCTTTCTCCAGGGTGGTAAAGCACAGGTAAGATTAGTTTCTTTGGGAGAGGCAAGAGTAAAAGCAAAGAATAAAGTGAAAGGAAGAAAAACAATAGAGGAACATAAACAAGAAAGGGAGAAAGAAAGAGAGACGGGGAGGAGTGGGAAGGAGGAGAAGAAGGAGGAGGACAAGGAGAAGAAGAAGAAGAAGAAGAAGAAGAAGAAGAAGAAGAAGAAGAAGAAGAAGAAGAAGAAGAAGAAGAAGAAGAAGGATATAGCATGATTTAAAAACATGAAGTATTAAATATAAACAGAATAGGTATAAAGAATAGAAATCTGGATGGGCATATAAAATGAAAACTGACTGAACTGGTTCTTATTTGGAGTCCATTCATGGTCCTTACCCACAGCTTGAAGGCAGACTCAATGTATACCTCTCCTGAAAGCTGTCTAAAGATATGCATGTGTTCCTTGAATTTATGGATATTTTAAAGTAAAGTAGAGTGGTGTCTCCATTTTTTAAAAGACTGCCCAGAGTATCCCAGAACTTTTCTCATTCCATGTGTATTTTAGCACTTCTACCAGTCAGTGTGTTGACTCTCCAGATCCCTTTACTCAGTGCAAATATGTTAATAGTATAAACTTTCACTCTAGTAACTCACCTTGTTTCCATTTGTTGCCATTATCTTCCACTTCTTTATCAGTTTCATAGTTCCCAATGCAGAAACCTGTAACCCCTCTTTTTAGAACATTCCTATGCATTTTCTTTTATAGCCACTGTAAACGGAATTACGTTCAAAAATTTTAGCCACTAGCCACTTAGCTAGAAGTGTAGGAATCATGCTTATTTTAACTCCTCCCTACTTGGATTTTGTCTGGCTTGGGCTCACATGGATTTTTTGCATGCTGTCAAAGTCACTGTGAGTTCATATTGCATCTGTGCTGTTGTGTCCAGAAAACATTGTTGCCTTGCAATTACCCACCACTTATGACTCTTACAATCTTTGCGTCATCTCTTCAGTGTAGATTCCTGAGCCTTGAGAGAAAGAATAACATCAATGCCCCATTTAGAGCTGAGCACTCCAAAGTCTCTTGTTGGCTAGTTTTGGGGTCTCTGTCTTAATTACCATCTACTGAAGGAAGACAGTCCCAAGATAAAGATAAATAATATAAAAAATTCATTAGGAAGCATTTTAATGCTAAATTCATTTAGAAGAGTAAAGCGAGTAGGTTCTCCCTTAAATCTCATTACCTATTTAGCCCCTGGATCTCAGCCTTGGTGACAGTGCCAGGTAAGGCTTGTATCTCATGGGTGGGCCTTAAATCTAATAAAGAGAAATGGTTGTTTATTCATATTCATGCCACTATTGTACCTTATCTTGAATGGCAGGCCATTACTGTGTAGCACACAGAGTTCACAGATGAATAAGATTAATGATAAATTTTCTCTGATCACATACATAGCACCTTCCATCCCCATGAAAGCTCACCAGTAGAGTTAAAGCTTCCAGGTGAGTACCAGAAAGATTTCTACATGCTCCATGATTTGAATATGTGGTGTCTTCAACAGTATCGTCTTGCTGTCAATATTCCCTTACTTTTCTAAGAGTCCATTACAACAGTGATCCTGGTTCCTGAAAGAAGATCCTGTTTAGGTTGGTATTGTTTATGTTTTTAGGGTGGGATCTAGGCATCTAGAATTAGGACATTTGTGGTCATTCTGGGTATAGATATCTTTCTCATTTGCCAGGTGTGTTTTCAAGAACTTGTGTGTGTGTGTGTGTGTGTGTGTGTGTGTGTGTGTGTGTGTGTGTGTGTGTGTGTGCTTTCCCCAACCCATCTGATTTTGGACTGGTTGAATGATATTTGTTTTTCAATGATCAATGCTCTCTGTTTCTGGGTCCAGACTCCCACTGGTGTTAGATTGACATGATAGATAGGATGGTGATATGTGAGAAGACAAATAGAGAGGGGACTGACTTTGATGTCTCTAACTGAAATTCTTCTTGGTCTCCATGACATCCCCATCACCACTAGTAGGGAAAAGGTTTGAGAGTTAGTGGGTGAGTGAGCTGACTATGGAGGTTTCTTCTGGAATTTCACATTCAGATTCTGGATTTCAAGCTGTCCCAGACTGATACAATATGTGGGTGGTTTAGAGTTGAGACAATAAGGCCAGGGAGAGGGTATTGACTTTGGAGGTCTCCAACTAGGGTTCATGGTTTAGGGTCTGCTCTTGAGTGGGATGACTGACAGTGAAAGACATGAAACTGGCTCTGGAATTTCCTACCCTAAATTCTGGTTTAAACTGCAATCATGTATTGACATGGTGTATGGGTGGCTTGTTTTTTTTTTTTTTTTTTTTTTTTTTTTTTTTTTTTTAATCTTTTACATACCTATTATGAAATTCTGCAATTACCAAAAAGCTTAGACAACATATTGTTTGTTTCTATTGATCTTATAACTTAACTGATATCACCAAAACTCTTTAGAGTACGCATGACATCTTCCATATGATGTGTTCTATAGATTGAGTATATGTGACACCTTCCATAAAGATAGGTTCTATAGATTGATGGGCTCATATTAAGGATCTATGGGAGGATCCAGCATGGTCTAGAACACACGGATAGTGCAAAAGTCACCAAGCTATTGAACAAATCTATGGCCAGCATTCTGGGCAGAAAGAGCTTATACATACCTCCCATTGAAGGGACCCATGTGCATTTAATATTCCTGACCCCTCCCTAGTACTTATCTTTGAGCACAAGGACTTTCATACCTCCCACAGCTTCCAGTTTAATTTTTATGGGATGCTTGATTGTGCATTGAGTGGATCTCTGCATCTATATCTGTTTCTTGTGCCTTTTCTTGGGCATTTTTTTTTTTTACTTCTGGTTGCTTGTTTTGTCTCATTCCAATGTGTTAACTTATATTATATTAAATTATTATATTGTTATAATCCCTCAGAGATTATTTCTAATTATTTCTAATGAGAGACAGAAACGAGGTGGATCCAGATAGAAGGACAGATGGGGAGGAACTGCGAGGAGGAGGAGGAGAAGGAGGAGAAACCATAATCAAGATATATTATGTGAAAAAACATATATTTTGCTACTTTTTCCACATTGATCTCTCAATATCTATTTAATGTACTTAACTGTTCTGATATTAAATGCATATGTATATGCAATATATTTAAAGAAACAGAAGAACCTGACATATTAATCATTTATGAATTTGGCTGTTAAAATGATTTTGTCTTACTTAATAACTATATTTCATGATCTAATTAGTAATTCATGTAAATGGGGTAAGATTTGGACCCATATCATTTAATTCCATCAGGTTTTTTTTTGCCTTATGAGGAATATGATAGAACATTGCTAAGGAGATTAAAAACATAAGGTCAAAATTTGTCCATTTAGTGAACAGTTAATTGCCAAATACATTCATCACTACTCTGTTATTTTATTCACCCTCTTCTAAGTTTTGTCTATGTCTTAGTTTTCACGGCAGTTATATAAATAGACAAAGCATCTTCATATGCAGGTGTTCAATGTCTCTGACATAATTAATTGACCTTTAGAGAAGAAGTGACAGAAACTTGATTCCTTAGACTATGTTGTAAAAAAAATGTCAGACAATTCTTGGGGATTTGAAATACATAGAATATTCCATAGCACTGTCAACTTTTGAGGAAATGAAATTGAAAAAAAAAATGTTACAACATGAACAAAAGTACAGAGTTCAGATGATTTTACTGTATATTAGGAATAAAAAAAATGGATGGAAGAAAATGAGATTCATCCATACTAGAAATGGTGGAGCATATCAAATGAAGGTGAGGAAGTCAGGCTTACTCACACGGAAAAAGTCCTAATAAGTTTGGTTGAGATGGCAGAGGAATAGATGAGAAGAACCTCATTAGTTGACAGGTTCTATGGACTGGGAGGCTTCTGTTGTTAGGTACAAGCTTCTAGAACTTTGTCCATGACAGACGAAGGAGAATCCTTGAGTTCTCATTATCATGTGGGGTCTCAGAAGATGAGTGTTACCAATGGTTCCACAGCAGAGCCAGAACTAGAGCTATGAGCATCACTCTGTCATGGTAAGTCTTCAGGAGCTTCATTCAGTAAGAGATAAGAATAGATGATTGCCAGGTGAAAAAATATACATCCCATGACTTTTTTCCAATTGTTCATATTTGGGTCATGGAATTCCTTTTAAATATTTTCTAGTCTCTCTTTGGTGATTATGTATGTTTTTTAGTGTAATTGAGTATACTTTAAATGACAGCTAACATAGGTGGCATTTGGCTGTTGATGACTTTGATCAAGTTGTGGGGAGCAAAAAGCAATGGAAAGATGTTAGTTAGCATTTGAGAGATAGCTGAAAGTCACTGTTACCACACTGTACTATTGTTTGAATACAATACTATGCTTTCTCAGGAGCTAGGGTTCCAGAATCATTTTATACAATAATTTAATGAATCCAATATCAGACACGCTCAGATTTTTTCCATGTTTTTTTTCTATTATTTACTTCTGGTATATCATTTTAATAATAAATTCTGAAACTTACTTTGATACAGTCTCAACAATGCTACATTAGGGTTTTATAAATCTTTTTATTAAAGCATAAACTTATACTTTGTGATAATTATCAAATATGAATGAAAACAGTCATGGACAGTGACTCAACATGTCAGAATTTTAATAATAATTTTAGCATATTCACTAAAAATCTCTGTCACTGCCCAGTTTTCTGATGTGGCTTATTGGCAGTCAGTGTGGTAATAATCTTGTAATCCCAGCATTGGGGAGGTAGAGACAGGAAGATTTCTGGGACCAACCTAACCTCTTTAGTGAGATCCAAGTCAATGAAAAATACTTGGTGTCAAACTAAAGTTGGACAGTGACTTTGTAAGTATGTGCAAGGTCAACCTTTGGCCTCTACAGGCACCAAAACCCAAACTCACAGACACCTCACATACCCACTTATACAATGATGTACATAAATGCACAAAGAGTACAAATAAATAAAACAGAAATGTGTAAAATGTAAATACAAAATCAATGTATATGCTTCCTCAATACCAGCATTTTGGCATGAACTCTGGCCTCCATGTACATGTACAATCACCCATATAAACTCCTCCCAAACAATTCATGTGACCTTGGATAGCACCTGAACATTCATGGCCACCAGTCACACTTGCATTGTAATGATAAATGAAAATCAAAATCCAGGTGAATATAATTCTCTTCCTAAAAATATTTCCTGTCACTGATGGCAATAAGTCAGGGATTGAAATGCCATCTAACCTGTACTAAATAAGCAGGAATTTATTTTTGCTTTACAAGTGAAATCACCAGGACTGAAGTTCAATAATAACAACTTTTGAAAAACAGTGTCAATTTTCAATTGAGAGTCCTATCTGTTGGTTAGGAAAGCTGTAAAACGAGACTGCATTGAAATGATAAAGAGGGATACTTTTAAATGCTGAAGGTGTATGAGAAACATGCTTCTTCAGGAACAAGTTTAATTTACCACAATTAAGCTGAAAATCCATACACACAGTTGATACAAATTGGTTAGACTTAATTCTCATCCATTTTAGCCTATACTCTGTTGCTTTATCTTCTAATCAGAGTTGATCATGCTTTACCCACACCTATGTCTACCTTTATTTTCCATGTTACTTTTAATCCCGATACTCTGGTGGACCAAATACACCAGAAGAGTAACTGGTAAAAGTCAGTGCTGAATGCAACCAGAGAAAGTCAGGACACAGAGGGCAACACATTCTTCTGCTTCTCCTTGGCTCTGTCATAGGACATGGTGGCTGTGGGTGAGAAACCGGGGCATGTGAAGATCACTCACCCATAGCCCTGGCCATGGATGTTGCTTATCTTATCTTATTTTTTACTGCCTGGACATCCTCGATACAACAGCCCCCCAGAATTGGTAAAACCTTTGAAGAACACTGACACTTTGCTGGTCAGAGACATATTATCAGCATGAAGCCTAAGAGGATTTTAGTATCCAGACAGCTAGCTCTCTGTGTACACGTACACTGACCATGGTTCTCTACTTGAGGACCATCCTTTTGTCCAGAATAACATAACTGCTACTATCATGGCTATATGGATGGGGACCCAGTTGCTATTACCACCTGTTTTTGCTGGTTTCCAAGGAACACCGCAGATAAACGACACTATTTTTGAAATCAAGCCCAAGAGTCCTTATTTCACACTTGAACATTTGGTTTATAAGGTCACCATTGAGGACACACAATTACTCTCAATGAGATGTGGATTAACAAATGAAAAAATAGCAAGACAATTGGAACTTTACAGGGACAGTAACCTGAAGCAAAACAGCTATGAAGGCTGGTGGGCACACAAAAGGACTCAAGTTTGCTGTGGTGATAGATAATAAGCAATTTGTTTATACAGGAAGTAACATCACAACTACTCAAATTGAAGCAAACACAGTTGTGAATGGATTGAATGACTTTTATATTCCCATAAAAATTGAAGTGATTTTAGTTGGACTTGAGATCTGGAATGAAAAGAATCACCTATCAGTGGAAACCAACATAGACCCTCTTCTAACAAGATTTTGCATTTGGAAGACAGGCGACCTTAATTATCTAATGAAGCATGATGCCATACGTCTTTGGACAAATCAAGGATATGGTATTTATTTATGACTAGCCTATATTGAAACAGTTTGTGCCTCAGATATGAACTGTGCAGCTGACAGTTTCACATCAGACTCACCCTCTGACTTTCCATACATTCCGGCACACGACCTAGGTCATAATCTGTGCCATGATGGCAGGACATGCACTTGTAAGAATAAAAAAAAAATGCATAATTACCACAGTGAAAACTATTCCCACTAGATTCAGCAACCGCAATTCTGCTCAAATGATGACCAGCATTGCCTAAAAAAACACGTTTGCTTGATTCACCAGATGAAGACATCATTGTGACATTGAGTCTATGTGGGGATAATTTGATTGAAGAAGGAGAGCAGTGTGATTGTGGATCCACTGGGTCATGTAAAAATGATCCATGTTGTCAAAAGGGCTATGTTCTGAAACCCAATGCTGATTGTACACTTGGACTATGTGGCAGAGATTCCAAGTTTATGCCAGTGGGCAGAGTGTAGAGCAAAGACGAGTGAATGTGACCTTTCAGAGTGGTCCAATGAAACTTCAGCTAAGTGTCCTGAAGATGTATATGTGTAGGATGGGGGCCCTTGTAAGGGTGGTGTTTGTTATGGAAGTAGATGTAACACTCATGAGGAACAGTGTCAGAAGATTTTTGGCCCTGAAGCAAAGAGTGCAAATGAGAAGTGCTACTTGAAATGAATGCCAAGGGTGACCGCTGTGTAACTGTGGCGATACAAGCATTGAATACATAAGATGCAATGTCTCAGATGTAAGTTGTGGGCGAATTCAAAGTGTGAATGTGAAAAACTTCCACTTTTGAGGGAACATGGCACCATGCATTGGACTCACTTCAATGATGTCAACTGCTGGACTGCAGATTACCACTTTGGAACAACCATAGCTGATATTGGAGCAGTGAGAGATGGCACAGCTTGTGGTCCAGAACATAATACATGCAAGGTCAACCTTTGGCCTCTACACACACCAAAACCCAAACTCACAGACACCTCACATATCCACTTATACACTGATGTACATAAATGCACAAAGAGTGCAAATAAATAAAACAGAAATGTGTAAAATGTAAATACAAAATCAATGTATATGCTTCCTCAATACCAGCATTTTAGCATGAACTCTGTATTTATCTGGCAATGATAAATACCACTGCTATTGCAATGTCAAATGGAGCCCACCAAATTGTCTAGTAGGTGGCTTTGGAGGTAGTATGGACAGTGGCCCACCTCCTTTAACACTACCTGAAAAAAAGGGTTATTTTATTTCTTTCCTGATTTGTTTTACAGTCATTTTGATATTATTATCCTGTAGATGAATTTCTAAATGGTCTTATTAAATAAAAAACATGGAGCCAGATAGAGGAGTGAAAGCCTTAGAGCGATCAGGGAAATAGGGAAAGCCACAGCTAACCTTACCTTATCAACATGGCAGCTTCCAAATACATAGCTACCCATGTCTATATGCCTTGCTGTCCTGCCATCAGATTTGCTCTCCCCGTTCAGCTACATCACTTCCTCTTCCCGCACAACTCTTGTCACTTCCTGCCTGTCTGTACAGACTTCCATGATTCACTAGTTTTGGAATTTAAGGTGTGTGCCACCACACCTGGCTCTGTTACCACTTTGGCCTTGAACACACAGAGATCCTGCCTGCCAAGAGATAGTATTAAAGGTGTGTGCTAACATTGCATGACTTCTGTGTTGTGGCTAGCTTTTTCCTCTGAATCTCCAGGCAAGCCTTATTTATTAAAGCACAAATAAACTATCACCCCATTATCCTGTATTTGGCCTTATATTAAGGACAGTACATAACTACATTGTCAAATTTTAACTGACCAATAAGCACTCACTGTTTGATTTCACCAGAGAAATAAAAAAAAAAAAGTCAATATTAAAAGTTGACCTGAGAAAGGAAAGTTCAATGTTCAAGTTTCCCTTGATGAATAAAATTACCTCAAATCTTTCCGGAATTCTGCCATGTATGATTATTCTCTATGATCTTTGTAGGAGAAATATTGCTGAGAGGGAGTCTGAGAGATCTACGCTGTTAAGGGTCATAAGCATTTCCCACTAAATAAAGAGAAGCCTAGCAAATTCCTTCTTGTCTCTATTTTAAGCATTTATACATTTATTTTTAATGGAATATATATCTGATTTTTATAAACATAGGTCCCAGCCGTGGGTCCTCTGTGTATTTCCCAGCTGATGGAATTCGGCTCCCAACAACATTCTCTTGTCATTCAGCCTTGTCACAGGGAGAGAGGGAATCACTACATACTGTGTCCTCATTACCTGGTGTCCCCATGGGAGGGTGGGAATTGGGAGCCAGAAGAACACAGTTAACCTAGGAGAACAGCCGGACCACAGGCAGTTGCTGTCATCACTGCCTCAGGCCCAGCTCTCAGCTGGACAGCATCAATAGCTTCCACTCTGTACATGATTGCTATACAAACTTGACTATTCACCAAGTGCAACATTGTCAACGCTAGCGATATAGCTTACCCACAGGAGAACCCACCCAGAGTTCTGACCCCAGGCCTTTGAGCCCTCCACCAAGGTTCAGCTTTCCAGTACAAAGGTGGCCATATAGTCTTCTCAGAAGTTAGGGTTATACAGCCATGGGAAAAACTCTGAATCACCAGTTCACTATTCACAGCTTCTTCCCTTTGATTTCTAGTCTAAATAGAGAGATTTACACATTCTAATTGGCTGCTTCTGGTAACCTCTGGGGTGAGTTTTCCCATTATGGAAGTGGACTCTGAAGTCATATGGAGCTGATTTTGTCACAAAACTATGCCCGATACAGACACTTACCAGCAGGGTACACATCTTCACCTTTGGTTTCAACTTAGCACAAGTCTTTCAACCTAGCACTAGGGAGGCAGAGGCAAGTTGATCTCTGTAAGTTCAAGCCTAACCTGTTTTACCCAGACATTTCCAGGCTAACCAATGTCACATAGTGAGACCCTGTTTCAGAAAATTGGAAAAAAAAATGAAAAGAGAAAACAATAGCTCCTCTCAGTATACTCCTTGTCAACTTTGCTTAGAAAATGGGCTCTTATTATCTGCAAAAAGCAAAAGTTTGACTTTTTCCTTTCTGATTTGTATTCCCTTGATCTCCATTTGTTGTCTTGTTGATCTAGCTAGAACTTGAGGTTCTAGATTGAATAGATATGGAGAGAGTGGACAGCCTTATATTATTCCTAATTTTAGTGGAATGGTTTTGCGTTTCTCTCCATTTTAATTTGATATTGGCTGTTGGCTTGCTGTATACTGCTTTTATTATGTTTGGGTATGTTCCTTGTATCCCCGATCTCTCCAAGATCTTTATCATGAAGGGTGTTGGATTTTGTTGAAGGCTTTTTCAGCATCTATGAGACGATCTTTTTTTTTTTCAGTTTGTTTATATGGTGGGTTACATCGACAGAATTTCATATGTTGAACCACCCCTTTGTCTCTGGAATGAAGCCTACTTGATCACAGCAGATGATTTTTTTTTTGATGTGTTCTTGGATTTGGTTTGCCAATATTTTATTGACTATTTTTGCATCAATGTTCATGAGGGAGATTGGTCTGTAATTCTCTTTCTTTGTTGCATATTTGTGTGGTTTTGGTATCAGGGTAACTTCAGCCTCATAAAAAGACTTTGGCAATGTTCCTTCTGTTTTTATTATGTGGAAGAATATGAGGAGTATTGGTATTTAGCTCTTCTTTGAAATTCTGGTAGAATACTGGACTGAAACCATCTGGCCCTGGGCTTTTTTTTGGTTGGGTGACTTTTAATGTCTGCTTCTATTTCCTTAGGGGCAATATGTCTATTTAAATTTTTTATCTGGTTTTAATATAATTTTGGTATGTGGAACCTATCCAGAAAATTGTCCATTTCTTTAGATTTTCCTAAGTGACCCCAAAAATTCTACCATGGAACTCCTACAACCGATAAACAACCTTCAGTAATGTGGTGGCAGGATACAAGAATAACTAAAAAAAAACCAGAAGACCTCCTATATATTGCTGTGGGATAGTCTGTATGTCACATTGCTCTGATCGGTCAATAAATAAAACACTAATTGGCCAGTGGCTAGGCAGGAAGTAGGTGGGACAAGGAGAGAGGAGAATTCTGGGAAGCGGAAGGCTGAGGTGGAGAGACACTGCCAGCCGCCGCCATGACAAGAAGCATGTGAAGACACTGGTAAGCTACCAGCCACGTGGCAAGGTATAGATTTATGGAAATGGATTAATTTAAGATATAAGAACAGTTAGCAAGAAGCCTGCCACGGCCATACAGTTTGTAAGCAATATAAGCCTCTGTGTTTACTTGGTTGGGTCTGAGCAGCTGTGGGACTGATAGGTGACAAAGAGTTGTCCTGACTGTGGGCAAGGCAGGAAAACTCTAGCTACAATATACAAATGATAAAGGGGCTGAAAAAGAAATCAGAGAAACAACACCATTTACAATAGCCACAAATAATATAAAATATCTTAGGTTAACTCTAACCAAACAAGTGAAAGACCTGTATTACAAGAACTTTAAGTCTTTGAAGAAAGAAATTGAAGAAGATATCTGAAAATAGAAAAATCTCCCATGCTTTTGGATAGGTAGGCTTAACATAATAAAAATGGCAATAGTGCTGTGGATATTGCTCTGTATAAATAAAATGCTGATTGGCCAGTAGCCGGGCAGGAAGTATAAGAGGAACAAACAGAAAAGAGAATTCTGGGGACAAGAAGGCTGAGTCAGGAGATGCTGACAGCCACCACCATGAGTACCAACATATAAGATATTGGTAAGCCACGAGCCATGTGGCAGGGTATAGATTAATAGAAATGGGTTAATTTAAGATGTAAGAACTAGAAGTCTGAGCCATTAGGCCAAACAGTTCAAATAATGTAAGAGTCTGTATGTTTATTTTATAAGTGGGCTGTGGGACTGCCAGGGCTTGGCAGGAGCTGGGAAGAAACTCTCCAGCTACAAATGGCACCCAATGGGTTAGCAAGAGTTTCCACATAAAACCTGAGGAAAAAAATTCTAAAACGGAGGTAAAAACAGCTTCCTAATTGTCTCTAAAGTTAGCGGCAGCCTGTGGATTTGAGCTAATATGGCAGGTTCCTGGCATGTACGTTTGACTGGCAGTATGGCGGTTTTGTGGCATGCTTTTACTGTTACACAGAGGTGTATCCAAGCTATGCACTATGCTTTGTGTTGGATATAGTTTTTGCTAGTTAAAAAAAAAAAAGAGGTTACTGGGCTACATGCTTCTTTGATAAAAGCATAGACCCACTGTTTCTAAGAGCTGATGGCTCTCAGAGCTGGCAGTAAATGTACCACCGCCATGTTGTGAAGGTTAAGGTGGGCAGAGCCAGCAACCACAGGGCCATTTCAGTCTTAGAATGCTGCAGTTTAAATCAATAGGTTCACAATAAGGCAGATTCAGATGGAATAGTTTACAATGTGTGTAAAATATATACAGGCTTGAAAGAGACAAAGAAGGTGATATATACAGTTATACAAAGAAATACATAGTTTTAAAAAATAAAGTCTTTAAAGAGACAGTAAAATTAATATAAAAGGCAAGCCACAAAAAGATGGATATCACACAGAGAATCTGGATTATGTTGTCTTTAATAGTCTTAACTGCAGAAAGACATTTGATTGTAAAAACTGTTGAGTTAAGCCAATATGTATATTTTAAAGGTATCTTGACTTCAAAATTTGGATCTAAAGATATGTTGCTTTGGAAAGGAGGCTATGCTTTTGTTTCCACAGAAAGCCAGAGGCTATGGGTTTGTTCCAGATTAAGATACATCAGGTTTGACCAGCCAAGACACTCTGAAAGGTCTCCAATGACACCATGGCCCAGATGATCCAGAATGGTTTCAAGGCAACTGGCTCAGACAATACACCCTCACAGACTAAACCATAATCCTAAAATTTTCTTTGTGTCCCCATAAGATACAGCACCCCCCTTCAGCAGGAAGTAATAAGAGAAGCTACTCCCAAATTCCCAAATATACCAAGCTGGCTTTGGAGAAGGAATTGGCTCACTCCTCTAAACCCAAACATATTGCTAAAAAAAGGGGGTTAAGAGATTCTTTTGTCCCATATCAGAAGAGCCCTTTGGTGTGTGACAGAGAAAAACCAATATTTTTATTTAAATCAGGGTGATTATAAATGTAATCTCTTTCTAAAGAACAAAAGGGAGTATGATATAGATAAGATAAAGGGGTAGATTATTGAACCTACTTTTAAAGAGCAACTTGTTTAAAAATGTTTTACATTGCTATGGCTTTCAGTTTATTGATACAAATTTAACGCTAATTTTGTATACTGTATGTGTAATTTTACTCTTATTTAAGGTATTATGTTTATACAACTCATTTAAATTGTAGTGCAACAATTAGTCTTCTATAATAGTCAAACTTAAAGCCTTGTTAGTTAAGTCTTCTAGGTATACAGAGATATATTTCAGATAGATAGGTAATCTTCAAACACTTCAAAGACCTACAGAATATGGAATTTAAAATATTTTTAAAAATTTAGACTTTCTGGACAATGAGACATGTCTGCTCCTGGCAGCATCGATTTACTTCAGAGAGGAGGATGGGCACCGAAGACACTCCATATGGAGTTTATCTTTGCTTTGGCAAAAATAGCCATTTGGGCAAGAAACTGTTCTTGCCTGGACTGCTTGATCGACTGGACATGCAGGACTCACTGAACTTTGCTTGGCAAAATGGTCCTTCAGGTTCCTGCTTCTCAGAGGAAATTGCCAGACATTCTACAGGACACAGAGAGAAGTGATTGAGAGACTCTAGGCCTGTGGGCTAAAGACAAATGCTCCAACATTAAAAAGGAACATTAGGTGACTGTCTAGGCTACCAGCTGTCTCTGTCTACTCTTGCAAGATTCCCAAAAGTTGCTTGCATCTTTCTCCCATTTCTCAGGTAATATTATATCCTTCTGAGGTCTTTGATGTAGTTGAAGACTAGATAGTTATAATTTTCCTTAGTTATGATAAAAGATAAGTTAGATATGAAATCTTAGACTCACAAATATAGGATAGATAGAATACATTCTTTAATTTTGCTAAATAGGTTAGATATTATAAATAGACTAGATATTGTAACTGTAATTTTGGCTTAATAATTGTTTTGCTATATGTAATTTTACTATGTGAAAGTTAAAACCTTCCTTTTTGAAAAAAGGAAAAGAGGAAGTGCTGTGGTGTAGCTTGAGTTTTCCTGCCTTGCCCACAGTCAGGACAAATCTTTGTCACCCGCCAGTCCCACAACTGCTCAGACTCAACCAAGTAAACACAGAGACTTATATTGTTTACAAACTGTATGGCCGTGGCAGGCTTCTTGCTAACTGTTCTTATAGCTTAAATTAATCCATTTCCATAAATCTATACCTTGTCACGTGGCTGGTGGCTTACCGGCATCTTCACATGCTGCTGGTCATGGCGGCGGCTGGCGGTGTCTCTCCACCTCAGCCTTCCGCTTACCAGAATTCTCCTCTTTCCTTGTCCCAACTACTTCCTGCCTGGCCACTGGCCAATCAGTGTTTTATTTATTGACCAATCAGAGCATTTGACATACAGACCGTCCCACAGCACTGTGGATATCACTCTGTATAAACAAAATGCTGATTGACCAGTAGCCAGGCAGGAAGTATAGGTGGGACAAGCAGAGAAGAGAATTTGGGGGGGGGGACAAGAAGGCTGAGTCAGGAGATGCTGCCAACCACCACCATGAGTACCAACATGTAAGATACTGGTAAGCCTCAAGCCATGTGACAGGGTATAGTTTTATAGAAATGGGTTAATTTAAGATGTAAAAACTAGATAGCTAGAAGCCTGAGCCATTAGGCCAAACAGTTTAAATAATATGAGTATGTGTGTTTATTTTATAAGTGGGCTGTGGGACTGCACTCTCCAGCTCTAGGCAATCTTACCAAAAGCAATGCAATCTCCATCAAAATTCCAACACAATTCTTTACAAACCTTGAAAGAACAATACTCAAAAAAAATCTCAGGATAGCTAAAACAACCCTGTACAAAGGAACTTCTGGAGGCATCACCATCCCTGACTTCAAGCTCTACTATAGAACTATAGTAATAAAAACAGCTTGGTATTGGCATAAAAACAGACACGTGGATCAATGGAATTGAATTGAATACACTGACATAAATCCACACACCTATGAAAACCTAATTTTTGACAAAGAAGCCAAAACTGCACAACAGAAAAAATAAAGCATTGTCAACAGATGATGTTGGCATAACTGAATATCAGCATGTAGAAGAATACAAATAAATCCCTATCTATTGACATGCACAAAACTCAAGTTCAAATGGATCAAAAACCTCAACATAAATCCAGTTATACTCAACCTGATAGAAGACAAAATGGGAAGTAGCATTGAACACATTGGCACAGGAGGCAATTTCCTCAATATAACACCAGTAGCATAGACACTGAGGTCGACAATTAACAAATGGAACCTCATGATACTGAAAGGATATGGTCGACAGAACAAAAAGGCAGCCTATAGAATTGGAAAAGATCTTCACCAACCCCACATCTGACAGAGGGCCGATCTCCAAATATATAAAGACCTCAAGAAACTAGATGTCAAAATACCAAATAACCCAATTTTAAAAAAAAAAAAGGGATACAACTGTGCAGTGGTGGTGCATGCCTTTAATCCTAGCAACTTGGGAGTCATAGGCTGGTGGATCTCTGTGAGTTCAAGGCCAGCTTGGTCTACAAAGTGAGTTCCAGGACAGCCAGGACTGTTACACAAAGAAACTCTGTCTCAAAAACAAATGGGGTACATATCCAAAGAAAGAGTTCTCAACAGAAGAATTTAAAATGGCTGAAAGATATTTAAGGAATTGCTCAACATCCTTAGTTGTCACAGAAATGCAAATAAAAAAAAAACTCTGAGATACCATCTTAAACCTGTCAGAATGGCTAAGATCAAAAACACTGTAGACAGCTTATGTTGGAGAGGATGTGGAGTAAGAGGAACACTTACTTCTCCACTGCTGGTGGGAGTGCAAACTTGTACAGACAGTTTAGAAATCAATATGGTGGTTTCTAAGAAAATTGGAAATCAATTTACCTCAAGACCCAGTGATATCACTCTTGGGAGTATACCCAAAGGATGCTCAATCATACCACAAGGACACTTGCTCAACTATGTTCATAGCAGCATAATTCATAATAGCCAGAACCTGGAAACAACCCAGATGCCCCTCAACCAAAGAATGGATAAAGAAAATGTGGCACACTTAGACAATGGAGTATCACTCAGCAGTAAAAAAACAAGAACATTATGAAATTTGTAGGCAAATGGATGGAACTAGAATAAAATCATCCCTAGTGAGGTAACTCAGACTCAGAAAGACAAACAAGATATGTACTCATTCATAAGTGGATAGTAGATGTAAAGCAAAGGATAACCAGACTATAATCCACAGCCCCAGAAAATCTAGATAACAAGGAGGACCCAAACAGGGATGCATGAATTGCCCTGGGAAAGGGAAATAGATGACATTTCCTAGGTAAACTGGGGACCTGGAGCTGGGGGAGTAGAGAGGAGGGGATGGAGGATGGGAACATGAGGAATAAAACAAAAAAAGAAGGAAAATGTTATTTTAAGAGTATTTACAGTTTTTTGTTGAGTAAAGTAAATACTTGGAAACTGCTTTTCCATTGCAAACAAAAATTTTTAAAAAATCCAAATTAACCTTAAAAGTATACTAAAGAGGCAGATAAGAGCTTGTAGTTAAAGGATGACTGAATGAATTCATACATCATAAATAGAAAAACATTGTTAAATGAGTTGAATGGCCCTCCACTCTTTCCTATGGAGCACAGGCTGAAGCAGCATTTGAGTTGAAGATGAGGTTTCTTCAGCCAGAGGAGACTAGCTCTACTCAGACAGGTACCTAATGTTCTAAGTTCAACAAAGGACTATGTATTTAGATTAGGCTTTTGAGGACTATGTATGTACATTTGATGTTTGGTAGTCTTCAGTTCATTTTTCTTTCTCTCCAGGTTACTTTCTGATTTTAAATATTCTGAAGGCAGTTTAACAGCATGTCCACTTTAGCAAAACATCACCAGTAAATTCTCCCCTAGAGCAGTGGTTCTCAACCTTCCTAATACGTCAACTCTTTAATACAGTTCTTCATGTTGTGGTAACCTGCAACCATAAAAGAATTTTGTTACTACTTCGTGACTATAATTTTGCTACTATTATGAATCATAATGTAAATATCTGATATGCAGAATGTCTGATATGTGACCACCCAAAGGGATTGCAACTCACATATTGAGAATTGATGCTCTGAGCCTGTGAGCTTCCACACATGGACTTATGTCCAGGCCTCAAATGTAATCATAGGGCAGTTACTTCCCCCATAATAGTCATGCCATTATTGTACTACTGCATACATATTTTTTTTGATAAGTGGGAATTGTGGCATGCAGGCACAATAGCTGGGTAGAATCACCGATGACTTTTTACTCCCGTTAGCCGGTACAGCAGCTTCAATTTCTAGAAAAGCTTCCCAGCAAGGAAGGAGCTTCCAGGTCAGAACCAGCTTGGTCACCCTGTGTCCTTTAATCACAGTACTCATTGTTATTAGCAATGGGGTCTTACCATCTAATTATGAAAGTCATGAGGTAATGCCATTTTAGTTGCCAGTCATGTCTGGAAGGTGGGAGACTCTAGGGTTTCCAGACAGACAACTCACAAGCAAGCCTAGCATTTGGATTATTTTTTAATAACCTATTCTTCTAGGTTATCCATACATGTTGGCTACTTGTGTTCAAAGTGGCTATTTCCAATTGTGTTTTTAATTAGCTTACAATGTAGTAAGCTTATATGTGGAGTTTTCATATATTCTCAACTTTATTTCACTTCTCTCCCTATTTGTGCCCATCTTTGATTTAATTTCTTCCATATCCATTGCTCACTTGTACTTTCATATTATTTGCATTCTGCTCTAACACTCCCCCAACAAAGACTTTTTTGTCTACTTGTTCATGGCTCCTTTCTGGCTTCCTAAAGTCAATAAGGTAGTCCAAAATAAACTCACAAACTTCAAAATAAGAAGCTAGGTTCCACATAGAGTGGGAATATGGGTCATCTGCTGTCTTTCAGGACCTAAGCTACCTCATTCAGTCTGATATTGTCTAGTTCTATCCTGCAATTTAGTTTCTTTAAGGTGAAAATAAATTCAATTTGAAGATATACCATATCTTATCATCCTTTCTTCAACTGGTGGGTGGGCAGCTATATTTATTCCATTTCCTAGCTGTTGTGAATAGAGTGACAATGAACAGGAATGTCCAAGTGTTTCAGCAGTAGTCCTTTGTGTATATGTCTGGAATATAGTGCTATGGGAATATAGGTTGTTTGTTGTCTTTCAGGATCTAAGCTACCTCACTCAGTAGGTTATTTTCCAATTCAAGCAATTTTCCTATAAATTTTATTTTCTTCAAGTTGAAAAAAAAATCCACTTTGTCTCGACTGCAGGGACTTAGAAGGATAACCAACAACATTGCAATAACCTGTAATGCTTGGGAATATATGAAACTCCATTGCCCACAACTAAGGTATGTTATTTATATTTTTTTGTGTGCTAATAGATAGCCTCATGAAGGGATGTTGAATTTTCCTAACCTCTATTTTCTTCAGCTACTGGTTTAATCATGTTATTTTGTACTTCAGTTGATTAATGTGGCTTATCATGATTATTGATTCACATAAGATGCTAAACTATTCTTCTATATCTGACAAAAATGCTATTTGATCCTGTTGAGTGATGTTTTTAATTTGCTGATGAATTTGGTGGCTGATATTTTGGTGTGGATGTTTATCCTAAATTGGTCAGGGACACTAGTCTGTAGTTTGCCTTTCATTGTTGAATATTTGTCTGGTTAGTTGCCAAAACAATGCTAATTTTCCAGAATGAGATGGAAGAATCCCTTTGCATTTATTTCTTTTGGAATAATTCACTTAAAAATAGTACTAGTTGTTGAAATTCAAAATAAATGTAAAGACTCAGATTCTGGCTTTTCTCTAATGGAAACACCAACTTCCTGCTTCAGTCTTGAAGATCACCAATGCCTTGCTCATCTTTCCTTGATTCTTCTTGATTAGACCATGATGAGTTATATATGTGTAAAGTCATACCTATGTCTTCTAGATTTTATGATTTGCTGTTGTATAATTATTCTGTACAGCCTCTAATGAGCCTTTATATTTGTTGTATCAGCCAAATTGTCCTTATTTGTCCTTGATAAAATTCTTTCATGTCTTTTCTCATTTATTTTTTCAATTGGAATGGGTAAAGGTATGACACTGCTATTTCTCATTCCAAAAACCCATTTCTTCATTTCATTGATCTTTGATAGTTTCTTTACACAGAATTTTATATACTATCCCCAGTTCATTATTTTTCCTTCTACCTTTTATGTGTGTTGTTTATACTTGAGATGCAACAGTACAGTATTTATTTGCAATGTTGCTTCTTATTGATGTAGGTGTTTAATTCTATTAAAAGCTGTTGCTTTGAAGCCCACAAAGTGCTTACAGAGAACACTTGATAGTTGTAACGGGTTATCTCAATCTGATAAATTAAATCTGATGGCCAAAAATAGAAATCAAAATTATTAAAGTGCTCTTGTTTTCTTCCTTCCCCTGCACGTGATGCTTTTTATGCCATAAATTATGTTCCTCATACTTCATCTTCCTTAACACATTATTCCAGGTATAACTTCCTTACACATTTTCTCCTTCTGATTTCCTATTAAAGGAAGCAGTGGAGTGATTTTCCAGTACTACTATGTGAAAACAATCTGAATTCTCAGTAGTTATTCTTACCATAGTTACATGTTCAGGTGTTCTCATATAATACTATCATTCTACTTTTCCAGTGCACATAGTTCCTATTAGCATTTCTTGGAAAGAAGGGCTGTTTACACTTAATTACCTTCTAAATAAATTGTCTAGAAATACCTTTATCCATATGTTATTTTTTTAAGAATATACATAGCTTTGATGAATAAAATATACAGAGTTGGTAAGTTATTTTCTCATTAGCACATTGGCTATTTCACCTGACCCTTTCCTGTCCTTAGAGTTTCTGGCATAAAGTCTACTTCTGGGCACTTTGAAACACTTAATTTGTCCTTGTTGGAAGCTAAGTTTGCTCAAGGATGGCCTTCAAGTTCTGTAGTGTTCCATACTGTTTATTCTATAGATTATATTTACTGAAGCTTTTTAATAGACTGATCAGGTTGTACTCATGCATTTTATATGTATGTATGTGTACATATGTGTAGATGTATATTGAAACTAAAATTTACAAAGGCATCATGAACATGAAAAGGAAGAGAGAGCAGTATACAAGAGGGTTTGCAAAGAAGAAATAAAGGAGACAAATGATGTAATTATAATCTCAAAAGTAAAAGAAACCAATAAATGAAAAAGGAAAGAAACAGAAACTATGAAGATAGTCAAGATAATGAAATACAAGCACTCAAGAGAATGCTGTGATCAGTGTATTTGACATAGGAATACATAAAAAAACAACACAAAATGGAGAACATGCTCAAAAACTTTAAAGTAAGAAAGTGGATTTATAATTAGTACACTTACAGGTATTGAATTCATTTCATAGGTCTGAATGTACATGTATGAGTATGTTTTTAATCTCATCAGTCTGAGTGCATGCGTATGTTTATGTCGAGGATGCATATTAACACAGAGACTTCACAGGATATTCTGGGAGATTTAGTTTTCTGCTTCTATTTCTTGGGTCCAAGGATAAAACTCAGGTCGCCAGGCTTGGTAGCAAATGCCCCCACCACCCAAGACATTGCACTTCCTCCAAATGGAGGTTTTAGAAGTACACATAGCAATATAGTATAAGATCACAGTAGATGCACTGGACTGATTCCATAACAGAATTCCATAACTAGGAAACTGACTAATAGAGAACTACCACAAAGCATTCTGGTTAAACTGAAAACAAGAAAACTAAAAAAGCAAAAATACATAACACATCAAATTTTAACAAACTTAATATTGGAGTCACAAAGCAAAATTGTTAGTTGAATGCCAATAATATTCAGAGGTTATTTTTTTAAGAAAATATTCAATTTATTTATTTGGGGATTTCCTACATGCATGCTATATACACATCATCATCAACCCTCCCTCTTACTCTTCACCCCCTTCCATGTTCCCCCAACTCTCCTCTCATAACCTTTCATTGACATTTGTTACTTATACACATATTTCTGTATACACATGCATATTTCTGTACACATATGCATATTTATGTAAAACCTGCCGAGTTCATTTGGTTTTATTAATGTGTTTATGTGTTTAAGGCTTATATCTATGGAATGGATAACCTATCAGGGGAATTACGCCTTCAGAAGATGGATTCACCTTCTCTCAGAAGGTATTAACTGCTGTAGTTCTTCACCTAGGTGTGGGACCTTGTGAGATTCCCATCTGTCTTGGCATGTCAACTGGTGTCAGCATTAAATATATATAAACCCCACCATGCCAAAAGTCAAAAGTCACAAATGAAAACATTAATATAAGAAAAAACCTAAAGATTTAAAGTCTGTCCACGGAACATGTTTACAGTGAAAGATGGCTTACACACACATACCAACACAATTTAAAGGGAAAAAATTCAAGCTACCACATCAGAATTTTTCACATATCTCTAAAGAGCACTTCAGATTTATCCTTCTTAGTTTATCTTTCTCTTTTGATTGTGTTCTTTAATCTGTTTCTCTTTATAGATGTTCTTTCTTCTGTCAGGTTGAATATTTGGCTTTTGCTCTTCAATGAAAAATGTTATTTTTACAATGATATTTTCATCTCAGAATTTCCAGTTTATTCCTGGATATAACTTCAGCTTATTTATATCTAGAGAAGTATTTTGTATACCCAGAAGATATTTGATCAGAAGTTGCATATAATCTCCACAGTTAATTAGTGCTATGTTGGTTGTTACCATTTTTGTGGTGTCTTTATAGTTTTCTACATATATGGTCATGTCATCTAAAGACAGTATTTCACCTCTTCCTTTATGATTTGGATTTTAATTATTTTTTTTCTGATTTGACACAGCAATCTTTTTTTTTTAATACAGACATTTATTTTTTATTTATTTTTTTTAAAGTAAATTTATTTTACAACATCATTTAGTTCAACATAGCAATCTTGATCAGGTTTTGTTCATATGTCAAGATATACTGTTGAGGTCTGTCAGCATTGTGTCCAGTAAAAGTAAGCATGATTAACATGCTTGATTTGTTTCTGATTATATTGTGAAGGTGTCAGGATTTCATCATCATGTGAAATATTGGGCGTGGGCTTTTCACGGTATTATGGTGTTGCTTCAATGGTGTCAACTGCTAGACTGTGGACTTTTCTTTTTGGATGGGCTAAAGTACTGATGACGTGAAAGATGGCATAGATCGTGCTCCAGAAGTTGTATGCATTGATAGGAAAATATATCAGTAAGTCTGTTTTGTTAAGTGATTGTTCACCATGCCAATGCAACATGCATGCAAGGAGTCTGCAGCAACAAAATCACTGTTATCATGATGATAAATGGAGCCCATCAAACTATAAACTAAGTGTCACTGGAGGTAGTAATGACAGTGGTCCACCTCTTGTGGAAGCACCTAAAATTTCCCCCAAGAAACTACCCCAGATAAACCCCAGCTAGTGTAACTACATGCTAGAGTTTTTAATTCCTTCGTGATTTTGTTATTTTCTTTAATGTGCCTAATTATGAGGAAGAAACCATCATCTAAGACAGAAGCAGAAGCAGAACACAAAGCTGAAATTTTACCTTGACAGTATCTGCCAAAGCTGAATATTCACGTGAGGGAAAGGGGGTGGGGGCAAAGATAAAGCTTCACATAAAAGAAAAACATATTAAAAATTGCTTCATCCTCCAGGAATCTTTGCATGTATTAGTTTGTAGACTTCTGGACATAGAAATGTCATTGCATGTGTCAAAAGATCCAGAATTTCTGAAGCACTCCCTTGTTTGAGTATCAAAAGCACTCCCCACCAAATGAAAGGAAGTCCTACCACATTCATACTTTTCATTGATTTCACTAATTTATTGTCTCATTTTTCATCGAATTGATGCCTGTCTTCCATAAGCATAGGTCCAACCCACTGGCCTCTGTATGTGTTTCTTTGTATTTTGCTTCCTTCGGGTCCAAAGTCCCTTTTGAGAAACTGGTTTGCGGTTCAGGTCATGGTTGCTACAGGCTCAGCTCTCACTTGCCTGGTGTTGGTAGCTCTCACTCTGCAGGTGATTTTAACATAGATTTCCAAAGATTCAGCACAACTCTGAAACATCTCAAACAGAATTCTAATCTCAGGTCACTGAGCCCTCCACCAGATCCCAAAGGTTCCAGCACCAACATCTGTCCTCCGAGATTAGCCTCCCACAGCCGTGGAACAGCCTTCAAATCGCTGAACAGCTATCCAGACCTGTTTCCCTTTGACATCTAGCCCCAGTGCAGAGAGCTACACATTCCAGTTAGCAGCCTTGGTCATCTTGTGGGTGAATGTCTCTCAAAACAGAGTGATGGCACACTTTAGTACTATGTTAAATTCAAAGTAACATCGCTGCCCTTTACTGTTACAGGAAGGTAATTTAAGCTTGGACGTTAATTTATCATCTGTAACAGAAAACAATAGATTCTGACACCCCACTTCCAGTCAACTTTGTCTATAATGAGCTTATGAAGATATTGACAATGCTGTGCTGCATAAGATAAATACATGTACACTGTTTAAAAAATAAAATCCCTATTAAAATTTAAAAAAAAAAACAAACTTTCAAGGCAGACATGAGCCTGTACTCAAAAGGATGACTAAGTGAAATCATAGTTCAAATAAAGAAAACCATTCTGAAGAGAGTTGGCTTGCCTTCTACTTTTCCCTCCAGAGCGGGAGCTGATGCTGCACAAGATGGGTTTGGCTCACAGACAGATCCAAACTCTTAGTCACACAGAACTACCTATGTACCCAGAGCTTCAGAAGGGGTTATATAGATGTACTGTTTAACTATTAGCAGTAAACCGTCAATTTCTCTCAACACTTTGACCAATTATGAGTCTCTGTTTTAATCAGCACCCACTGAAAAAAGATGAGGTGTAATAATAAATTTGAGCAAGCAATTTTGCAGCCTGTTCATTTAATAAAAGATCAGTGACATCTTTCTTGCTAGAGCCTACAGCTCCCTGAGCCATGGCCTCTTCACCAGGCTTTCTTTCCATGGAGCAGTTCGTAAGTCCAATCAGAGAGCAGTTTCTTATTTCCATAATTGTCATGTTTCCTTTATAGCAGTTAGGACATTTTACCCAGGAGACTGGAAATACATAGCATGGAGGGCCCACACTGATAACTTTTCTTCCCCAATATCCTTCGTGGAATATTCTGGCACTATGAAAACTTGCCAGGTCAGTTTCACTGTGATTTTTCTATGTCCTGTAAGTAGAGAGTGTGTGGGCCTCAACAACGATGTATTATAATCTAGTTCTTGTTGTCATTCAAGAGCTATCATGGTAGCCTGCATAGATTTGGGGAACCCCGTTGCCTCCATGACAATCAACTCAGTGACAGGGAGTGTCTTAGTTGGGTTTTCTATTGCTGTGAAGAGACACCATGGCCACAGAACTCTTATAAAGAAACATCTAATTGGGGTGGCTCCCTAACAGTTTAGAGGTTTAGTGCGTTATCATCAGGAAGTGGAGCATGGAGGCATACAAGCAGACATTGTACTAGAGTATTAGCTGAGAGTCCCACATCTTGCCAGCAGCAGGAAGTCAACTGAGACACTTGGTGATATCCTGAGCATAGGAAACTTCAAAGCCTGCCCTCACAGTGACACACTTCCTCCAGTAAGGCCATACCCACTCCAACAAAGCCACATCTCCTAGGAGTCCCACTCCCTATGAGATTATGGAGACCAATTCCATTCAAACTACCATAGGGAGATATCCCACTACTGGCTCTGAGATGTTTTTTAAATAACCCACAGATTCAGGAAGAAACAATATGCAACTCATGCAGAGTACCTTTGTTGAAATTTTATTTTAATTGTATTCTTTAAATTAATTTACATAGTTGTAAGTTTCCATGTGACTTTTCAAGCATCTCTGGGTTACACTTTTGTTCCTTTCCAACATTTTCCCACAGTAATCCTCTCTCACACCTCTAAACACATTACTCCCTGGCATTTTTCATATCATATATAAGTTGTTGGTTTTGGAGTTTTATTTATTTTTGTTTGTTTGTTTATTATTTATTTATTTATTGTTTTTGCTTGCTTGGTTGGTTGGTTGGATTTGTAATATTTTGTTTTTGTTTTATTGAGACAGATTTTCACTGTGTGTAGTTCTGCCTGTCCTGAACTCACTCTATAGACCAGGCTAGCCTTGAACTCACAGAGATCTTACTGTCTCTGCCCCAAGAGTGCTGGGATTAAAGGCATGTGCCACCATGCCTGGCTATATCACATGTGCTTTTGTATCCTCCTTAAGGCTGTAGACATAAGTTCTCCTGTGTCCCGCTCAGTTCCGCAGCCACTCAGACCCAAGTAAACACACACACAGGGGCTTATATTAATTATGAACTGGATGGCCTATGGCTCACGCTTCTTTCTAACTAGCTTGCATATCTTAAATTAACCTATTTCTATTAATCTATGTTTTGCCATGTGTTCTGTGGCTTTTACCGGTCCTGCTGGCTTGCTGTTCCTTGGTCAGCAGGCTAGCATCTCTCCCTGCTCTGCCTTTCTTCTTCCTGTTTGTCTCTTCAATTTCCTGCCTAGCTATAACCTGACTTGCCATAAGACAAACGGCTCTACTTATCAACCAATCAGAGCAACACATATTCACAGCATACAGAAAGGCATCCCACAGTATAAGGCTTCTATTTTTATATCATTTCCTGCTTCCCTTCAAGCTTCCTGGCCTCTATAGACTCAAAGATAAATTATCAAATCTACAGATTCAAAAATAGGATCCACTCATGAGAGAAAACTGGTACCATTGTGCATCTGTGTCTAGGTTGACATTACTCTGTATAAAGTTGTCTAGTCAATCAATTTTCTTGACAAATTAATAACTTCATTTTTTATAGCTGAATAAAATTCCATTGTGTATGTATACCACATCTTCATTATTCACTTATTAGTTGATGAACATAGAGGTTCATTCTTTTTTTTTTTTTTTGCTCTTGTGAATAGTGCAGCAATGAACGTGAACATACAAATATTTTTCTGCTATGATACAGAATCTTTTGCACATACATACAAAGGTTAAGTGGATCATATCTTATATATATTTTTAGTTCTTAAAGATTACCACAAATGAGCCACATGTGGTGATATACATCCCAGCTCTCTGAATGCAGAATCAAAGAAATCCTTACCTATGCAGTAAGCATCATGCCAAACTGAAATACCAAGTGAGATAGTATCAAAAAAGAATGCTCTGCATTGAATACAGTAATTTCTCTGCCAATTTATACTCCCAGAAACAGTAGAAAAGCTTTGCCCTTTTCCACATCCTCACCATCATTAGCTTTAATTTATTATAGTCTCATTCTTAGTCTTTCTGATTGGAATGAAATGTAATATCAAAACTAAATGGATATGAATAGGAAACTTAAAAGTTGGAACATTCATAATTACAGGTGATGTAATTCTAAACATACCAGACCCTAAATTCTCAACTACAAAATTCATTGAGTTTATAAATACTTTCAGTAACATTGCAACATATAACATATGAAAAATTTAGTAGTTGGCTGGGTGTGGTGGCACATGCCTTTAATCCCAACACTCGAGAGTAAGAGGCAGGGAGATCTCTGTGAGTTCGAGGCCAGCCTAGTCTACAGAGTGAGTTCCAGGATAGGCTCCAAAGCTACACAAAGAAACCCTGTTTCAAAAAAAAAAAATAAAAATAAAAAAAGAAAGAAAAAGAAAAAGAAAAATTTAGTAGTCATCCTACATAAACAATGACAGGTTGAGGAAGAAATCAGGGAAACAATCCTGTTTACTATAGGCTCAAAACAAAAACAAATGAAAAATCTCAGGCAAATTTAATCATTGCAGTAAAATACCTCTCTGATGAAAACTTTCAAACACTGAAGAAAGAAGTGGAAGAAGACATTAGAAGATGAAAAGGCCTCCCATGCTCCTGCATTTTTAGGATTGATACTGTCAAAATGACCATTCTACCAACATTAATATATAGATGCTTTTGGCATTCTTTATTTCTCTGTAGCTAGAGTTTTCCTGCCTGGCCCACAGTCAGGACAAATCTTTGTCACCCACCAGTCCCACAGCCACTCAGACCCAACCAAGTAAACACAGAAACTAATATTGTTTACAAACTGTATGGCCATGGCAGGCTTCTTGCTAACTGTTCTTCTAGCTTAAATTAATTCATTTTTATAAGTCTATACCTTGTCACATGGCTCGTGGCTTACCGGTATCTTCACATGCTGCTTGTCCTGGCAGTGGCTGGTAGTGACTCCTGTCTTCCTGTTCTTTCTTTTCTCCCCTCTGTCAGTCCTGCCTATACTTTCTGCCTAGCCACAGGCCAATCAGTGTTTTATTTACTAACCAATCAGAGCAACACATTTGCCATACAGAACATCCCACAGCATTTCTCTTTGAACATTGACAGGTTGATTTTAGTATATGAGGGGGCTGATTTATTTTATTAGATTTTGATTGATTTTTATCAATCTTGTATCAAGTTATTTAATTTATTTTCCATTTGTTAAATTCTCTTATTATGTCTTTGAATAAGTTCTCGATGCACTGGTAATTCTTCAGTCGTTCTTGGACCAAAATCACTGATAGGTCTTTTGATGACATCATAAATAATCACATAATTTTGTTTCTTTTCATTCACCTTTTCCCCTCTGACTGCATTGTGAACTGTGAATCTTATAGATCACTGATTATGTTTCTGATTGACCAGTTTTGCTTTTAAGTATCTCCAGTACATTTTGTTTTGTTTTGTTTTGTTACATTGTTTTTAGCTCTCATATCTCCTTTTGGATTTTCTTTTAATTTTCTGCTAGTTACTTTATTATTTCTCTCTCTCCTCTTCTCCTCTTCTCTCCTTCTCCTCTCCTCTCCTCTCCTCTCCTCTTCTCTTCTCTCTCTCTGTCCTGTGTGTGTGTGTGTGTGTGTATGTGTGTGTGTGTGTGTGTGTGTGTGTGTGTAGAGAGAGAGAGAGTGACAGACAGACAGACACAGAGAGAAGAAAGACACATACAGAGAGATGGAGATAGAGAAGGGGAGTTCGCTTGTGTGCCTATGACATGTTTGTGCATATGAACATGAGCATTTTCATGTCAAGATGCACATAGAGGTTAGAGGACCACTTTAAAAGTTGGGTTCTCTCCATGAACTGTGGATGCTGCAGGCTGAACTCAGATGTCTTGTTTGGACAGAAATCTTTACCACTCTTTACCACCCAGTCATCTGAACATAACACATGTGAGAAATTTTTTACTTCAGTTTCATTGTTTTACCTTCATCTGATAATTTTCTTCATTTGCAATTTGGTAAATTTTATTAAAATCATTATTTTTAATTTTGTTTCATATAAGTCATTAGCTTACATTTATCAATCTTTAGAATCTGTTACTAATGTCTTATTTTTTCTTTTTAATGAGAAAAATCTTTCTTTAGCTCTTCTTATATAGATTTACATCTCTATTGACAGATTTGACACATCCATCTTCAGAGACTGGGTTTGCTGGGGAATATTTCCATTTGAGTGGGCTTGTTTGGAAGTTCTATGGTAACTTAATTTTATATTCTGATATAATATTAGAGAGCTTCAAAGTCCAGAGTGAAAATGAGCTTCTTTAGTGACCCTCCTTTTTGGTAGTACCCAACCTGGACGTAAAATTCACCAAGCAGCAAGGATGAAAAATCATTGCCATATTCTGTACAGGAAGTATTAGCCTTATCTCCTCTCTTTGTAACTAAGAAACCACAGATGTTTCAGTCTCGGTGTTACTGATGATGCAAAAGTCAGTCAAATGCCCAGAACATAGAGCTACATAGATATCAAATGCTATTTCTTGTTCAACTTCAAGTATAGATACTATAAGAATAATAATGATTCATATAATTAATATTACAAAACCTTGGCATGAGACCATTGTGGTCAGAGAATCTTATTTGTCCTGATCAACCAGAGTTCCTACTGACTCTTACCAAGGTGTTTCACAGTCTCCCTTTTCAGTTTCCTTAGCTTGTCAGGAGATTCTTTCATGTGTGGATGGATAAATGTTCCAGTTGGTGTGCACATGTAGGACTTCCAGTGGGCAGTCCTCTTCCACCACTTTAGCTTATTTCATTATTTGTGCTCAATTTAGGTCTTTGTGGAAATCTGGTGAGTCAGACTAACATTTCTAAAGCAGTTTTCTAAAATCTTGTTTTGTATTTGTCATAAGAGAATGAAGACATAAAAGAAGGCTTTGCTTCAGGCCTATATTCAGTGACTCTCAAGATCCTAACCTGAATCATAATGTAGCATGAGGCCAAAACCTCTGAGTGACAGATATCAACCTCTCTATAATCTTTCAAAGATGAAGATGCAAAATCACAGTGGTTTCTAGGCAAAAACTGGTAGGTCTGGAGCAAGGGAAAGAGAGAACTACCCAAGTTTTACTGACTCTCACTCATCTCAGACCTCGTTAAAGAAGTGACTTAGAAACCAGCTTTATAGTCTATCTTTCTAACAGATGAAGTAGTGTGTATGTGTGTGTGTGTAATATACTTCTTACTTGTCCCTCAAGATTCCATAGTTTTTGTATACACAAATACTAATGTGTGTGTGTGTGTGTGTGTGTGTATCAAAATGTTTTCACCTGTTCTCAAGAGAAACTATTTTGAGACTTTTTAAATTAAAAAATAGAGGTCATGAACTTGAAAAAGAGAAAGGAGGGGTATACCTGGAAGGGCTTTCAGGGAGGAAAGGGAAGGGGAAATGATGTAATAATATAATCTCCAAAAAACACAACTAATTTAAAAAGGAAGAAGTTAAGAAATAAAAACAGTTGATGAATAGAGTAAGCATGTATGCAAAAATGTTGATAATTAACATCTTTTTTTTTTTTTTTTTTTTTGGATTTTTCGAGACAGGGTTTCTCTGCGTAGCTTTGCGCCTTTCCTGGAGCTCACTTGGTAGGCCAGGCTGGCCTCGAACTCAGAGATCCACCTGGCTCTGCCTCCTGAGTGCTGGGATTAAAGGCGTGCACCACCACTGCCCGGTGAACATCTTTTAAAATAAGGGAAATGCAGAAGAAATAAGAAAGGATGAAGCCTATCCTCAAAAATACTTAAAATTTATCAAATGGAGTTTTAGAAGTAAAAATAACTGTGTGCTATAGGACTCAGTACTTGGACTGAACATTTAATTGGACAGAGCAGCTGACATAATTACTTAAATGAAGGACAGAGTAAGGGAAACATCCTTATATGGAAGTTCATGGCCTAACAATCAAGAAAAAATAAAAAAGTAAGAACAATACGGTATACTCCATGTTGTAATATGCTTAATATCAGAGTCACAGGGGAATGCAACAGAGTTTAATGATAATAATAAGCTGCTGTGGGATGTCTTTCTGCATGCTGTATTCACAGATGTGTGACTCCCAATTTGATAATAAATAAAACTGTTTTGGCCTATGGCAAGAAAGCTTACAGCCAGGTGGAAAAACCAAGCAGAGATACAGAGAGAGGAAGGACGAAGTCGGGAGAGATGCCAGACACTGCCAAAGGAGCAACAAGATGCCCGCAGACTAGTAATGCCACAGCCATGTGGCAACATATAGATGAATAGGAACGGGTTAATTTAAGATGAAAGAGTTAGCTAGCCAGAAACTGGAGCCATAGGCCATACAGTTTGTAATTAATATAAGCCTCTGAGTGATGATTTTATAAGTGTCTGCAGGACTGCAGGTGGGAGAGGTTTGTCTGAACTGCTGGGCAAGGCAGGACCAGAGAAATTTTGGGCTTCATTAAGCCACATTGTTAGTTGTAGGGACTGTATGAAAAAAGAAAAGATTTCAAACTACCTCTTCAGAGTGGATAACATGCCTCTTAAGAATACTTTCTTCTTCTTCTTCTTCTTCTTCTTCTTCTTCTTCTTCTTCTTCTTCTTCTTCTTCTTCTTCTTCTTCTTCTTCTTCTTCTTCTTCTCCTCCTCCTCCTCCTCCTCCTCCTCCTCCTCCTCCTCCTCCTCCTCCACCTCCTCCTCCTCCTTCTTCTTCTTCTTCCTTCTTCTCCTTCTCCTTCTCCTCCTCCTCCTCCTTCCTTCTTCTTCTCCTTCTCCTTCTCCTCCTCCTCCTCCTCCTTCTTTTTCTTCTTCTTCTTCTCCTCCTCTTCCTTCTTTTTCTTCTTTTCCCTCTTCTTCTTAATTCTATGTTTTGTTTTGTTTCCCATAATCAGTTTTCTTAAGTTGAGTTTATTTATTCTTCAAACATTCATTTTTCTTCCAGGTCAAGTGTTTGGCTGAGCAATACAATATATATTTTTTGTTTTTATAATTATATTTTTCTTCCTCAGGATTTCACTAAGTTGCTGGATATGACATCTCTTTGTACCCAGAGAAGCATTTTGATTTGTGGATGCTTGGTCAGGAGTTGTTTGTAATCAGTCACCTTGGGTCAGTTGGTTTCATTTGGTTTTGTTTACAGTTAATTTTAATGGTTTTTCCTTTTAAGCTTTACAGTAGTTAAAAATTAATTTATGCTGCACCATTTCCTAGCTATATAATTGTGTTTGTCTGCTTATTTACTAACACTGCCAAGATACATACATTCATGGGAACGTTTAGTGCTGTTGAGCCTCATCGCATTTGGTGTGTCTGGAAAAGCCTTCATGTCTCTTTGGTTGTATAAGTTCATTCTCTTGGCAAATGTGTTCCTGATTGTCACATTATTTTATATGGCACTTCTAATAAACTAGCACCCCCGATTGTATGGGTATGCTTCCTGTATCATTCTTTTAATTCTTATACTAAAGCATACAATTTGTGTAATACTATGTATTTTCTATACGCTACCATTTTTCTATTTTTTTTTTCTTTTTGAAGTGCAGAGTGTTGTTTCCAGTTTCTGGACAGAAACAGCTAAGTCTCACAACTGGACACTGTGTGAGAAAAAACAGAGCTATAAATGATTCACAGACTATGACCACCAGTCATTTGCAAAGCCTCATCTATACCATGAGTCGAACGGCTCTAATGAACTTCTTTTTACAATTTTTTTCTGTATGGATTTATCATTGCTTTACAAGGAATTCCTCAAAACTGTTGTGAGTGAAGTAGAAGTTGAATTAATGCCATTTTCAAATTTTGATGCCACTGGCAGAGTTATTTACAAAATACTTGTTCCCATTTATATTTAGATGCAACTCAAAACCTACATCAGGATATAATCAGAGGTATTTTCAACTTTGAAAACACCCATTTCTTCCTGCATTTGCCTTATAATGCATAGAAGAAGGAACACATTTTCCATTTCTTAAATGTCTTTAGTCATGTTTTATTTGCAATCATATAATTTTGAAGTTCTTTTTGCTGCAAAGCAAACACACACACCAATTAGAGATAATGTATTAATGGACTCCTTATTCTACTAAAGCTAATCTTAAAACAGAAATATGGCAAGCCATAATGCCATCCGTGGGTCCATTGAGGGCTGCAAAGTTAATGAAGCAAGACAAACATTCTGAATCTACACCTGTGGGTCAACTTTCCATCTGGTAAAGGGGAGAAGCCTATAAAATAACCCAGTAACATATATACAATATGGGGCATGCTTACAATCTTATCTGCAAGACAAATGACTACTAAATACCAGGCTTCTGCCTAAGCACATGACATACATCTGACCTTATCTAATATCTATAGCTGCCTAGAACAGTTACTGTTGTTATGATTATTCCAACTTCACATATCAAATAATAAAAGACAAAGGATTAAAAGATGGTACAGTAATAGGGCTGTGGTGACGTCTGGGCCCAAACTGCTGCCAAGGGCCATGTCTGAGTCCTTGGAGCTGCTGGAGTTGGGGGTCTGCGATGATGTCCATGGACCGTGTTAGCACAAGGGCTCATTGGAGCCATGCTACACTGAGCCAGCACCATCATTCACTGGCCCTGGGATAGCTGGCCCTGCCCCTGGGTGGATAGTATAGTAGGGAAGCTGGCCCTGCCCCCTCAGGGGAGAGTACTCAGGAAAGGTAGTTCCATCCTTCACCACAGGAGTGCACCTCACCTGGCCAGCACACTGGAGACAGCTCTGAGGGCCCAAGAGCAACAGCAGACCCACCCACCCTTGTTCTACCATTCAATATGCAATAGCAGGGATGAGGGAAAGATGCCTTCCTACCTCAGTCCCTTGCTACCTGTCACAAGTGAGAGAGTTGGCCCCTGGGTCACAAGAGTGAGAGAACTAACCCTGCCCCTCATCAACTGCAGCACACAGAAGAGTGGGCCCTGCACCCCATCTGGGCAGCATACTAGATCTGACCCTGTTATTGGGGGTGCGGGGTGGGGACATAGGTGAGCCAGCCCAGAGGGCTTGAGGACAGGAGAGCTTACTCCCCACCCCATATGTCCCCTACAGCAATCAGGAGAGAGGTTCCTGCACCCTGCCTGGACAAAAGAGAAGAGCTGGCTCTGGGAATATGAATGTGGATGACCTGGATCTGAGGACCTGAGAGCAGGAGAACTGGCCCTGCTCCTTGCTACAGGCTGCAATGGGTGAGCTAGCCAAGGCAGTGCTGAAGAGCTTGCCTCGGTACTGACCATGAGGGAAAATTGGTAGGCTGATCAATCTAGGTACCACCCAGGCCCAGAATTAGGACTTAATTAGCCCACCCAGACCAACATCCACTGAATCTATGAACTGTTGGAACATGCAAAGGGAAAGAATCTACAGATCCAAAGCAGCAGGATCTCCATGACACAGTACAACAGAATATCTAAGAAGCAGCCCAGTGAGAGCCCATTATTGGTGGTGTAGCAGAAACCAGAAGCCTTGAGTCAGACCAATGACTCAGGCAATGAACACTTGCAAGTAAAGATGGATCGACTGAAGCTAAACTGTATGAAAAGAAAGTTAGGGTCAGAGAGATGGGTCCAAGCACAGATACACTTCTCTAGGACTTGTCCCCCAGAAACCCATTTCTTCTTTTAAAAAAAAAAAAAAAAAAAAAAAAAAGCTCCAACTTACACAATAATGGCAACTCTGCCTCATGATCCAATCACTTCCTTAAAGCCCCACCTGAGAACCAGGACAAACTATACACTACGTGAGACTTTGACTGGACTCTTTATATACAATATCAATAATCCAAAGAAAGTTCAAAGAAGTTTCACACATGTCTTCACACATATATCTCATTGAACCCACCTTCTTTTTAATAACTCCTTTATTGAGGGTTAGATTCTGAGTAAATCAGAGTATAACATAATTTACAAATCCAAAATCTTTTCTCAAGAATGTCTGATTTAGCTTGTTACAGTACCAGGGTTCCCATGAAGAACATAATTGATAGAATGAATATATACATTTCAATGGAGTTGTTGCATTTGCTTACATAGTAATGTCTGGAAAGTCCAACAGTAGTTGTCTTCACACTAGAGAAGATAAGAACCCATAAGACTAGACACTTCAGGGGTCCTATTGTGGCACTGTAAGTCTGGAGGATTCCTGAAGAGCTATGGGTCCTTTATTCCACATGGAAGACCAAAGAACTTGCTTTCTGACACTTGATAAGGATGTAGCAGTAGCCCAAGAACAATATAAGGTAGATGAACTTGCAAACATGGTCATGAAATCACTCCCAGAATGAAAGGCAATGAAGGAAAGAAAAAAACAACAGTGAAGTTTTTCCCAGAAAGTTCTGCTTTCATTTAATGTGGCTCTTCCTGTATCAAATAACCTGATGAAAAAAAGTCCCTTACAGGTGTGCTCAGTGGGGTTCTCTTAGTTGATTCCACATCCACTCTAGTTGATAATAAATATTAATCATTGTGACTTGTATAGAATAAAAAAGAGATCATTTTATTATTTAAATGACACTTAAATATTTAAAAATTCTAACTAAAGGTAAAATAATAGCAACATATTTCTGTGAATGACATATATACTGACTGTAAAAATTAGAAGTCCTGTATTCAGTCCAAACAATTTCTTATATGTTTTCAGCTCAACAAATTTATTTTTAAGTCTCCTACCCTCCAATGAAGCAATGTAGACATGGCTAGTTAGGAGGTGTCATCATCTTACATCCTAAGATTGAAACTCCACCATGGACTGTTGCTTCTGATTTTAGAAAAACATAGAGCTGTCAATCTCTATGATTTGAAAAAAGTCTCTGCCTATTGAATTACATTGGAATTTAATTTCTGTTAATGAGTTGGAAAGTGTGTACTTCTGTATCTTTGGCTTTTAGAAGATTCACATATGTTGTATGTGCTAAACACGTACCTTCATCTCTGAAAATGCTCAAGCAGACCTTTACACACAGGTCTGAGCACAAGTTTCACGTTTTAATTCAAATATTGTAACATTTTGTCTGATTGGATTTGTATTCAGTCATCTCAAATAATACATGAACATCAACTATGGGAAGAGGCAACATAAGGAAGCAGATAAGCAAGAACAGGCTTGTGGTGCAGAGAGCAATAAAAACAATAGCTATAACATGTGTAAAATGACAATACAGATGGTAGATTTTTGTGTATCTGAGAAAAAAATCAGCTGAAAGTATTCTGCTGAAGCACCTCATTCCTTCACTAACACAGAATTATACACAGTTAAAATCTGTCTTCATCTTCTTTTCTCTCTCAGCAGCATGGCCTGATTTTGTGAAATGTGTTCTCCTTATCTGAACAGAACCTGTTCCTCATACAGCACAGTTCACGTTCCTTCATCTTTTATCCTGACACTCATTTTCTGAGTCCATTTTAAGGTAGGACTGTCTTTCTTTTTATGTCTTTTTATAATTTTTAATCTTTTCTCCTGCCCCTTTATGTTTTTTTTGCATCATGGTTTTTGTTTAATCAAAATTTCATTTCCAGAGCTAAAGAGATGTCTTAAGTTGTCAAGAGTGCTTGCTGCTCTGGAAGAGTGCAGTTTGGTTTCCTGGTCTATTTCAGATGGCTCTAAACCTTCTGTGCCTTCATTCTGGAGGGCCCCAATGTCCTCTGGCTTCCTTAGTCTCCTATATTCTCGTGTTGCACATAAACAGGCACACAAACAGATGTGAATACATCATTAAAAACAATATGTTTATTTTGGAAGAGTTCAACTCACCAGATCATTTGTGTTTGTTTCCCAATGGTCAAAGTAAGTCTTTTAGGGATACCTGGAAGCAAGAAATGTTCAGAGTGCTTCTAGGTGGAAAGCCAAGAGCCCCACAAAGGCTCAGATTGCTTTGTTTTATGTGATAAAAGAACTCACACAACCCAAAATGGACTGCTAATGCAAACCCAGCAGGAGAAAACTATTTGGGGTCTAAGTATCAGGCTAGCCCAGGGAGTATTCCTGTCTGTTTGGCTTATATCATAGTCCTTATTCACAGGGCTTCAACTTGATGGGACTTGGAGTCACCTAGGAGACACTCTTTGGGGCATGCCTGTGAGGACATTTCCAGAAAGGTTTTGCTGAAAAGGATAGACCCACCCTGGATGTAGGTGGCACCATCCAATGATGGAGAAGCCAAATAAAGCACCATTCTCTCTCTTCTTCCTCCTCTTCTCTTCTCTTCTCTTCTCGTCTCGTCTCGTCTCTTCTCTTCCTTCTTCTTCTTCTTCTTCTTCTTCTTCTTCTTCTTCTTCTTCTTCTTCTTCTTCTTCTTCTTCTTCTTTTTCTTCTTTTCTCTCTCTCTCTCTCTCTCTCTCTCTCTCTCTCTCTCTCTCTCTCTCTCTCTCTCTCTCTCCTTTCCTTTCCTCCTCTCATCTTTCCTCTCTTCTTCCATTATTGCAACTACCTCACACTCCTGCAGTCATAGCTTCCTACACATGATGGACTGTATCCTTCCTTAAACACAAGCAGAATAATCCTTTCCTTCCTAACTTACATTTGTTGAGTATTATTTCAAGGTAATGAGAAAAGTAACTAATTCATCATGTATCTTCTCCTAGGCTTGGCACTTCATCTTGGTTCCTAGGAGCCTCCTTCTACTGAGGCCAATGTCCCATGCTGATTCTTTTCCTAGTAGCATAGGTTGTGATAGAGAATTTGAAATGAGTTCCTACCTGCTGCCACTGCTTTTCCTTGTCTGCAGCTTACATGAACTACATGATAGCCTTACAAGCTATCATGTACCATGACTCCACTTGCCAACAGGCTTGTGTATGATATCACATGCCCAACCAATTGAGGGTTTGTTGATTCCTGGGAATATTTTGTTTATTTTATAAAAATATTTTATGCTGATATAAAAAAATATTTTCTCTGCATAGTCGCATCATCTACATAGCAGCTTTCAAGGATGAATCCCTCACAGTGTCCTCATCATATTGACCTTTGAAGTAACTCATGTATGGTATAGTTTGCCAGTTATTGGACTTGATAGGAATTTTACACTATATGTCTGGTTTTTTTTTACGAGAATAATGCATTTGAGTTTCACCAGTGCTGCTGCATGTATAAGAAGATCCTTCTTGTTTTCTGTATAATTACTTTTGACAACTATTTGATACAATTAATTATTTCAGTTGATGCCGTTGGAAGCAATTACAGATAAGCAGTTCATGAGGACACTGTTTAGTTTACTTGAGCAAACACATAGCAGCTTGCTCTCTGTGTTGCGTGTTTGCTGTGTATTAAATGCACAGCAGCACTTGCCTGTCTTCCACAGGGACAGGACCAGCTCCCATCTCTGCAGGTACCATTTGAGAGCTCTAGTTGTCCTGAACTTCCATCCAACTTTGGATTGTCAGGTGGTTTTCTCTCTGCCCATTCTGCAGATGTGGTTACAGCATCATTTGTCCTGCTTCTTCTTCTCTGTCAATAGTTAGTCCAATCCTGTCTCCTAAATAAGCACCTGATCCACTGGTGAGACAATTTACTTCATCATATTTCCATAACAAATATGAGCTGGAGTTGTGGCTCAGTGGCAGACCACTGGATGACATCCTGAGCACCATAAAAAAAAATAAAATAAAAACACAGATAGTGGAGAGACATACTGAGGTTTACTGAAAGCCAACAATTGCATCCAAACTGTAGAAGAGTGATGTGAAATGCTGTCTTCTGTGTGTGACATGCATATTATAAACATATAGCAATTATGATTACCCACATAACGATCAAGTCAAAATGTTCTGTTGTTGATGGAAATGACCTTCTCCAGGCACTATCCTTCACTGAATAGTTATTACCAGTTGGTAGTGACTTGGCATGGAGGCTCACTCTGTGTATGTGTGTGTGTGTGTGTGTGTGTATTTGGTCATTTGTATAGGTTGTACATAGTCCAGTAGATGACCCCATTCTTAGGCACATGTGAGTAGCATTAACTGGACTTAACAAGTTTTCAAAAACACAGCAAAAAAGGGGACACAAAGTTGGGAGAGGGATGTGGCAGAGGTTTAGCATGGAAATAAAAAGCTAGAAATGGCAATGGATATGATCATATTTCATTGTATATCTGAATGAAATTCTTAAAAATTAAAAAATAACAAAGAAATCTTGAAAATATGTGTCAGATACTCTTTCTGATAAGATATTTCATAATGAATTTGATATCTAAATTACCCAATTCTGGGTATTTAAATTCTAGTGACAGGTTCACTCTGTTGAAGTTCTTTTTCTGTTATTTAAGCCGCTTCACTCTTAACATGAACTAGTATGTAATTACTGATACTTCTGTGACAATTAGGACAGGTCATGACACATTTACTTATTTGTGGATACCTTGTTTTCACTACCAAACTATTAGCTACTAGAGCACCTAAGCCATACCCCTTCAATGACTTTTGCGAAAAATAAAAACCTGGATAAGAGTAATAAGTTTTCTAAATGATTCTGAAATCATAATGATCTCAGTTGAATGATACAGCTGAAAAACACTTGAGGCCATATAAAGAAATGTTTAAGTCAATTTTGCTACATTGTTAATTACTAGTATTAAAATGGCAATCTTACTAGTACTCTAATCTTAATGGTCCTCATTGGAGGTGATGCTACTATTCATAGGACATTGTCGACACACAGAGATATCTGTGAAATATGCCAAGAATCGTGTGGCATATCATATAGTGCAAAGGGAAATGCCACAAAACATAAAAATCTAACAAAAAGATATAAAGAAATTTTGTAGTTCAAAATTGACCGTATTAATTCTTTGAGCTTTATTTTCATGTTTTGCTGAGATGGCTATGCCCAAGACCTATAGGGTTCACTAAGAGTCTATTCTTGATTGATCTCAGTGATCCATAAAAAGCCAATTTCATCTTTATCCTCATGATCATCACTATCATCAGCAACAATAGCACTCTGAAATTACATATTGAGGAGGTTTAAAGATGTTAGCCAAATAAGAAAAGAATCTTGAACATTTGAAACCCATTTATCAAGACACTTAGAGAACCAACATCATCATTGACATCATTCAAATCTCTCAGTCAATATATCTACTTTGCTACCTGCATAAATATAGTTAAGGACATAAAATATTTTAGAAAGACAGGTTATTTTTCTCGTTATACACCAATATTTTCTGGGATCAAGTTATCTGTATTTCCTATTTTATGACCTCTTAGTCTTATAAATTGTCATGCTGCAGCCTTTTGTGTAGAGTTTTGAATTTCTAAAGTAACATGTGTAAGAGATTTTCAGTGAAAGAAAACTCAGATCCACCCCAAAGTAGTCGGATATTTAAGAGAATTTACTTATGAAACAAATATAAGGTAGCACATTATCTCTCTGAGGTTCTTATGGGAAGCATATAAAAAAGAAAAAAGATTCCCTAAAGTGTACAATGTCTATTGAGCATTAGGTAAAATAATTATTCCCCAATCAGTGACTTAAACACTGGTGTATTCATGACCTAACATCTCAGGGTATTGGGTCTCAGAGTACAGCCTGGCTGAGCATTTTCCTCTGAGTCTTACTAGGCTGTAAATTATGTGTTGTTAGACCATGGTCTCATCTGCAGACCCAAGTAAGAACAAAACCACTTTGACCCCCTTTCACATTCCTAAAATGATTGGTCTGCTGCTATCTGTACATCTGAGAGTCCTAGCATCTGTCTGTCTACTGTGAGTCTCCCACAGGCCGCTGTTGGCTAGAAAATCCCCTACTCTGTTATATTAATAAGGAAATGCTCTGAACTTTCCTGTTTCATCAATGACATGCCTCTGAAGCACTGAAGGAGTTGATTAAATCATTACATTCTATAATTGACTTTCTCACTTTTTTGTTTCAACATTGAACCTTAATGATTTATGAAATTTTGCTCAAAGTTTGAGACAGATTTTCAATTTGGGAAGGTGTAAACTAATGTTTTTAAAATTGGTTTTGATTAGCTTTTATTTCTAAAAGAAAGTAGTATATTTAAGTGTAGTTTTTCTTCATTTTTCAGAAACATGACTGTTTTCTCTGACTTATGGAAACAAACACTACACATACAGATTTGTTTAAAGAAAGTTCAATAAGCCCTATAAAAATATATATCCCAGTTAAGCTTTACATGTGCTTCCTCAGCAACAGGGAGAAGGAGGGATCATTAGCTTTCAATGTATAAGGAGCCTGGTTACCAGATTCTAAAAGAAAAAGAAAAAGAATTATTGGGAAATAAGCCATATGCAAGTCATATAAAATGTACTATTTCAGGTAAAATATAGCTGAAAACTCAATGTAGATCTCAGATTAAGCCTATCACTGGAAAAATTGGACATATTAAAAAGTCTGGTTATAATACCACATTAAAGAGAGAAGTGGATGAAAGGAATGAAGGAGTACAAACTGTAGTTTATATTTATATATGAAGACAGCATGATGAAATCCATTGCTGTGTATGCTAACTTAAAAATATAATCAAATGATATTACTACAGATTTAACAACTTGATATACATATAAGCAACAAGAAACAAAAAAAGTAAAATGCAAATAGTAAACAGCTTACTTTAATAAATTTGTCTCATTTTAATAAGATGCCCTGATTTTAATTTCATGCTTGCTTCTTTTTCACCTGAAAAATAAAATAAAATAAGTCATGTTCTTTTTCACATTGGTATTTGTTACTTTTGAAACATAGTTGTACTTCCTTCTGGAGTATAGTGTGATTAAACTGATAATGTAATTTACAAAGTGTGATGATCAAACTAGGAACATTTTTATTTCCCTAAAATTGCATCACCTTGTACTGGTTAGTTTCAAAATCTTCTGGTCATTTGTAAAATATTTATAATATATTCTTATAAATTTATACTCTAATACCATTCATATATATAGTTATTTGCCTATTGATATTCCATCTAGACATACAATCTATTGTTGAAAGTAGGGCTTTTCAGTAACCTAATATTATTTTACTGCTACTTCTCTCACACTGATATCTCAATATAGATTTCATATATTTAGATATTCTGGTGTTAGGTACATACATATTTATAATACTTTTATTGCATCTCAAAGAAGTGACAGTTTTAACATATATGGCTTTGACTCCTAGAAATTTTTTACTTAAAGATAATATTTTATGATATAAATCAAAGTTCATGTAAATGGAGTTAATATTTGGATATAGACCACAGCAGGTAGCGAATAGTATTATGCTTAGGCATCCCAGGGAGGGGGGGGTCCAAAACTGAAGAAAAATCCCCAAATAAGTGATTCCTTAGCCATATCAGAGGAAGTATGGCCATGATAACACCATGATATTGGAGTTCTGGACCCTTAATCTGACAGACAATAAATTAATATTTTTAAGGAATTACATTTGTGTTACGTAAGGTAGAGATGACAGAAAACCCACAGAGGGACTTACATCCTAGGGTGAAATTAGATACTTTTAATAAGCAATGGGAATAAAAGCTAGAAAACAGCATGAAAAGGAAAATACCAAGATCTTCATATGATCATATGGGGCAATAAGAAACACACTACATCAATGGCAGATACCAAACCTGCAAGCCTTACCAGTTTTACAAATATGTTACACTGGTTTGCACTGCTTATCCCATCTAACCTGTTGAATACACTGGCCTTAGATTGGAATGTTTTCAACTATCACCTAGTTCATTGTCAATGATGACGATCCATACGCTGTTGTTTTATCTTCCATCTTCTGAATTCTGTCTTTCGGCTTTTCTTTTTCATCATACATTATAAAACAGACAAAGAAGCCACATGCGGGTATACAATGTCTTAGAAATAGTCACTAACCCTCAAAACATATAAGCGGTGAGAGCGACTTGATTCCTTAGACTGTTTTGGAAAAGAGATGTAAACTGTTTTCTGGGGCTTCAGATAATTTCAGTGTCGTGTGATATGATTCAATAGTGATGAATGAAGTGAAACAAGGATTTCAACATGAACAAACATACAGAGTTAATCTGCTTTTGCTGTATGGGAGAAACAAGAGAAATGGAAGTAAAGAAATGAGCTTCATTCATACCTGAGTTACTGTGATGTAAGCAAATGAGCGTGAGGAAGTCAGTCATACATTGAGGAGGAAGGCAAAAACAAGTTTGCCTGAGATAGTGGAGAATCAGTCAGGAAGAACTTCAGTCAGTTGACATGTTCTGCACTCATGAAAGCCCCTGCTGCTAGGCACAAAAATCTAGAATTAACTCCATGAAAACCAAACAAAAGAAAGAATTTGTATTCTATTCATCCTGTGTGGCTTTGAATAAAAATCTTTGCTCAGAATATGGGTGTTAGAGATGAGTCGTGGGTCAGGGCATAGCTGGAAGGAACATGAATATCACCTTTGCCATTGGTCTTTCAGTAATTCTTTTTCCTGAAGGAGAATAGCTCAAATGACTACTAGATGCACATATGTAGCCCATAATTCTTAACAGTTGTTTAGATGTGGGGGAGTGCCATGCTCTTTAATAGTTCTGTTGTATTAGGTGTCTCTAAACAGGTTTGGATGTATTTTAACGTAGTTTCAAAAGAGTGGGCCTGGGTTTTAAGTGGTTGGGATGAGAAATAGTGAATCTGAGAATCACCTGGAAGTCTGTTATTATCACTCTGCAATTTAAAAAAAAAAAAAAACTTTTATTTATTCTTCTATCGTACAATATATCCCAACCTCAGCTCCCCTTGCTCCACTCCTCTCAGTCCCACCCACCTCCTCCTCTCCTAGATCCACTTCCCTTACCTCCCCTCAGAAAAGAGCAGGCTTCCCAAGAACATCAACTGAAAATGGTACATCAAGATACATTAAGACTGGGCACAAATCCTCACATCAAGGCTGGGCAAGGCAATCCAGTAGATGGAAAAGGGCCCCAAAAGCAGGCAAAAGAGTTAGAGACACTCCAACTCCCACGGTCAAGCATCCCTCCAAAACACCAACTCAACAATGATAACATATACTCAGATAATGTTATATCTCTGTAGGAGTTGTTGGCTCTGGAATCATGAGAGTAACACTAGATGGTCTGGCTCAAACTTTCTTTCAAATTGGTTTCCTAATACACACTTTAAAACAAAGTCTAAGGAATAATTCCTAAAACACTCATGTTGATGCAGTCATAAAAATGAAGATTAGTGGAGAATAATACCTTTTCATTGCAACACAAGTCTACACTCTACAGTAATTTTAACCTGCATCAAATTAATCATGGACACTTATTCATCATGATAGAATTTTTACCACAATTTCAGGATATTGTCTTCAAATGTCTCTTTTACTGACTCTTTTTCTTTAGTGGGCTCTTGGCACTCCATGTGGTGGCAATCTGCTTTTCTTACTTGATCACATTTCCCACTTAATAAGACATTTTTGTCACATTAAAGATGTGCACAAAGGGCTAATGGAGTTCAGTTGGTAAAGTGCTTGCTGGGCAAACATAAACGTCTGAGTTTGTTTCTTAGCACCTTTAAAATGGCCCTACATAGTAGTATGTGCTTGTAATCACAAAACTGGGGAGGCTGAGACAACTGATCTACTGTCTGCTACACAGACAATTTAATTAGTAAGCCTCTAGTTCCTATGGCAGATGCTGTCTCAAAGAACAAGGTAGATGCATACAGACACTAACATATATCAATAAATAATAAAAACTAAAAAATATATAACAACATGGGATGAGAGATGGATTTGTGGTTCAGAGAACCAGGATTTGACTTTCAGCACCAAAACTGAGTGGCTCATCATTTCCTGTACCTAGCTCTAGGTGATCTCACCCTCTTCTGTACCCTGACGGCATCTGTAGGCACGTGTATATGCACATACAGAAACATGCATACACATGCACATAAAGAATAAAATAATTATTTTAGTAGAAACAATGTCTGGGGAACAACACCTGTAGTTGATCTATGGCATCCAGATTTATGTTTATTCCCTGGCACATACTTACCAACTAACACAAACACATGCATACTCATATTCACAGATGCACTGCAAAGTAAATTAAAAAGTACCAAAGTTTACAAAATTATGTACTCAAACTTACTCCACAAACACTATGATAATGATAAATAAAAATAAATTAGGTTAACGTTCACCCTCATATAAAAGGGAAAAGCATAAACTAAAAAGAATATCCAGCACTGGATGAAGTAAACAATAAATGGTAATTACTCCAAGTGACAAGTGATGCTTTGACACTGGCAATTTGAAAGGATGAGAGAAAGTAAATGAATAATAACTTCTATGAACTACAAATTAAAGACCATGAGAAAAAGCAATGAATGCATTTTATGTACCTCTCCTAACCTGAATAATTTATCATACGGGTTATTTAAAGGGGGAATTGGAAGAATAGGAGGCTCTTTAGTGAGGTGGGGGTGATAAATAAAGAAGAAGATGGGAGGAAGGTAAAGGGGAATAACAAGATACAAGTTATCTGATAGGGAAAAGGCAAAGTGGGGGCTCCTTATGGAAAGAGGAAGGAGATAAATACAGGAGGAGGGAAGTAGATTGGTAAAATAAACAACGTAAATACCTGAAAAAGCTACAAGAAATCATACAATTAACTACCTAAAAGACAAAAACCTACAAGATATGTAATTAAGTATAAATGTACATGTAAAAAGTTTTAATGAACTTTTCTTATCTGGGGATGGTGATCCCGCCAAGAGACAAAGTCCATTTAAAAACATTCCAATACTGGACACTAGAAACCCACTTTGGACTTTTTGGATAGTGCTGTCAAAAAGATTCCCAACACATACAGCTTATGGGTGTTGCCCTTGGTTACTCTGCAGAGGTGGAAGGTAAGTCCCTACTGCTGAAGGCACTGCATACTTTGGAAGTGAGGCACAGAAGCCACTGAGATGGAACTAACCTGAATGTCCCCTCTCTGAGGACTAGCTTTTATGGTGCTAGAAGGTGCCATTCAAGCTTCCAAAAGAGAGTCAACCAACAGCCCCAAACAACTACAAATCCCATCAATGACCAGCATGGCATGAAAACTCTACACGTGTATTAATGACACACATACCTTTGTTGTAACTAATGGCTCTCTAATTGTCCTTAAGAAACACTCAACAAGACAGATTATGCCTGGACTGAAAACCTACCTAACTACTCAATGAAATCATGGTTATTGGAGAAGAATCTACAACCACTAAGTTACTAAGTCAGTATAATTCCTAATAATAGTCTATAAATATTTGTCCTTACTCTCACAAATAAGTGTCATCTTCATACCTTATGTTTCTCTTTGCAACAGATGGATGAGGGACTTTGGTGTAAGATTGTATCTCCTAGTGATATCCGAAGCTACACCTGTAAAGTCTCACCACCATGACTGCCCAAATGTGAGATGAACAAGGAGGACACCAATGAATATGCCAGACTGGATGTGGGGAAGACCACAGGGCCTCTATCCTACACAAAGAGCTACAAGCCAACAAAATACAGCTGGGAGGGAGAGGGGTGGCCCTCCCCAGAGAAGAGCATAACAATTGGTTGTCCAGTGTCAAACGGTCAGCACAGACAACAAACATACGTGTAACATATGAACTCAGCAGGTTATATTTGGGAACATTCAAATACATTTTTGAAGATGTATTTTTTGAAAATAACTTTTGAAAAGAGAGGCCATGAATTTGAAAGAGAGTAGGGGGGTATATAGGGAGGTTGGAAAGGAAGAAAGGGAAGAGAGGAATATTGTAATTAAAATACAATCTAAAAATATAACGATAATAATTTATTATAAATGGAAAGAAAGAACTGCTGAGAGTTGTTATAAATTAACATATATGAGTTAAGATTTCTTCACCCAAAAGATGCACTTTAGATTTCCATCAGTATTCTTTTTCTTTTTTATTGAGAATTTCAAACTTATATGTAACATATTTTAATCAAATCCACCATTCCTCCATTCCCTTCAATCCTCTTTTTCCCACCACGATTATTTCCCAACTTCATATGCTGGCTCTGCTTTTAAACCCACTGAAACCACTTAGTGTAACCTTTATGTGAGTGATGGTAGGACTATCTACTGCAGCATCGGGAACCTACCAGAGCCCTTATCCCTCTCCCAGTGGCGATCAATTGCAATAGTGCCTCAACTACTTGTGGAACACCATGTGGCACTCTACCATGCATAGTGGAACTTTGGCTAGATTGACTTTGTAAAGGTCTGGTGCATGTAGTCAGCCACCGTGAGTCCATGTGTACAATGCCATTTGCATGTCTGTCAAACACTGATACACAGCAGACTTCCGACTAATAAATAATTTCAATTCATTGTCTATGATAATCCCAAGTATGAAATATGATAGAGTTGTCCTACTTAGAATTTAGTTCTACAGAATCTCTTATTCTCTATACTCTAACCAGCTGTGGTTCTCTCATACTATTGTTTCTTTTTTGGTTTTTTGTTTGTTTTGCTTTTAAGCTTATCTCGTAAGGGCTGAAAGAAGCACTAATCTCTGGCATGAAAATAAAAACACAGGGGGCAGATTATTACTATGACTGTTAAGCAGAATAACAGTATTGATTTTTTTCCCTTGGGTTTGGGTTAGGAATTCAGGTAACAGTACCAGGTAGGAGTTCTCTCTTGCAGAGCAGGCATTAAATCCAACCATAAAATTTTGCACCAGTAGGTATACATATCTTGGCAGACCAGATATTATTGTAGCTAGCAGTGTTCACAAATGAATAATAGAAGAAAAACTAGATATGAGACACTTTTACAGCCACTTTCTTAGAGTCCACAAATATACATTGGAGAAAAGATAGCATCTTCAACAAATGGTGCTAGTCAAACTGGCTAATGAAACTAGATTCTTATCTCTCATTCTTCACAAAACTCAAATCCAAATGGATTAATATTGTGTAAGAAGACTTTTCCTGGGGAAATACCACATGCATTTCTGCTCACCCCAGATAGGAATGTATGACATACCAAAGTTCAATTTGGCAAACGAAAGAGGTTTTTGTTGTTGTTGTTGTTTACTTAAAGTAATATAGGTGAGGAGTTACTTACAAGAGCAGAAATAACTGAAAGACAACTGCATCACCACACCCACTATAGCAAGCATGGCAGCTCACAAAATCTGGGAACCTGGAGTGTGTTGCACAACATACCAGCAACTCAGCAAGTTGAAGAGTACCCTTTCCAAGCAACTCAGTTCTTCTACACTTCATGTATGCAGTTCAGCTGGTTTCTGCTTCTTCCCAGAAGCTGAGCTGGTCTCACAGTCCTCTTTGCAGTTTGGCTTCTCTAAGATTAACTTTCTCCAACTCTACTGTTTACCCTTGGAATGGAAGAACCTAGTGAATCTGTTCACGGAATTCCTGGAGCTATTTTGACTTGTTTACCTTTCTGTTTAAGGATTTTCTTTACAGGATAGAAATTTTCAATCTAGACAAAAGACCTGGCATCCTGAATCTGAAGAGAAAGTATACACTTCAATTTAAAGACACAAGAAAGATTTTCTCAGCAGGACTCCAATGGCACAAGTATTAGGATAAACAATTATTAACGGCACTCCAAGATATTAAAAAGTTTTTGTATGGCAAATGAATCCATTAATATTAAATACTATTTATGATGAAAATAATCACATATATATGTATTTGTTTATACTTATATATCATATTATATATTTAAAGAATATATTATATATAAATATATATTTGTGTTATTTATATGTACAAATATATATAAATAAATATATATATTTAAAAAAGACTAAACTGTGCCACTTGTCATCTGCACATAAACAATCTGGCTATATTTTAGCCAGAACAAGGAGCTAGAGAAATTCCTCAGTGGTTAGAAAAAAATGTATTGCCCTTTCAGAGAACTAGAACTTGTTCCTGGCACCCATGTTGGGTGATTCACAACATATATCTCCAGGTCCACAGAACATGGTCTTCAGTGAGACCCTGATACATGTGAGAATCACTATCCAGCAACTCTGGACCATTGCTTTTTCTATCTTCATGGACACTAACTTGAGATTCTTAACAGTACAGCAGCCCTAAAATGGTCCCATAATAGTCACTGACACTAGTGGAGACACTAGGCCCCTGGATAGATGTTTCATGACCTGTATTTTAGAAACTAAAGACGCATTTTCTATATAAAACACATGAATTACTTGATATCCATATATCTCTCACCTACAGTGACCAAGGTGCTTTTCTGAAGTGCCAGCCTTTGGGGAGAAAAGCTGTTAATACCACAGTTTTGTTGATAAGGAATAAAGGTTCATGGTTGCTTTTACTTCCAATTCGGAAGACTTTCATTGATAAATTAAAATAAGGAATACCTTTTAGGTAGTCAAACCCATCCTCTATTTCAATTTGAACTCTGATTTCTTATATTCACAGTGAAGAGGTGGAATTATTTCGCTTGAGATACAGCCTAACGGAAGAATGACTACTGAAATTTAAAGAGTGATGCCTACACATTGAAATAAAGCAATTATTAGGATTGAGGACCCCACAGATGAGTTCCTGAAATCATATTGGTGGCAAATCATAGACATTTTATTATTGAGAAATTAATTGTTCTTATACAAAGGATAATATAAACATCAACATAAATGAAATAAATGCCTATTATTTTCTATTGCATATTGGTATGGTTTTACTTGACTTTAAGATGTAGAATGAAATATATTCTGTAGTAGTAGAAACAGGTATAAAGCAGGTTCCTTAGGTCCTTGGGAAATGTTGCCCATAGAGGAAAGACAGCCTTATGACCACATTTGTCAGGATATTGCACATCTTTCTTATAAATTGTGCATATGGTACATAGAACCTAGCCAATCTTGGAGAAATATGCAATCTTATCTATAATAGAATAGTGGACAGTTTCAAAGGTAATTCTCTGACTCAGATGGTAATACTGTGTCTCATAATTTGGGAGTAGAAGCTGCATAATATCTCCAACAAAAATTAGTAATATAAAACTCATCAACTGCCATGATGTTGTAAATTTGGGAACCACTACTTTAAAGAGGTACCACTACCATTACAACCTTGAATGTCAACTACTGTAAGGTCTGGTAAGGGGCAATGGAGGGAATGTGAACAGTGGCCCACCTCCTCTGAGAACAGCTGAAAGACAGGCAAAGAGTATTTACTCCCTACAAAGATTGTCTTTTTGGGTTTTCTTATCCATCTGGAATTTCCCTACATACTAGTCTCAAATCTACAGGTCATTTTAACATCTAACCTATGTAGGAATGTTGTCATTGAAGATGAAAAATGGTGTGACTGTAGATCTTGTACTAAAGATCCATGTTTTGTGGAGGGCTGAACTATGAGTTACAGTGCTGATTGTGCTTTGGAGTTTATTGAAGATTGTCAATTCATGTCACCAGGCACAGTGTGCAAAGAAAAACACCTTCTAGGATTGTACAACGGAACTTTGGGTAAGTGTCCTGAAGAGATTCTCTGTCTCTCTCTGTCTCTGTGTGTGTGTGTCCATTAATTAACACCCTAGTAACTATTATTGTAACTGTGATAACAAGGGCAACACATATATGAGATACAATATCCTTGATGTATTCTGTGGATGAATTCAGTATGACAGTGTGATAGAGATTTCCATTATAAAAGATCATCTACTTTGAACTGGAACTCCCCCACATACTATATCTCAGTGAGACCTCCACTTGCCACGGCCTGCGCAGCTGGAGCACAAAATCTGGCGAGGGACACCGAGGTTAAACAGCACTCTAGACACCCAGTTTCAGTTTGTCAGGGAAGCAGCTTTCTTTATTCATACCAACATGGGCTTATATTCCCCTCTAACAGCAGGGGTCAAGGAATGGTTAATCTGTATCCAGAGGCAAGCCAAACACTGTTTTCCAAACAGGAAAAACCACAGGGGAACTGATGCCCAGCACCCTCCAGAACCCAACTGCACATTTTTCACACCAACAACTTAACTGGGACAGGACAAAAAGGGGCATTTAAAATTAAGGCAGCAAACTTACTGCTGCCGACATGCTCTCCCTTTTTATTTTTAAAAGGAACACATCGGCCAGAACAGCCTGTGGAAGATCAGATAGCCCCTGCCTTAGGTCACCTGTTGCAATCCCCAAACTTACCCATCATAGGGGGCTGTCCTTATGCTCCCTGCCTTAGGTCGCATGATGACCACAGGAGTTGCCCGTCTCTGGGTACTATCTGTCCAACATTTGTAACCACACTTGTGCAGATTCATAGGGTGACATGGCTGAAGGGCTTGCTTGGTTACCTGTCGGTGTCAAGTGAACTGGCATTGCCATCGGCATAGCAGAAATTACCCAATTCCCATACCGCCTGCACAGATTAATAAGAGAGAAACAGACCCTGCCCATCTAGTAATCCACCCAGTAGCTTTAGACATTAATTACCATCATGTCTGCTCATTTACAGGAACAACTTGAGTTTCATTAATCCTTACAATAGCATGTGCTAACTGAATTGAATAGTTCAAAAATGTTCCATTATACAAACTTCTGACATTCCATAAACATATAACATATGTTGGTGTATCCACAACATATCTATTTGTTCTTGTAACAGTGCTGCTTGCTGATTAAGCATCAGAATTCCAAAGTGTAATTGTCCCTCAATGTTCGCTGAATGTCCAAGGCACCAGCCACCCTCTCAGATAATGTGTTGATAACGGCAGCCTGTTGAACAGTCTGAGATAATGCAAGCCCAGCAGCTGTAGCAGCAACAGCGGATGCAGCCACAGCTGCAACAATTGCGGCAGTAATTCCAAAGTCTATTCTTCTCCTCTTCAGTTGCAGCGGAAACTGATCAGAAGGACTCTTCAGAGGCATCACTGCAAATGCGGGTATTCTCACAATCACTGCATGGGAATCATTTTCACTCCAGCAATTATTCAAGCTACAATTTAGAACTGAACAGTTCAGTAGTCCCTCCCCTCCCACATCACCATTCCAAACAACAAAAGGGAAAGGAGCACTTGGAGACCCACAGCATGGGACATGCTGGAACTACCTACAAAGTCTGCCAAAGAAATATTACTCAGGACTAGGCAATCATGAAAGCTGCCTTTCAGATTCAAGGAGATGCCATTGGTATTATTCTTGCCAGCTGTACTATTTTTCTCAAAACAAAGAGCATTTTTACAAAACCTTCTTGGAGTTTTACATTGCTGGCAGCAGTACCAATTGTCCAATTAGAAGAAAATACAGCAGGAAAAACAGGGCTATCAATACTCACAGGCAGTTACACAGGTGGATTTCTTACTAAACTCCATAATGGCTCAGCTTCTCCCTGAGGCATCATCTCTTAAAGTTAAAGGAACATGCTCCCGGACCATCTGTCCAGCTTGATTCTGAGTTTCAATGACTGGATATGTTTCATGCCACACCACCACCACCCCCCTTTTTTTTGCCTATATCTGTCCTCTGATTCTTTTTCCTCCCTTATCCAATGAGGATTTCTTGGCGGGGGTCGAGACAATAGAGGAGCAGAAGGTGCTGACTGTGCTTTCTCTTTTGCACGGCCCAAATTCTGTTGTAGTTCCTCTATCTCTTTTTCTAGCTGCTCTTCCTCCTCTACTAAATCTGAGACAGAGGCAAGATCATCATCTTCTTCCTCATCTATTAAATCTTTCACAAATATCCTTATACGCTCTTTACAGGGGACCTCGACCTCTTCCTTTTCCCCTTTCAAAGATTCATTCATCTCTGCCTCCTGAGCGGTAGCAAATGCTTGCTCGCACTCTGAAAGTTGCTCTTTCACTTTCACTTTATCAGTCAGAAGAGCATCTTTCACAAGTCTCCATTGAGAAAATGCAGCGGTAGGAAATTTATCTGCGCCCTTCTCTTGCAACATCTTTTGTAAATCTCTTTTTACTTGTTCCCAATCTGGAATATTCAAACATCCTCCAGTCAGAAAACAAGGACTTGCTTCAGCTATGGTGTCCACAAATGTGAGTGTGGTGCTAGACTTAATTCCTGTTCCTTGCTTACTTATCTTAATTCCCGTTCCTCAGTGGCCATCTGAGCTTTTGCAGAATTACCCATGGTACGTACCAATGTTTCAATCCTCCACCCCTCCTTTTAGGGTGAGCCTCATTCGCTTACCCCTCTTTCCAGGTCCCGATGGTGACTTCCACCTGCCACAACCTGCACGGCCTGGGACCCAGAACTGGCTAGGGACGTCAAGGTTAAGCAGCACTCAGGACACACCGTGGTTCATCATTCAAAGAGAGCCCTTTATTGACTATCCATCAGCCTTATATACCCTGCTACTTCCTACTCTCCATGGGGTCAGGGTACAGTCCTCAGGTTCCGATCTGTGTCCCAGCATCTCAGCCAAAAAGGAAAACTGCAAGCAAATCAGCAGAGAGCTGATTCTCGAAACAATGTTCCAGCAATAGCTATATTGTAAACATCCTGTGACTCCCTGACCACAGGAAAAGAGGAAGGACAAAAGGACACCTTAGGGCAATATAGGGCAAGCAAACAGGCTATGCACAAGGCCTGTTCAGCATCTGCTGCCAACAATACTAGTCTGTAGTGTCTTGGCAGTAAAAATATTACTGTATGTGTCAAAAACCTCTGATAGGAAGTTCCAGAAAGCTACACTGTTTCAGGACCACAAGGATTTACCTCTAAATAAAAGAAATCCCTAGCAAGTTCACACTATGTAATATTTTATACCACTTTACTTTATTTTCAGTAGAATTGGTGTTGTAATCCATAGCAAAGAAGCAACTCCCAGGCTCTGTGTTCATTTCCAGTGGGGCTTCTCAGTTCCAAGACACCCTCTCCTTTTCACTCTGTTTTCTCATTTACTTAGAGGGAACCTACAAATCTCATTTGTTTTTTCCTCCAACACTTCCTACTAAAAATCTGCACAATTGAGGAACCGAATTTGGACTGCAAAGTTGGGGGGAGGGGAGCAACTGTTAGATCGGTTTCTGTCAGTGTTGCTTTAATCATAGTTCTAACCTATGTGGCATCCGTAGCTTTCAGATTGTGTTTGATTAGTATGTATATTTACCTCTTCTCTAAGCATCGGGACTGACAGCTCTAGAGATACAGCACTCCTATGAACCAGCTTACCTGAGACTCAACTTCACGGCTTTGAGTCATCCAATAAATTTCAGAGGACCCAGAACTGAGGTGGCCAGACCCCTTTACAAGTACTTCTAGGTTCTCATGTTTTAGATCTATAAGACAAAATCCAAAGCCCTGGTTAACTATTTTCCTTTTGATATCTACTCCCAGTGGACAGCTAATTTCCATACTGAGTCCTCTCTACAGTGCAGTGTTGAGCTTTTAAAGATAATTGATTTACAAAACAAATATCAGAGGCATCATTATGCTATTAAGGCAAAGATAATGGAAAGTTGAGAAGGGAAAATTCACTTCCTAGTGATAATAGTGATAATCGATCATCATATAAAAAATTATCCTCAAATTAGTGTCTTAAACACACATACACACAAAAAAACCACATACATACATGACCTAAACATCTCAGTGAACTAGGAATATGGATATAGTCTCGTTGAGTTTTTTCTCTAGGTCTCACTCCGCTGTAAGTGAGGTACTGTTCAGAAAATGGTCTCCTGGAAACCAAGGAACAAATCCACTTAGTCACCTTTCCCATTCCTGGCATGACTGGTCTTCCACTCGCAGTACATCTCAGAGTCTGGCTTTCTATTGTCAGTAACCTCAGAGCCTACTACAGTTCTCTAACAACTTGGAAACTCAATGTCCACTTATATTCAAGAGAAACTCAAAATATTTTGCAAATTCACCACTAATGATCGGCTGAAAGATACAATGATGTTGGTTACCATTTTAACATGATCATTGCTGTGTCCTTTAGTCAATGCTCTTCTGAACCCCGTACATTTTTTGAGACTGTAACTTAATTACATTTCTACTTTTGCTTTCCTCTCTCCAACCCCTCCCATATTCCTGTCCCCACTTTCCTTCTAATTTACAGCCTCTTTTTCCCCTAACTGTAACTGCATGCTTACAACCACCTTAGTCCATATAATGTTATTTACTAGTATGTATGCCATCAGGGCTGACCCTTTGCCACTGGATAATCAATAGACATGATCTTCTATGGGGAAGACCACCTCTCCCTTCCAGTTCTCCTCCATTGCCTATAGCTCTTTCTATGGTATTGAGGCCTTGTGGGCTTATCATGACCAGTTATGCATGTTAGTTGTTCTCATCTTTCTTCAACTCACATTTGAGCAGTCATATGAACCCAGTACTTTTCTTTAAACTTTAAACCTTATACTCTTGTGAAAAATTGCTAGAAATTTTATACAAATTTGCATATGGAGTGAATAATCTCTGGGGAAAATAAATACATTAAACTGTAGCTTTTCTTTCATTTTCAGGGACAAGAGTGGTTCATAGAAACATAAGCACTACACATACTCCTTTGCATAAATGAAACTCAACAACTCCTAGAAGAATGTATTCTAGTTAAGTTTACAAATAGGGAGGAAGCGAATTAGCCATCATCAGTTCCATGGCCCTGTTATGGGAAGCAAAATATTATTGTGAAATGAACTCTTTATAAGTCATGTAATATTTAATAGAACATGCATATTGTAGTCAAATAGTATCATACTATACCTGATCAAGTTTGTCACTGGCAACATTGAATGTTTTATAAAAAACATTTTAATAGAATAACGATATGGGGTGAACAATGAACAACAGCAAACTATAATGGCACATATGCATGAAGATACCATGATGAAACTCATTACTGTGAATAATACACTAATAAAACTTGATCAGGAGAACGTATTACTCCTTTACTAATGTAATGTTAATATTATTAAGTATAAATAACTATACAAGGAGATATAGTAAATGAATAATTCATAAGCACATAAAAATAAGTTAGTATTATATGTTAGCTATTTTAATTGAATGTTTGTTTCCTCTCAATTTAAAATAAAATAAATTTATTTTCATTTACAAACCGGAATTTGCTATTTTTATGGTGACACAGTGTTGTAAATCCTTTTGTGTATTCATGAAAAACTGACTCATTCATAAAGTATGATGACAAAATCCAGGTAATTGTCACTGTTAACCACATAAGAATTGTTATTATTTATTTGGTATGGAAAATTTCCAAATCCTTTAGTTCTACATAAAATATATAAAAAGTTACTGTAAAATCGGTATATATACCATTCAAATATACAGTTCAAAACTGTAATTATTTGGCTAGAGGCTTTCCCTTTGCATATTCAATCTATTGGTGAAAGTTGGATTTTGAAGCAACTTAATAACATATGTTAATCTGACAAGACCTGCTAAGTATGGCTATAAATTCTGATATATGATATCAATTTTAATATATTTAAAGTATCCCCAAAACCTGACATTTTTAACATATATAATTATGATGGTTGATTGGGATTTTTACTTATTTGTTGACCCTTGTAAATGGTGTAAAACTTAGAAACAGACCATAGCAGATGACAAATAGCATTTGTGGTGTAAAGCCTAAACAACTATGAAGAGATGAAGGAGTGTCCTAAAGATGGAAGGGTCAAGGAAGAACATTGGCAGGTGCCAAGACAATTTTAATTAGTAAATAGACTTGTTATCACCATGTGTCCAAGCTATCCTGTTAAAAGCATTCGTCTCAGGTTGATGTTTTCCCAAGAATCAGTTAGTTAATTGCCAAAAAAAATTTATGCCTATCCTGCTATTTTATTCATGTCTCCTCTTCTAAGTTCTGTTTATGCCTTATTTTTGATGACAGTTGTATGAAATAGGTAAAGCATCTTCATGAGCAGTTGCAGTGTCTGATATATTCATTGACCATTGAAAGAAAAGAAGTAACAAATACTTGATTTCTTAGGCTATGTTGTAAAAGGGATAGAAAAATTCTTGCATATTTGAATGATTAAGAGTATTCCTTACTATTGTTCACAATTGAGGGAACAAACTGGGAAAAAGGTTTCAATATGCACAAAAGTTCAGAGTTCAGCTTTTGTTTACAATTCACATACAGTAAAATAAAATGAATGTCATGAAATGGTCTTTGTCTATATTAGAGATACTGGAGGATATCAAATGATGGGGAGGAAGCACACTTACTCGCATTGAAGAAATCCTAATAAGTTTGGTTGAGATGGCTGAAGAATACTTGGGAAGAACCTCATCATTGCCAGGTTCTGTGGATTGGGAGGCTTCTGTTGCAAGGCACAGGATTCTAGAACCTTGTCCATGAGAGACAATGGAGAGCCCTTGAGTTCTCTTTATCATGTGTGCTCTCAGAAGATGAATAGTAGAATTACAAATGATTCTACAGCAGAGCCAGAACAAGAGCTATGCACATCACTCCATCATGGTAGGTCTTACAGGAGTTTCATTCTAAAAGACAGAAGGAGAGATGATTATCAGAAGAATAAACATACATTCCTTAATTCTTTGCCAATTGTTTAAAGTTTGGGGCATGGCATTTCCTTTAAATATTTTCTGCTTTTCTCTCTTTCTTTGGTGACTCTGTAGAGTTTTTCTTATAGATTTTGTAGTTTGTCAGGACAGCTGGAATTGTTGTAGACAGTTCTACTCACAGGAAAATTAGTGATAATTTATCTGGAGATTAAAATGCATGCTCAGTTTAAAAATGTTATTGCTTCAAAATAATATTTGATATTGAATACTTGTATCAAGGAAACTGCTGAGTAGTCTGAGTTTCACTAAACTGCTTTGAATTTTATTGGAAGAGCTGAACTTCATGAGAGTATTCCTCCATTCAGCCAGAAGATGTTTATTTTTAAACATGGTTTCATGTAGTTCATGCTGGTCCTGTGCTTGCTATGTAGTCCTGAACTACTGATGCTCTTGCCTTGAGCTTCTGAGTGCTGAAATTATAGACCTCAGAATAAGAAACACAGCTTACTTTGCAGTTGGTATATTGCCTGTGTAGTGTGTAGGGTGCTATGGTGTTTTTAATGTGGTTTAATATTCTCTAGATAACAGAGAGCCTAAATGGTGAGTTTCTAGTTATTGATGAAAATGTAAGGGGGAAAAGCAATGGATAAAAGATGGTATTTTGGAGTTGCATGGAAGACTCTCTTAATATCATTCTGCACTACATTTTTAATGAAAGTATTCGATTTTGTCAACACCATTGGTCTCTAGAATCATTGTGTACAGTAATTTACACAATTGTACACAAGTATTCTTTCCAGTTTTTTTCCTGTTTCATACTTTTGAAATATATTTTTAATAGGGGATCCTGAGACTCACATTGACAGAACTTTAAGAGTGCTACACTAAAATACATATGACTGTTTTTGTTGTTGCTGTTGTTACAATACAAATCTAGGCATTCAAATAATTATGAAATGAATCAAAACCATAATGGACAGTGACTTAGCATGTCAAATTTTTAATCACAAGTTTAAGATATTGTCTTCAAAATCTATTTTACCAAAGAATTATCTTCTATGGCTTGTTAGCACTGCCTATGGCAACTCTCTTTTTTCCTTAGTTAGTTTTCTTCACCAACAGGACACTCTTGTTTCTAGGAAAATGAGCATACTGGATGGGAAAGGTAGGTGAGTTGGTAAGGATATACATCATAATCATAAAGACCTGAGTTTGAACACCAGGATATTCTAACAGGCAGGCATTAGCAGCATATGCTTGGAATACAAGGAGTGTCAGGAGGCAGAGACAGGAGAATGGCTAGGACTGTCTGTCCAGTGAACTGAATCTCCTTAGTGAACTTTAAGTCAGTGTCAGACTCTGTGTCAAAAAGCAAGGTGGATAGTGACTTTGAAATGCTCCCTAATGACAGTTCTTGTCCTAAACTCACACACTCTCTCTCCTCTCTCTCTCTCCCCCTTCTCTCTCTAACACACCCACACCAACACATAGATAAATATCCACACATACACAATCACACACACACACACACACACACACACACACACACACACACACATCAAATAAACACACATTCAAAAATTACAAAAGCATAAATAGTAAAACAAAAAATAATGTATATGTCTCCAGAGTACCACTAATCTAGGATGAACTCTGGCCTACATATATACAGAGAAGTACATTTACTATGAACATGAACACAATCCACACAACCTTGGCATTCATGCCTAGAACACATCTACACTAAAATCCAAATGAGAAAAATGTTTGTCTTGAAACAATTTCCTGCCTCCTTTGACAATGACAAGCCATGGACTAAAATGAGCATCCAACCTGTACTTAATAAGCCAGAGTTTACCTTAGCTTTACAACATAAATCACTGTTACAGAATAATCTTTCTGTACACTGTGAAGATGTGTCTTTGTCAATGCACCTTCTGATTGGTTGGATAAAATGCTCAATGTCCACTAGGTTGGCAGGTAGAGGTTAGTTGGGACTTCAGAGCAGAGAGAAATGAAGAGGGCATGAATCTAGGAGGGAGGAGAGACACCAGAGGAGCCAGAAAGGAAGCAGGACATGCAGAATGAGAGATGAAACCTACGAGCCATGTGGCAGCATATAGATTAATAGAAATGGGTTAATTTAAGTTATAAGAGTTAGATGCAAGCAAAAGGCAATGCCAAGCTTTCATAATTAATAATAAGTCTGTGTCAAGATTTGGGGGCTGGCAATCCAAGAAAGCCTGCTACAAATCACCATAACAGAAATTCAGTAATAAAATCTAAAATCAAAAACAAAACAGACAACACCCATTTTAGATGAGGATTCTTCCTGTTGTTGGGGAATGTTGTAAAATGATAACATTTAAAAACAACATGAAAAGGCAGAATAATTTTAAAAATTGGTGCTGTATGAAAAATATACCTCTGCAGGAACAAGAATACTTTAATCAAACTTAACAAAATACAAACACAATGTTCATATATCTTGAACTAAAATCTAATCCATTTTAGTTCATACTTTATAATTTTCTCCTACCTGATTTGTTCATAGGTTTACTATACATGGGTCTGTCTTTCTTTTCTTTTCTATGTGTCTTTTATTCATGATGCTCTGATAGATAAACTCTGAAAAAATATATACAAGTAAAGCATGAAAAACAAACAATTTGAAGACATAGATCCAACAGGGATTTCTGTTCCTCGTTTGTTGTCTCACAGAATATAGTGGCTCTTGGTGAGATCCTGGTGCACATGAGGATAACTTGCCTGTAGCTTTGGCTGTGAAGGAGGCTTTCCTTTTCTGTATGACTAGAAGTTGGATATGCTCAATGCAACACCCTCCCCTAGTAGTGGTTATATATGCTCAAGAGTCATTAACATGTATAGAGACAGAATTTTGCAGGTTGATTGTCTTATGGCCTATACTTTGAGGCCAGAGACACATTATCACCATGAAGCCCAAAATATACTTGATATCTATACACTTCTCATTGTCTGTCTACACTGACCAAAAGTCTTGTCTTTGAGGAACAATCTTAGTACAGAATGACTGCTATTACCATGACTAGGTGATGGAAAAACTGAATCCATGATGGTTACCTGTTTGGGAGCTTTTCAAGACATAATAGAGATAAATGCCACTTTTTATGACATCATGCCCAGGAAACCTTCTTCCACACTTACAAAGTGAGGCAAATCTTTTATGAGAACCAGTGGGTTCATAAAAAGATTATCGAATATTTTGTGGTATTAGTTTACATGGGAAGTATTATAGCCTACCACGATAAAGTATTTTAAATTAACAATAGAATAAATGACTATCATGTTCAAACAGTTTATTTTACTGATGTGTTTTTGATAGACCTGAGATCTGGACTGAACAAATCTGGTATGAGTGAAAGGAAGTATATATCAAGTCTTAAAAGATTTTTGCAATTTGAATAGAAAACCATGAAGCATCATTGGTGTGATATCATATACTTCTTGGTAAGGCAAGGCTGTCCTGGTTATTTATTACTAGTCACTGTTGAAACAGTTAAGTGTTCAAAATCACATTTGTGGAGTCATTATTTTGCTGTCAAGAGGGCTGCCTTCTGAAACCTGATGCTCCCTTTACTAATGAGTCTGTTTCTATATCAGTATTATGTTTTCTGTTACTGTAGCACTGTAATTTGACTTAACATTGGAATTATGATATTTCCAGTAGATTTTTGTTGTATTGTTGTTCAGAATTATTTTGACTATAGTGGGTATTTTGTATTTTCATACAAAATTTAACAATTTTTTTTCAATTTCTGTGAATAATTGCATTGAAATTTTGAAGAGAGAACATCAACTTTGTAGATTGCTTTTTGTAGGTTTAATATTTTTCTCAATCCCGCCAGTCCATGAGCATGGGAAGTCTTTCCATCCTAGAGCATCTTCTTCAAATTATTTTTTTCACTGTCTTAAAAAGTATGTTTGTAAAAGTATTTTATTTCCTTGGTTAGATTTATCCCAATATATAAATACACACACACACACACACACACACACACACACACACACACGTGTGTGTGTGTGTGTGTGTGTACATATATATATAGAGAGATAGATAGGTAGGTAAGATAGATAGATAGATAGATAGATAGATAGATAGATAGATAGATAGATAGATAGGCATATTAGACTATTGTAAATGGTATTGTTTCCTTGCTTTCTTTCTTGATGTGCTTGTGGTTTGTATATAGGAAGAAGATCAAATTTTGTATGTGAATTTTGTTTTCAGTTACTTTGCTTAATATATTTATCAGCTGTAATAGTTTTATGGTAGAGATCTTGGGTACATTTGTATATATTTCATCTGCAAATAAGAGTACTTTGGCTTCATACTTTACCATTATCACTGTATCTCCTACACTTCTCTTATTGCTCTAGCTAATCCTTCAAGCATTGCATTTAATAGGAAGAATGAACACCTTTTTCTTGTTCATGAGTTTCATGCAAATCCATCTAGGATGGTGTTGGGTGCTGATTTGTTACATATTATCTATTTCCCACCTCTGTCCATCAGATTAAGGATACCTGGTCTTATATTGAGGTCTTTGATCCATTAGGAGTTTGTGCAGGGTAATGAGTATGATTCTATTTTTATTCTTTGAAATGTAGCAATCCAATTTGAGCAGCACCATTTGTTGAAGATATTGTCTTTTTTTCTCCATGTGTATTTCTGGCTTATTAAAAATTAGGTGTCTACATATGTGTGGAATTATGTCTGGAACTCCTATTTAATTCCAGTGTTCAAGGCAAGATTTCTCTGTGTAACATCCCTAGCTGTCCTGGAACTAGCTCTGTAGACCACGCTGGCCTAGAACTCACAGAGATCCAGGTGCCCCTGGCACCCAAGGGCTAGGATTAAAGGCATGTGCCACATGCACCCAGCAGGTCTTTTTTAAAATTTTATAATTTGATTTAGTTTTACAGATCAGTCACGGATTCCCCTGTCCTCCTTCCTCACGTCTCCCTCTGCCCTCCCCCCAGCCCACCCCCCATTCCCATCTCCTCCAGGGCAAGGACTCTCCTGGGGATTCAGCTCAACCTGGTAGATTCAGTCCAGGCAGGTACAGTCCCCTCCTCCCAGGCTTAGCAAAGTGTCCCTGCATAGGCCCCAGGTTCCAAATAGCTAGCTCATGCACTAAGGGCAGGTCCCGGTTTCACTGCCTGGGTGCCTCCCAAACAGTTCAAGCTAATCAACTGTCTCACTTATCCAGAGGGTCTGATCCAGTTGGGGGCTCCTCAGCTATTGGTTCAGAGTTCATGTGTTTCTACTAATTTGGCTATTTGTCCCTGTGCTTTTTCCAATCTTGGTCTCAACAATTCTCACTCATACAATCCCTCCTCTTTCTCACCGATTGGATTCCTGGGGCCTGGCATTGGATCTCTGATTCTGCTTCCATCAGTCACTGGATGAGATTTCTAGCACAACAGTTAGGGTGTTTGGCCATCCTATCACCAGAGTAGGTCAGTTCGGGCTTTTTCTTGACCATTGCCAGTAGTCAATTGTGGAGGTATCTTTGTGGGGACCTCTCTACCACTTTGCTTCTTCCTATTCCCATGGGGTCTTCATTTATCATGGTGTATTTTTCCTTGTTCTCCCTCTCTATTTTTGATCCAACTGGGATCTCCTGATCCCCTAAGCTCTCTTTCCCTCAACCCTTGCCCTTCATTATCCCCCTCCCCCACATCCAGTTTGCTCATGTGGATCTCATCCATTTCTCTGTCGTTGGGCAATCCCTGTGGCTTTCTTAGGGTCCTGTTTTCTAGGTAGCCTCCCTGGAGTTGTGAGTAGCAGTCTAGTCATCCTTTGTTTTACATCTAATATCCTCCTATGAGTGAGTACATACCGTGTTTGTCTTTCTGAGTCTGGGTTATCTCACTCAGGATGATATTTCCTAGATCCATCCATTTGCCTGCAAACTTCATGATGTCATTGTTTTTCTCTGCTGAGTTGTAGTCCATTGTGTATATGTACATCTTATTTATCCATTCTTCAGTTGAAGGGTATCTAGGTAATTTCCAGGTTCTGGTTATTACAAACAGTGCTGATATGAACATAGCTGAGCATGTGTCCTTTTGGTATGATTGAGCATTCCTTAGGTATATGTCCACGAGTGGTATAGCTGGGTTTTGGGGGAGATTGATTCCCAATTTTCTAAGAAAGCTTAATATTGATTTCCAAAGTGGCTGTACAAGCTTGCATTCCCAGGAGCAGTGGAGGAGAGGTCCTCTTGCTCCATATCCTCTCCAGCATAAGCTATCTTCAGTGTTTTGGTCTTAGCCATTCTGACGGGTGTAAAGTAGTATCTCAGAGTCATTTTGATTTGCATTTCCCTGATGATTAGGGAGGCTGAGCAATGCCTTAAATGTCTTTCAGCCATTTGAGCTTCCTCTGTTGAGAATTCTCTGTCTAGCTCTATAGCCCATTTCTTAATTGGACTGTTGGGCATTTTGATGTCTAATTTCTTGAGTTCTTTATATATTCTGGATATCAGCCCTCTGTCAGATGTGGGCTTGGTGAAGATCTTTTCCCATTCTGTAGGCAGTCACTTTGTCTTATTGACAGTGTCCTTTGCTCTACAAAAGCTTCTCAGTTTCAAAAGGTCCCACTGATTGATTGTTTCTCTTAGTGTCTGTGGTACTGGTGTTATATTTAGGAAGTGATCTCCTATAAAAATGTGTTCAAGACTACTTCCCACTTTCTCTTCTATCTGGTTCAGAGTAGCTGGATTTAAGTTGAGGTCTTTGATCCACTTGGACTTAAGTTTTGTGCACAGTGACAGATATGGATCTATTTTTAGCCTTCTACATGTTGACATCCAGTTATGCCAGCACCATTTGTTGAAGATGCTTTCTTTTTTCCCATTATACAGTTTTGGTTTCTTTGTCAAAAATTATATGTTCATAGGTGTGCAGATTAATGTCAGGGTCTTCAATAAGATTCCATTGGTCCATGTGTCAGTTTTATGCCAGTACCAAGCTGTTTTTATTACTGTAGCTCTATAGCAGTGCTTGAGGCCAGGGATTGTGAAAACTCCAGAGGTTATTTTATTGTACATGATTCTTTTGGCTATCCTGGGTATTTGTTTTTCCATATGAAATTGAGTATTATTCTTTCCAGGTCTGTGAAGAATTGTCTTGGTATTTTGATGGGGATTGCATTGAATCTGTAAATTGCTTTTGGTAAGATTGCCATTTTTATTATGTTAATCCTGCCTATCCATGAGCATGGGAGATCTTTGCATTTTCTGACATCTTCTATTTCTTTTTTCAGGGACTTAAAGTTCTTGTTGTATAGGTCCTTCACTTGCTTAGTTAGAGTTACCCCAGGGTATTTTTTATCATGTGTGGCTATTGTAAACGTGATGTATCTCTGATTTCCTTCTCAGCCTGTTCGTCAATTGTATATAGGAGAGCTACTGATTTTTTTTTTTAGTTAATCTTGTATCCTGCGATGCTACTGAAGGTGTTTATAAGGTATATAAGTTCTTTGGTCAAAGTTTTGGGATCACTCATGTATACTGCAAATAAGGAAAGCTTGAATTCTTCCTTTCCAATTTGTATCCCCTTAATCTCCTTATGTTGTCTTATTGCTCTGGCTAGAACTTCAAGTACTATATTGAATAAGTATGGGGAGAGTGGACAGCCTTGCCTTGTTCCTGATTTTAGTGGAACCATTTTGAGTTTCTCTCCATTTATTTTGATGTTGGCTGTTGGCTTGCTGTAAATTGCCTTTATGATGTTTCAGTATGTTCCCTGTATTCCTGATCTCTCCAATACCTTTATCATGAAGGGGTGTTGGATTTTGTCAAATGCCTTTTCTGCATCTAGTGGGATGATCATGTGGTTTTTTTCTTTCAGTTTCTTTATATGGTGGATTTCATTGAGGGACTTTCGTATGTTGAACCACACTTGCATCCCTGGGATGAAGCCTACTTGATCATGATGGATAATTGTTTTGATGTGTTCTTGGAGTCTGTTTGCCAGTATTTTATTGAGTATTTTTGCATCAATATTCATGAGGGAGATTGATCTGTAGTACTCTTTCTTTGTTGCATCTTTGTTTGGTTTAGGAATCAGGGTAATTGCAGCCTCATAGAAGGAGTTTTATAATGTTCCTTCTGTTTCTATTGTGTGGAACAAATTAAAGAGTATTGGTATTAACTCTTCTTTGAAGATTTGGTAGAATTCTGCGCTGAAACCACCTGGTCCTGGTTTTTTGTTGTTGTTGTTGTTGTTGTTTGTTTGTTTGTTTGTTTTTGTTTGTTTGGGTTTTTTTTGTTGGTAGACTTTTAATGAATATTTCTATTTCCTTAGGGGTTATTGGTCTATTTAAATAGTTTATCTGGTCGTGATTTAACTTAGGTATGTGGTACCTATCCAGAAAATTATCCATTTCTTTTAGACTTTCCAGTTCTGTGGAGTAGAGGTTTTTGAAGTATGACCTGATGATTCTGTGGATTTCCTCAATGTTAGTTGTTATGTCTCCCTTTTCATTTCTGATTTTGTTAATTTGGATGCTCGCTCTCTCTCTCTCTCTCTCTCTCTCTCTCTCTCTCTCTCTCTCTCTCTCATTTAGGTTGGATAAGGGCTTCTCTATCTTGTTGACTTTCTCAAAGAACCAACTCTTTGCTTCATTAATTTTTTGTATTGTTCTATTTGTTTCTATTTTATTGATTTCTGCTCTCAATTTGATAATTTCCTGGTATCTATTCTTCCTGGGTGACTTTGTCTCTTCTTGTTCTAGAGCTTTCAGGTGTGCTGTTAAGCCACTAGTGTGAGATTTCTCCAACTTCTTTATGTGGGAATTTAGTGCTATGAGTTTCCTTCTAAGCACTGCTTTCATAGTGTCCCATAAGTTTGGATATGTGGTATATTCATTTTGATTGATCTCTAGGAAGTCTTTAATTTCTTTCTTTATTTCTTCCTTAACCCATTGGTGATTTAGTTCAGTATTACTCAATTTCCATGAGACTGTATGCTTTCTGTAATATTTGTTGTTGTTGAAATCTAACTTTAAGCCATGGTGGTCTGATAGAATGCAGGAGGTTATTCCAATTGCTTTGTATCTGTTGAGATTTGCTTTGTGGCCAATTATGTGGTAGATTTTAGAGAAGGTTCCATGGGGTGCTGAGAAGGTATAATCTTTTTATTAAGATGGAATATTCTGTAGATATCAATTAAGTCCATTTGAGTCATAACATCAGTTAAGTCCTTTATTTTTCTGTTAAGTTTCAATATGGGAGGTCTGTCCAGTGGTGAAAGTGGGGTATTGAAGCCTCCCACTATTAATGTGTGGGGTTTTATATGTGATTTAAGCTTTAGTAAAGTTTCTTTTACATATGTGGGTACCCTTGTGTTTGGGGTATAAATGTTCAGAATTAGTGAACTTCATCTTGGTGGATCTTTCCTGTGTTGAGTATGTAATGTCCCCCTTGATTTCTTTTGATTGATTTTAGCTTGAAGTCTATTTTGTTGGATATTAGGATGGCTACACCTGCCTGTTTCTTAAGTCCATTTGATTGGAAAGTCTTTTCACAGCCTTTTATTCTTAGGTAGTGTCTCTCTTTGAATTTGAGGTGTGTTTCTTGTATGCAGCAGAATGATGGGTCCTGCTTTCATATCCATTCTGTTAGCCTGTGTCTTTTTATAGGTGAATTAAGTCCATTGATATTAAGGGATATTAATGACCAGTTATTGTTCATTACTGTTATTATTATTATTATTATTATTATTATTATTATTATTATTATTTTGGTGGTAGTGTGTGTGTACTTCTCTTCTTTGGGGTTTACTGCTGTGGCGTTATCTGTTGCTTGTGTTTTTGTGTGTGTGTCTGACTTCCATAGGTTGGAATTTTCCTTCTAGTGCTTTTTGTAGGGCTGGTTTTGTGGATAAGTATTGTTTAAATCTGGTTTTGTCTTGAAATGTCTTGTTCACTCCGTCTATGATGATTGAAAGTTTTGCTGGGTATATTAGTCTAGGCTGGCATCCATGGTCTCTTAGTGTCTGCATTACATCTGTCCAGGTCCCTCTGACTTTCAAAGTCTCCATCGAGAAATCTGGTGTTATTCTTATGGGTTTGCCTTTATAAGTCACTTGGCCTTTTTCCTTTGCTGCTCTTAATATTCTTTCTTTATTCTGTATGTTTAATTATTTAATTATTATGTGGCAAGGGGACTGTTTTGGGGGGTCTAGTCTGTTTGGTGTTCTATAGGCTTCTTGTATCTTCATAGGCATTACTTCTTTAAATTGGGAAAGTTTTCTTCTATGATTTTGTTGAATATATTTTCTGTGCCTTTGAGTTGGTATTCTCCTTCTTCTATCCCTATTATTTGTAAGTTTGGTCTTTTCATGGTGTCCCAAATTTCCTGGGCATTTTGGGTCATGACTTTGTTGACTCTAGTGTTTTCTTTGACTGATGAATCTATTTCTTCTAATGTATTTTTCAAAGACAGAGATCTGCTCTTCCATCTCTTGTATTCCATTGATTATACTTGTATCTGTAGTTCCTGTTATTTACTCACATTTTCTATTTCCAGCATTCCCTCTGTTTGTGTGTTCTTCATTTTTTCTATTTCCCTTTTCAGGTATTTCACTGTTTCCCTCATCTGTTTCATTGTTTTTTCATGGTTTCTTTCAGGGATTTATTGTTTTCGTCAGCTTTCTTTGTCCTTTCCTCTAGTTTTTTATAGCGTTCTTCCTATTTCTTGTGTCTTTTCCTTAATTTCATTTTTGATTTCTTCTTTAAAAGTCTCTAGCATCTTCATGATGTTATTCCTAAGGTTGCTTTCTTCTACTTCTTCCATTTTGTGATCTTCAGGTCTAGCTGTTGGAAGAGGGCTAGGTTCTGGTGATGCTGTATTGCTCTTTATTTTGTTGTATGTACTTCTGCCTTGACGTTTGCCCATCTCTCATGGATTCGTTCTTGGTCTTAGCAGTGCTCTTGGTCCAGACAGAGCTGACAGATTCAGCATTTCAGGAAGCCTCTGGCCTGGGTGGGAGCTCCAGGCCAGAAGGGAGCTGGGGGCTGGTCTCTAAGTCTCAAGAAGTGGTGCATGTCTCGGGCAGATGAGTGTGGGGCAGGTTGTGTAGATTGCAGGGTGTGCCACGGGGGGTATCTAGGAGAAGGGGAACCTTCCCCCTGGGGCCCTCCTGATGGCCAGAACCTGGGGCTAAGTTGGGCAGGTCTTCCCTGGAATGGCTGGTGCCCAGGGATGGGACCTAGGGGCAGACCTCTCTGGGGATGACCCCAGGAACTCACCTCTGGTCAGGATGGGAGTTGGGGGCTGGTCTCCAAGTCTCAGGAAATGGGGGGGGCTCGGGTAGATGGGTGTTGGGGCAGTGCATATAGACTGCAGGATCTACCGGGGGTCTTGGAGAAGAGGAACCTTCCCAGGAGTCCCGACCAGTGGCCACAAACTGGGGCCTAGTTGGGCGGGTCTTCCCAGGAACGGCTGGTGCCCAGGGATGGGACCTAGGGGCAGGAGTGGAAAGAATTTTAAGGGAGATACCAATCCATCTGAATTGGATTTAGACTACACTTCATGATAGTGAACCCATATTTGATATTGTTTATGTGGCCAAGAATCTTAGACTAGGAGTCATGGGAACTAGATGGAAACATACTACTATGGTTCTAATAAAATAATATTACAAGAAAATGACTCCTAATAACATATTATATCTATAGTTCAGAGTGTCACTCAACCCTCATCAAATAGCTTCTTCATGCACTGGATGGTAAATAGCACAGAGATCCATAGCAATAGAAAGCGATAAATTTGGAAGTCTCAGTCCTAAAGGGGATATCTTTATCAAACCCCTCCCCTCAAGACTTAGAGACCTATGTGCAGAGGGAAATGAAAAAGATTCTAAGAGCCTTAAGTGATAGATGACTTTATGAAACTTGAATTCTCCACATATAATAAGACAGACACACATATTAACTCACAAAATTGTGGAAACAAGACTTACACAAGAATCTCATCAGGAAGAAGTAGACACAAAGTCCCATCACTAAAAAAATATAATCAAAAGATATTTTCTGGAAAAAAATTTAAATGAAAGATTGTGAAGCTCCACCCCTAGGTAGGAAGCTCTCTGTAAGTGGAAACTGCTAAGAGTAAGGAAATTGGTTTTCTTCAATGGAGTGAAACAGAGTATATCAACCTCACTCACTGACTCACTCAAGGGCAGAACTGATGATGGCAAGCACAAACTGGACTCCAGATTTTCTGCAGTCTTTCTTTTTTCATTTGTTTGTTTGTATTTATTAGAGAAAAACAACATGAAGTTGGGTAGATTGGAAGGGAGAAAAGATCTAGGAACACTTGAAAGGTGAGGAAGAATATAATATAAAGTGTAAAATCTTCAAATAAATAAATAAGAAAAATGATGGAAGAGTCAGTGCAGCACACTGGCAGGTCACCAAGCTTCCTGACACTGGCAACCTTAATTAATGAATACACTTGTTTCTACCATTTGCCTTCAACAATTTATAAAATATACTGGTCTCAGATTGATATTTTCTCAGCTGTCTAACAAAGAAATTTAACCTACACAGTTACCCCTACAATTCTAAATTCACAAATTAGTTTTAATAGTTGTTTTATGAAGTAGACAAAGCATCTACATCTACATGAGCAAGTGTGCAATGTCTCTGAGATACTTATGACCTTAGAAAGGTAAACCAACAGCAGACACTTGATTCTTTGGAGCAGAGATTCCCGATGTTCCTAATGCTAAAGATAGAATCCTTTAGATAGACACAGGGATCTAGGGCTTTGTCCATGAGAGACAAAGAAAGGAAAGAATTCATGGTCTCTTATGCATTCTCAAACAAATGAAAAAGAACAACAATGACAAAAATAAAACCCTTTGCTACTAAGATGGGTTTTACAAATGCTTCATGAGCAAGGACATAACTAGAAGGGACCATGGGCATCACTGCATCTGGTGATAGTCTTTCAGGAGAGTTGTTGCAAAAAAAAGAAGCACAAAAAAAATTAGGAGGTGGACACACACATCCCTTAATTCATTGCCAATTGTTCAGATCTTGGGGCAGCATTTCCTTTCATTATTTCCAATCTCTTCAATTTCATCATGGTGACTCTAGAGTTTTTAGTCTGATAATTTTTAGGAAGCTCATGTGGCAAATGGCTAGCTATTGGTGAATTTGACGAAATTATGGGGAGAAAAATGATAAGGTAAAAGAGGACATCTGAGAGTCAAGTTGTAATCTCTGCTGTTATAGATGTATCTTAGTTTTGGATGAAAATGTTATCTTTTCTCCATAGTTCTGGATGCTAGAATTATTGCTAATAGTAATTAAATTATTACAAGACTATTCTTGCTCATTATTCTTTGAAGTGTTTTACTTAACCTTCTGTTTATTAGTGTAGTTTTCATCATTAATTGATATTGTTCATACAATATCAATGCTACTGTATTAGGAATAAATAATTCCTTTCTTCACACCAGCAATCTACACGCTATAAGAATTATTAAATCTAAAAGAAAACATCCATAGATATTGAATTATCATGTCAGGATTTTAATCATAATTCCACTATGTTGTCCTTAAATTTCTTTATAAATTATTTTTCTTTTGTAAGCTCTTGGCACTGTAGTTGATAACACAGTTTGTTCCTTACTTGACTAATTTTTTTCAAATAATTATACACTAAGTTGAGGATCCAGGACAGGGTAAATAGTTCGATTGGTAAAGTGAACACTTCACAAGCAGAGGAACGTGAGACTGATCCTCGGCAACAATATAAAAGCCTGGTTTAGTGGTCTGTACATGCAGAGCCAACAATGGAGAGGCAGAGACACGCAGATTTCTAAGGTTTGCTGAACAGCCAGCCTCCCCTCTTTAGTGAGTGCCAGGTAAAAGATGAACATTGTATCAGAAACCAAGGTGGAGTGTGACATAGGAAAGATATCCAAGACTAACTCTTGAACTCTACAAAAATAGACACACACACACACAACCACATGCACTCATACAATCATATAATATAAAGATATAATAAACTGATAAAATATTAAAATGTAAATATTAAATGCATAAACAAGGTATATAGTTTCTGAGGACTCACTTTAGGACTATGGCCTTCACACATATATTAACAGGTACACAAGATTCAAAAGCACACCATTGTACATGCTCACATTCACTAACATTAATGTCAAAGAAATACAGTGAAAAAATAAAAGAGAAATTGTTAATCTTGAGAGGTTTCTGACATCCATGGCCATGCAAAGGCAATGATTGAAAGGAACATAAATGTACTCAATAAGCAGGAAATTTTTTAGTGTTTTCTAATTTAAAGTAATATCATTGATCTATGAAAGCAGGTATAATGTCAATTTTTAGATTATGAAATCGTTCATTGCTATTGAGGAAAAGTTGAAAATTCAAACATTAAGAAACAATGTGGAAAAGAGGGTAAGTTATTAAAAGCTGGTAGTGTATTAGAAATCAATTTGCACAGGAACAAGTATACTTTACAACAATCAATCAGAATCTCCATGAACCCTGTGTCACATTTCGGAATATAAATTCATTTAAGCCTAATTTTTGCTATTTTTTTCTAACCTGACTTCATCATGATTTATTTATATTTGCCCTTTGTTTAACTATTTCCTTTAGTCCCGATGCTCTGATTGATCAATTCTGCCAGAAGACACACCGTTAAAGACCAGTGCTGAATGGAACCAGACAAAGTGAGGACTAAGAGAGAAAAGTCCTCTGTTGTCTGTGGGTGAGGCCCTGGTCCATGAGAGAATCATGTTCCTTCAGCTCTGCCTGTGGATGTTGCTCTTACTCTCTGTATGGTCACCAACTGCACATGCTAGGTACAGTAGCCCTCCAGAAGTAGTGATACCCTTGAGGGTCACTGACCCTAGTACACATGATGTTTCCCCAGACTGGCTCTGCTATAGTCTGCGCTTTGGAGGAGAGAGACATATTATCACCATGAAACCCACAAAATACTTCGTATCCAGGAACTTCCTACTGTTCACATACAATGACAAAGGTGATCTCCTTGAAGAACAGCCTTTTGTACAGAAAGATTGCTACTACCATGGCTATGTAGATGGAGAACCTGAATCCATGCTCATTATTAACACCTGTTTTGGGAGTTTGCAAGGCATAATAGAGATTAATGGCACAGCTTATGAAATCATGCCCAAGAACCAAACATCCACATTTGAACATCTGGTATACAAAATAGACAGTGAGGACTCAGAATCATTTTCTATGAGATGTGGGTTAACAGAAGAAGAGATAGCACAACAAATGAAGATTCAAGAAAGCAAAGACTCCACACTTATGCAAAGCCAATATGAGAATTGGTGGACCCACCACAAGTATGTTGAATATTATGTGGCAGTAGATAATAAACGATATGTTTACAAAAATAATAATGTCACAGCTTGTTTGCAGGAAATGTTGCAAGTTGTCAATGCAATAAATGGTTTTTATCTTCAGATAGATGTTGAGGTGGTTTTAACTACACTGGAAGTTTGGACTCAAAGAAACCATGTCAACGTAACAGAATCTATAAGAGAGGTCCTACCTAATTTCTGCCGTTGGAAGATGAAAAACGTTGACAATCACATTAGAAATGATGTTGCACATCTTTTTGCCAGGCAAGGATACAGTGGGTTATTAGGACTAGCTTATTTAGGTACAGTTTGCACAGATATTAGTTGTGCAGTTAATAGTTTCATGACAGATTCAGTTCAAGACATGGCATTCATTATAGCACATGAGATGGGTCATAATTTGGGTATGCCTCATGATAAGAATTATTGTGCTTGTGGATTACCTAAGTGCATAATGGCCCCAGCAAAATCTAATTACCCTAGATTCAGCAACTGCAGTTATGAGAATATGTATTCAGTAATTACGGGGAAAGAATGTCTATACAATATTCCAGATAAAATAGAAACAACTAACTTCGCCTTGTGTGGGAATACTTTAGTTGAAGAAGGAGAGCAGTGCGACTGTGGAACCTCTGAATCATGTGAGAGTGATCCATGCTGTGGTGAAGACTGTGTTTTCAAGTTGGGTGCTGAATGTGCTTCTGGACGTTGTTGCAAAGATTGCAAGATCATGCCAGCAGGTACCTTGTGTAGAGACGAGAACAATGAATGTGACCTTCCAGAGTGGTGTAATGGAACTTCAGGTAAGTGTCCAGAAGATGTATACATGGAAGATGGAAGCCCTTGCGGAGGAGATAGTTATTGCTATAATAGGACATGTCATAAACGCGAAGAACACTGTCAGATGCTTTTTGGCAGGAGTGCCAAGAGTGCAGATGAGACTTGCTACATGGAAATGAACACACGGGGTGATCGTTTCGGTAACTGTGGTAATGACAGCCTTAAGTACAGAAGATGTGATAATGCTGATGTACTCTGTGGACGAATTCAGTGTGAAAATGTGGAAGAGATTCCACAGAGGAGAAACCATGAAACAGTGCATTGGACTCACTTCAATAATGTCACCTGCTGGAGTATGGACTATCATTTTGGAATTGCCATAGAGGACATCGGAGCAGTGAGAGATGGCACAGCTTGTGGTCCAGGCCTTATATGCATTGACAGGAAGTGTGTCCCTAAGTCTGTTTTGTTAAGTAATTGTTCAGCATACCAATGCAATATGAAAGGAGTCTGCAACAATAAACATCACTGCCATTGTGATATCCAATGGAAGCCACCAGACTGTCTACTAAATGGCTTTGGAGGTAGTGTAGACAGTGGACCACCACCAAGGACATATACTGAAGAGACTTCCCATGGAGGTATGATAGTGCTAGGTTTTTTTATTATTTTTTTTATTTTCTTAATTTTCTTGATTGTTCTAGTCATAATTAGGGGATCAAACCAAGAACCAGAAGACATGGGAGAAAATGAAACTTACAGCCACACCTCCTTTAACTGAAAATTCACCTGATAATTTACCTCAGAAACATGACAAAAACAAAAAGAAAAAAAATGAGAGAAAGCATAAGAAAATACATACTCCCTAGGAAACTCATCATGTGTTAATTTGTAGACATCTGAACCTAGAAATATCACTGTGTGAGTAAGATATCCAAACCAAGAAATTCTGGAGACCTTCTTGTTCGAATATAAAAAATTATTCAAAACTAAATAAAAGGAGGTCCTATCACACTAATTTTTTTCTTTATTTTAATCAATTTTTTGCCGTATTTTTAATGAAATTGATGTCTGTTGGCCATTAGCATACGTCCAACTCATGGTCTTCCGTACGTTTCTTTGCATTTGTTTTCTCTCAGCTCTAAAGCCCTTCCCCTTTTCAATCTGCTTTGTCACATAGCAAGAAGGAACCTGCAAATACCATTTCCTCATGGCAATTCCTATCTGCTAGAACCTGCCCCTTAAGAGACCCACAGTGAGATTTGAAACTTGAGAGAATGGTTTCAGGTTCTGAGGATGGTTGATGCAGTCTCAGCTCTCACCTTGATGGAATCAGAAGGTCTCACTCTACAGGAGATTTTAACACAGATTTGAAAACAGACCAACAGACCTGTTCTAGTTAAGTAATTATTGTTATTATGAAACACCATTACTAAAACAAATCAGAGTGGAAAGTATAACACAAATTTCTAAATAGTTTTACTAATAAAATACCTGGAGCCAGATATTGGGGTAAAAGATGAAAGATCAGAGGAATAGAACAAGCCAGGCACAAGTTCTTTTTTTAAATATTTTTATTTTATAATTAACTTAATTTCACATATCAGCCACTGATTCCCTCATCCTCCCTCTTCCCACCTCCCAGGCTTCCCCCTCAATGCACCCCCCATTCCCACTTCCACCAAGACAAAGTCTCCCCTGGGGAGTCAGCCCAGCCTGGTAGACTCAGACAGGGAGGCCCAGTCCACTCCTCCCTACACCAAGGCTGAGCAAAGGGTCCCAGCATAGGCCCCAGGCTCCAAAAAGCCAGCCCATACACCAAGGACAGGTCCCAGCTCATCTGCCTTGTGGCCTCCCAAACAGTCAAGCAAATCAACTGTCTCATATGGTGGTATTTTATTTGTACTGAAATGTGATTTTAATTGTATGTTAATAAATAAAGTTGCCCTGGGGCCAGAGCTATTAGAGCCATAGCAAGAGCGTGGTGGTTAGAAGAGCTAGGTAGATTTCTGTGTGTTCAGGGATACAGCCAGCATTAGAGACATATGCCTTTAAGACCTGGAGGGCGGTACTTACAGGCAGTGACAAGGCAGTCATGTGGTTGGGTTTACAACCAATGAGAAGGCAGAACAGAAAGACTATTTAAAGACAGACACACAGGAACTAGCTTTTGTTTCAGGGAAGCTAGGAAGCACTGCAGGAGGTAAGATTTTAGCTCTGAGTTCTGACCTCTCGGCTTTCTCTTTTACATTGGTTCTGTGTTTCTTATTTTAATAAGACAGTTGGTTACATCTACATCTGGCGCCCAACGTGACAAGAATCCATTAAAAACTGCTTGGGGCTGGCTCCATAGTCCTGAGCAGCTCAGCTCCCTAGCCCTGGCCCAGGTCTGCTAGGCCTCAGGCCGGACTAACCGTGAGCTGCTTGCTTAAAGCTGGTGCTACAAACAACTCAGGCCTGCCCTGCCGAACAGGGCCCCTGCCTAAAGACGCTGTGTAAAGCCAAGCAAGCCTTGACTCGGCTCAAGAGGGAACAAGTGGCTGGATTTAAGCTTTAGCCGGCTATGCTTTCCTTTTGCTTCTCTCTCTCTCTCTCTCTCTCTCTCTCTCTCTCTCTCTCTCTCTCTTCCACACCTAGGACACCAGGTGGCTGTTTTGAAATTTCCTCGGATTTCTACTGTTGTACACAGATTTGGTAAGTCACAACATATCAGATATTTTAAAGGAAACTATTAAAAGAGAATTTTTTTCCCATTTAAAAAAATGGGTTTATGTGTACATTGAAAGAAAATTGGGTTTTGTTTGAAATTTTAGGCAATCTGACAATGGAAAAACTATACGAGAAGATTAGTTTTATTGGAATTATGCAATTTATCACCGTGCTTATCCCTCATTTTACATATTTAAAAAGATAGTCGATTTAAGTGCTAGGATGACAGCTTTAGAAAAACTTGTTAAACCTGTAAAAATTCAGACAGAAGAAATTAACAGTGAAGTTGTTTCAAGTTTGGATCATAAGGTTACAGAAAGAAAGCCTGTTTTCACACAGTCACCCTTAATTTATCCTGTAACCGTACAGCAGTTGCCTGATCAAATGACTACACAAAATACTTGCGCTCCAATTGAAACTTTGGATTTAATAAGGTTTAAGGAGGCAATAGTATCTTATGGCATGCATTCGCCATATGTAAAGCAAATGTTAAACTCTTGGTCAACATATAATATGATTGTACCACAGGACTGGCGGGAGCTGGCACAAGCTGTTCTTGAACCCAGCCAGAGGCTGCAATTTTTAACTTGGTTTATGGATGAAGCTAAAAACATAGAAAAACAATGGAGGGATAAAGGAATACAAGTTTGCCAGGATCAGCTTATTGGAGAAGGCCAATATGCTTCAGTACAAACACAATGTTTACATGAAGTCCAAACCCTAATTTTATGTCGAACGGCAGTCTTGAATGCATGGGACAGAGTTGAGGAACCAGGAAAAAAACCTGAGTCATTTACAAAGGTTATGCAAGGCCCAAAAGAGTCTTTCACAGTTTTTTTACAAAGGCTGGCTACAGCAGTAAAGAGAATCGTCTCCGTTTCAGAAGCTAGTAAGGTAATAATTGAATCTTTGGCCTTTGAAAATGCGAATGCAGCATGCAAAAGAATAATCAGGCCATTAAAGGCAAGATCTACACCTTTGGAAGATTGGATTAGAGACACAATTAATGTTGAGGCTGATGAGCATGATGATATGTGGTAGGAGAAGCAATTTCAAAAGGTTTGAGGAGTGTTAGATGTTTTGGATGTGGAAAGCAAGGACATTTGAAAAGGGACTGTAGACAGGTCATTCTGAGAAACAATGTTTCTTCAAGGAACAACGGCAATAGAATGCCCCTTCCTTCTGGAGTATGCAGAAGGTGTGGTAAGGGAAAACACTAGACCAACAAATGTAGATCAACAAAGGACAGACAGGGTAATCCTTTGCCTCAGTCTTCGGGAAACTCCAGGAGGGGCCTCATGCAGTCCCCCATAGCAAATCCAGTTCAAACCTTTCCTGCAGCCATAGAGGAAATGCCTGCTCTGGAGAGCGATTAAATAACCAAATGCCTATTGGAATAAATCATGCTGGTCAGGATGATGAAATAGAGAGAATAGAAAATTCAGGAGAAAACATAAAGAAAATTTTTTGACAAACTTCTACTAATGAACAGAGACCAACATTAACGATAAAAATGAATGGTCATATAGAGTACTAACTAATTCTAGAAAAAAGGCTTCAATTAGCTGCATATATATGTCTTTGTGTTCGAGTCTCTTATCAGTTTTCTGCAGGAAATCGCGGTTAGGCCTAACATCAACTGAAGTCTCCAGAAAGAAGATGGGGCCCCACACAATTCCACATGGACAATAATAATATCACTAAGCTGACAAGCATCATCTACAGATCAGCTTTGAACTACAAGGTGCTCAGAGCAATTTTGAGATGACTAGCTGAGACAATCCAGTTTCAAAGACTACTTGAATAAGGACTTGAGATAAACCCTGAACTTTGGCATTATACACAGACTGGATAATAATGAAGGATATAGTTACCTTTCCTAGAATTTGACAATTAACCTAAAATTTTTCTTTCAGGATAAAGATAACTTCGCCCATACCCAGCAGGAAGCAATTTTAAGAATACGACGCCCACATTCCCAAAGAGGTGGTGTGGGGCGGGTGGTATTTTTTGTCCTTTTAATGGGTTTTAGGTCTGGGATAATTTTCATTGTTTAGAGGGGTTGGTTACAAGTTGTTGTCAAGGGTTAGGAAAAAGGCTAAGCAAAGGAGATTAGATTTAAATTCTTGTTTAAAAAAAAAGAAAAGAAAAGAAAAAGACAATTACTAGTTTTAAATACTTTACATTATTACCAACTATTAGGATATAAAGAAATGAAAGTTAGTAGTTAGACATTACAATAGAACTTGTAGTCATATTAGATATGTTTTAAAAATTGAGCAGATATATTTCAGACAGGTCATCTTCAAACCCTTCAGAGATCTACAGAATATGGCATTTAAAATGTTTTAATAACTTAGAAATTTTTCTTTTTTGAGACATGTCGGCTCCTGGCAGTACCAATCTACTTCAGAGAAAATATGGGCATTGAAGAAACTGCATATGGAGTTAACTTTCATTGTGGCAAAAGTTAGCCACTGGACAATGAAGTATCCTCGAATCAACAGGACAAAATGGAAAGACAGAACACGAAACAAAGGACTACTGATTCTTGCCAAAACAAGTGTGGTTATGGCTTTATCAAAAGGCATCTTCTGAGGCCAGGACAATATGGCACCATCCCTGAAGTGGCCTTCACAATCCGGAAAAGGTACAGTGCCCTTTTCTTCGAAGGCAGCTGAACAAGCAGTGGGCCAATGGCTTCTGTTGTGCAATGGAACAGCAGCTGAAAGCTCACGCCTCTCAATAGTAGACTGGCATTTATTAGAAGGATGTGGAGAAGAAGGGGATGCTGAGATGAAGCCATATATACACAGCCAAGAAGAATGGACAGCTGAATTCAAAAACAGTCAACAATTTCCAGAATTTAAAATCCTGAATCATGACAGGACACTAGTGAAATTCAGGTGTTTCTGGTACATGGACTGCTCTCACCCAATGTGAGGTTGAACTGTTGACCTTGTGTACATCCTACTTCACAATGAGTCTGACAGATATGCTAAGCCTATAGGCTGAAGATGATGCCCCAACACTGCGGAGAAACCTCAGGTGACTGTCCAGGCAGCTGGCTGTTTCTGTCAACTTACAAATCTTTTGGAAGTTGCTTGCATGCACTTCCTGTTTTTATTTTTGTTAGCTAATATTATTTCCTTCTTGGGTCTCTGAGGGAGTTGAAGATTAGTTAGTTATAGTTGAAGATTAATTAGGATAGAAAGTGAATTAGATACATTTTGGACTTACCAAAATAGGATAGATAAGGGAATTATTTTCTCTGATTTGTCAAATACAAATGGACTAGACATTGTTTAGGTATTTGTTACTTGTATATATTGTATATAGTTCTTTAATTGTTGTTATATGTACACTACAATATTTGTGTTGCTCTATATGTTATAGTACATGGAAATTTTATAATATGTATCATAACATGTTTATATAATTTACATATATGCATTTGCACTTGTAACCTGCTGAGTTGATTTAGTGTTGCTCATATATATACATATATATTAATATGTGCATATATATGCATATGTAGATATATACATATGTATATACATATATGCATATATGTGTGTATATACATATTTAGGTTTCATCACTAGGGAATGGATAACGTATTAGAGGGTTTGTCCATGGAGAAGACAGATTGCCCTCTCTCAGTATCTATTAATTTTCTGTAGATCTCCAAGTAATGTAGATACTTGTGAGATTTTCACAACCTGTGCTCTCATGTCAAATGGTGCTGACATTAAATATATATTATAAAATAAACCACAACCATGACCAAATTCAAAAGTCACAAATGAAAAATGTTAATCAAATTTAAAAATTGAAAGAGTGTAGGTGCCAACTATGAGACCTGTTTACAATTAAAGAATTTCACACAAACACATGCATAAATATCTTTCAAAGTGACTTATAATTTTTCCTTCTTAATTGATTCTTTTCTTCTAATTGTAGTCTTGGGTAGTCTGTATTTCAATCATTCGTTTTTCCCTCTGTTAAGTCATATATTTGCCTGAGTTCTTCAGTGAAATTTTTCATTTTGTGCACTTATATGTACTTACATTCTTCATGGATAAAATTGCCATTTCATTCCTTGCTATAACATATATATATATATATATATATATATATATATATATATATATATATGTAGATAGATAGATAGATATAGATATGTATAGATTTTGTATGTAAGCACTGCTTTTGATCAGAAGCTATATGGAATCTCTGTAAATAAATCAAATTTATTTGGTAGTTGTTAACTTCTTTGTGTCATCTTTATTATTTTCCATATTAATGGCTATGTCATCTAAACAGAGAATGTTTTACTTCCTTCTTTCTAATTTGAGTAGTTTTTTATTTCCATTCTTTTGTAACTACCCTATTGATAATTGCCAGTACCATATTCAATAAAAGTATGGACAATGGATATTCTTGATTTGTTTCTTATTTGATAGTGAATGTTTAAGTATTTCAGTATCACCTGAAGTATTAGGTATGTTCTTTACAGGGTGTTATGGTGTTAGTAACAGATGCTCCCATTATGTTTGCCAATATTTCTTTCATGTTTTTAATTATTTGTTTTCTTTTGAGAGAGTTTAATTTTATCAATAAATTATTAATAATTTATCATAGTATATCATTATAAATATAATAATAAGTAATTTATTCTTAGAGTACTTAATATGATACATTTTGATCATACTCACTCCAGTTTTATCCCCAACTTCTCCCAGACTCACAGTTTCCTAGATTCTCCACTTCTTTTTCTCTGTATTTTTATGAACAGAAATATTTTATAAAACATATTTAACATTTCATTTCATTTTTGAATTTATAATATATTACATCTTTTCTTTTTCCTTTGCTCCCTGAAAACTCACTCATATAATCCTTTTTGCTATTTTTCAAATTTGTGTTCCATTTTATCATGAATTGTTACATTCATATAAGTGTCCATATGCATATATATTCTTGAACATCACCTGCTAGTATTTATAATGTAACTTGTATGTATATTTTAGAAGACATTGTCTTGCAACAGAAGGCCTCATCTTATGGCTTTCTTATGTGGCAAACCTCCTGTTCTTAGAGGAGTGCAACAGACCAATAAATCTACTGCCATACTGCTTGGTTTCCTTGCAGACAAAGAACTTAAGAGCCTAATGTTGACAACACCACAGACTTTGGACACAGGACTAGAAAGATTTGATCAAGATGTAACATGCAAACCTTGCCCCTAAGGACTGATTAGCTCTCAAAGATCTGAAGGAGCTCTACAGGCTGCTGAGGGAGAAACGCCATCAACAACCCTATATAGCTGTGATGCCTATAAATTACTCTGCTGGTGAGGCCATTGCACTTGGAGGAGAACCGGCTTCTGCCATTTTCTTTAAACCATGGAATTTCTAACAGCATTCTAAATACTTACAGCTATAGTAATAATAAGAGCCAAAATTTAGAAACAGCCCCTGAATCCATCAGCTGATGAAAGTATCATGAAAATGTGATACATTTCTACAAGATCTTATTCCACTATTAAGAAAAAAATAAAAATTTACATTTTCAGGTAAATTAATTGAGTTAGAAACAATTATCCTGAGTAAGGTATCCAAGGCCCTTATATCTAGAGATAAATAGCATACTCCTCAACAAAGAAGCTTCTATATGTAGCAGATGGAGACCATTACAAAAAGTTACAACTTGTCAAAATTCAAAGAACAATCAATATGAAATACATATCTATAGTAAGTATATTGCCACCACAACCCCAGCCACCATTTAGATATTCTGATATTGGATCATACATAACAAATTATCTCTTCTTATTGAAACATTTTTTCTTTTTTTAGTTTTGTGTGGCCTCATTGTAAATTGTTTATGCTTGTGTTTTAAAGTCCTGTTCAGAAAGTCCATTTCTGTGGCAAGGAGTTAAAGCATATCCCATATATTGTCATCTACTAAGTTCATAGTATCATGTCTTATGTTAAGGTCCTTGATACATATACAGTTGAGTTTTGTGCAGAGTGAGGAATATGGAACTCATGACATGCTTCTAAGTATAGATATTCCCTTTGACTAGCACCTTTGTTGAAGGTGCTATCTTTTCTTCAGTGTCAGTGTTTGTCTTATATGTCAAAAACTGGGTCATTTTTAAGTGTGTAAACTTATATTAAGTCTTCAATTTTATTCCCTATTTGCCTGCCATTATGTGAATGACAAGAGAGCACTTTATTACTCTCATGTATTTAGTTTTTATTAATTTATTATAATTATTAAAAAACGCTATTTTTATTACTATATCTGTGTAGTATAGCTTAAAATCAGGAGGGAGTATATTTCCAAAAGTCCTTCCATCATTGAAGATTGCCTTTGCAATCTTGAGTTTTATTGTATGCATGTATTTCCATATGAAATTTAAGATTATTTTTCAATTTCTGTGAACCATTGTGTTAAAATTTGTTGGATTTTGCATCAAATCTGTAGACTGCTTGTAGCATGATGTTTGTTTTTATGACATTAAGCCTGTGCTGTCTTAACCATGGGCAGTCTTTCCACCTTCTTATGTCTCAAATTCCATCTTCAATCTCAACATTTTTATAACTTTTTCATTATATAATTCTGTCACTCCCAATTTCTACTTGTTCAAAGACATTGTTGGGACTATTCTGAAAGGGATGGGTTTCCTGATTCCCTTTCCTGTGTTTTTGTCATTTGTGTAAAGAAAAGCTACTGTTTTCTGTGTTTTGAATTCTGCTACATTGATTAATATGTTTTTCAGCTGTACAAGATTCCTGGAGTAGTCTTTATGGTCTTTTGTGTAAAAAAAAATTGTACCATCTCTCATTAAGGACACTTTCTTTCCTACTTCTGTCCCTTAACTATATTTGTCTTATTGCTCTAACTAAGATTTCAAGCCCCATATTTATCAAAAATCCTTGCTGTGCATAAACCCACACTCCTAATACAAGTAACTTTTTTTTTTGGTTTTTCGAGACAGGGTTTCTCTGTGTAGCTTTGCGCCTTTCCTGGAACTCACTTGGTAGCCCAGGCTGGCCTCGAACTCACAGAGATCCGCCTGCCTCTGCCTCCCGAGTGCTGGGATTAAAGGCGTGCGCCACCACCGCCCGGCACAAGTAACTTTTTATAACTAATCCAGAAATAACTGGAAAAAAAGAAATCATCTTCAACAAATGGCACTGGTCAAACTGGGTATCTCATTGTAGAAGAATGTAAATGGATCTACATTTATAATCCTGCATAAAACTCAAGTCCAAGTGGATCAAACACTTCAACATAAAACCAAATACACTGAACCTGGTAGAAGAGAAAGTAAAGAATAACTTCAAACACCTTGGCACAGGAGACAGAAACAGAACAAGACACTAATAATGTAGGTGCTAAGATCAACAATAACGTCATGAACTGGAAGTTTCTGATAAAGCAATGGATTCCATCAATTGGACAAAACAGCAGCCTACCTAATGGAAAAAGATTTTTTTCAATTCCACATATGACAGAAGACCGGTATCCAAAGTATATAAAGAACTCAAGAAACTAGATATCAAAAAAACCCAAATAATCCAAATTTTAAAAAATGGGGTATAGATCTAAACAGAAAATTCTCAACAGAGGAACATTAAATGGCTGAGAAAAATGTAAACAACTTTACATGAGGAAAGTGCAAATCAATACTTTGGGATTCCACCCTATACCTGTCAAAATGGCAAAAAAGCAATACCACACATAACAGCCCATGTTTGTGAGGATGTAGGGAAAGGGGAACACTCCTCCATTGCTAGTGGGAGTACAAACTTGTACAGTTACTGTGGAAATCAATATGGAAGTTCCTTAGACAATTAGGAATCCATCTACTTCACGACCCAGCTAAAGCACTCTTGAGCATATGCCTCAATGAGACTTCATTCTACCACAAGGACACTTGCACAACTATGGTCATTGTGAGTTTATGCATTATACCCAGAAACTGAAAAAAAAATTAGATGTCTCTCAACTGAAGAGTGTGTAAAGAAAATGTGGTACATTTACATAATACATATAGTATTACTCAGCTGTTAAAAATTATATCATGAAGTTTGTAGGCACATTGATGCAACTAGAAAAAAATCATCATGAGTGAGGTAATACGGACACAAAAGACAAATATGATATGTGTTAACTTATAAGTGTATATTGGTTGTTAAATAAATGCTAATCAAGCTACAATCCACAGACCCAGGGAGATTAAATAAAGAGGAGGGTTCTAGTGGGGAGTCATGGATCTCCCTAGGAAGGGATAATAGAATAGATATTGTGAGTGAACTCTAATCAGGTAAGTATGCAAACAGGAGGAATCAAAAAATAGTGGAAGGATGGAAGGAAAGTGTGTGGAAAGACATGTCTGCAATTGGAGAGCATCTGGGGGACAGTGTGGAAACCTACTGCAGCAGAAACTTCTTGGAATTTATGAGAGTGACCCTAGTGAGGACTTCTAGAAATGGAGGACATGGAGTCAGAACTATAGCCAGACAAGGCTTCCAGTGGTGGTATGGAGTTGTTGGCTGAGGGAGACCTGTGGAGATCCCTAAACAACCCAGGCTCACTTTAGGGTAGAGAGTCACTCTCTGAAAATTGAATCACATTAAATGTAGAGAGGTAGGGCTGGTGCCTGAATGGAGTCTTCACCACTATGTTCTAGTCTCCTTGATGCAGGAAGATACTACAGACTACAGAAAGAGATACCTGAACACCAACCCAGCCACACAACCTTTGAACTACAATCTATCCTGCTTGCACATATGCTGGGGCAATGGTGAGGTGGAACTTTTGGGAGTGGCCAACCAAGGTCTGGTTTAGCTTGAGGCCTAGCCAACAAGAGGGAGTACATTACTGAAGTAATTACTTCATGGATTGCCAGGAACCTAGGGTAGAAACAAATACAACTGGCAAAAAACCCCAAATCAATAAAATGATTTCTAATGATACTCTGCTATACTCATATATTGGCTCCTCTTCCAGGTTTCATCAGATAGGCTTCCTCGGGCAGAAGATAGGAGAAGGTGCAGTGTCCAATAGCCAGACATATGTGGTGAGTGTCTAAATTGTAGGCCTATCAGATCCCTCCCCTCAGAGATTGGGGTACCCCAAACAAGACAGGGAAGAAAGATTAAAGGAGCCAGGGGAGTTGACCAGGAGAATATGACCAACCAATCAACTGATCAGAGATCATATGAGCTCACAGAGACTGAAGTAGCAAGCACAGAGCTTGCATGGGTCTGCATCAGATCCTCTGTGTGTATATTATGGCTGTTAGCTTCTTCTTCTTCTTCTTCTTCTTCTTCTTCTTCTTCTTCTTCTTCTTCTTCTTCTTCTTCTTCTTCTTCTTCTTCTTCTTCTTCTTCTTTTCTTCTTCTTCTTCTTTTCTTCTTCTTCTTCTTTTCTTGTTCTTGTTGTTGTTGTTGTTCTTCTTCTTCTTCTTCTTCTTCTTCTTCTTCTTCTTCTTCTTCTTCTTTTCTTCTTTTCTTCTTCTTCTTGACTCCTAACAGAGGGAGCAAATGTGTCTCTGACTCCTTTACCTGCTCTCAGTAATTGTTTCCTCCTATTCAGTTGCCTTATTCAGCTGCAATATGTGTCTTGTCTCACTGGTTCTTGTTTTGTCGTGTTTGGGGCTTGGCTCCTGGAGGTCTGCTCCTTTCTGAAGGGAAACAGAGGAGGGGCAATGGACCTAAGAGAGAGGGGAGATGAAAGGGTTCTGGGAATAGTAGAAGGAGGGAAACTGTGCTCTCAGTGGGTTATATGTGAAAAGAATCTATTTTCAATTAAAAAAAAAAAAAAAGAAAATCATTGTCTTGTTCCTGATTTTAGTGAAAAAGCCTTCAGTTTCTCTCCATCTAGAATTATGTTGGCTGTGGGCCTCTTGTAACTTACCTTAATTATATTGAGATATGTTCCTTTTGTTCTTATTCTCTTCAGGGCTCTTATCATGAGTGGATGTTAGATTTTTGTTAAAGGCCTCCTGTTGTTAAGAGAATCACACGATTTCTGTCCTTAGGTGCCTTTGCATGTTGGATTGTGTTCATTGGTTTATGTATGTTGAATCTTGCCTACATCTGAAGGATCAAATCAATTTCATCATTAGATAGCCTTTTTATTCTTTTCTTGAATTTTTACATCCTTGTTCACTAGAGCTATTGGTTCATAATTTTCCTTTTTGTTATTGAATCATCAAATTTGGTAAGAGAAACTGTGGCTCCAAAAATGTTGAAAAATATTCCTCTATTTTTTGTGTTATGAAATAAAATGAAGAGTAAACATTAGTTATTTTTTTGAAGGTGACATAGAATACTGCACTAAATCCATCTAATCCTAGAGTTCTTTTAGTTGGGATTTTTTAAATTAATAATTCTTTCCTCTTAAATTTCATGTGCCTATACAAATTGTTTCATTTTGCTTTCACTTTGGAAGATTGTATAGCTTGAGAAATTAATCTTTCATTTGTGTGGAACACACGTTTTTTTAATAGTTTCCTCTTATGATTGTCTCGATTTCTTCAGTGTCTCTTATAATTTCTTCCTTTTGATATCTCATTCTGTCAATTCAGATCCTCTTTCTACCTCTTGATAAATTTGGGGAAAGATTTGCCAGTCTTCTTAATTTTAAAAGAAACAACTCTTTTTTATTGCTATCTCTGTATTGTTTATCATTTGTATTTTATTAATTTCAGCATTGAATTTATATTTTATATTTATGTTTTATATTTTATATTTATGTTTTATCTCATTTTCCTAAAGCTTACAATTTATATATGATCTCTCCAGTTTTTTTTTTTAATGTTGGCACTATATGTTATGAAACTGATTAACTGTGTCACTTAGATTTCAGCATACTGGGTTTTCATTTTTATTCATGTCTACAAAATGTTTAGTTTCCTAAACTAAAAACATTTAGTTTAGTTTAATTTCTACCTACACCCAATTTTTTAGTATTGTTTTTTAGATTTAATGAAACATTACAATTTCAGTCACTTATTTTGTTGTTGATATCTAGCTTTAATCTAGGTCAGATAGGATGAAGGATGCGATTTCAATTTTACACTCTCTGTTGAGTCTTTGTGTCGTAAAATATGATCAATATGGAGAAATTTCCATGTGTTGCTGAGAAGAAAGTCTATTCTTTAATGTCTAGGTAAAATGGTCAGTAGGTATCTTGTTAGGTTGATTTCATTTATGATAAATGAAGTGCAGTGTTTCTCTATTTGGCTTTTGTCTGAATGACCTATCCATTGAAAAGAGTGGCTAGTGAGTTCAACTACTATCATTGTATCAGGATCAATATATGATATTATATCTGATAGTTTTTTATTTATGTAACAGGATGTTCTTGTGTTTGCCATGTAAATGTTTGGAATTGCCATATTGAATTCAATTTTTCTTTAATGATTAAATAGTATCCTTCACTATGATTTATGATTAATTTGGTTTAAAGTTCAGTTTGTTATAATTGCTTGAATTTATTTTTTCATTTTTTTAATCCTAAGATGACATTTGTTCTTGATGGTGAGATGGCTTTCTTGGAGGCAGCAGAAATATGAATCCTGTTTCTAATTTACTTTAATATTTTGTGTGCTTTCATTGGGCAAATGAGAACATTAATATTGATGATAGCATTTTAAAATATTAACTACATATAAATTTGGGTCATATTTAGATTATTTTTGCCTAACTCTTTCAATATTATTTATTCCTAGTGTCTTCATGGGTGTAGAAAGACTTCTTTTCAGACTGAAACAATACTTTCAGTACCCTCTGTAGTGTTGTCTCAGTGAGAATAGATTCCTTACATTTGTTTTCATCATGAAATCTTTTCTATCTCTTTGAATTATTATTGTCAGTAGTTTCCCTGGTTACATTTCCTCATACTATTTTCATTTGGCATCTATGTTCATTCAGAGCTTGTAGGTTATCAGTCCAGGCTCCCTTCTGGCCTTCAGTGCCTCCATTAAAAAGTTGGGCGTTACTCTAATGGGTCTGCCTTTTGTAGGATTTCAATCTCTCCCTTGGAGCTTTGAATATCCTTTACTTTTTCTATACAATTAGAGGCTTCGTTATCATATGACTTGGAGAGTTTATTTTCTGGTTCTGTTATTTGGTGTTCTGTAGAAGCCTCGAGTCTTGGTACATCTCTTCCTTTACAAACAGGAAATAAATTTTTCATCTATGATTTTGTTTAAAATATTTTTGTGCCTTTTACTTTGCTTTCTTCTCTATCCTAAACACTTATTTGAAGATTTGCTCTTTCATACTGCCCCATACCTCCTGGATGTTGTATGCCTGCATTTTGGAGCTTTTACTTAGTGATCCATTTATTCACATTTTCCTGTAAGTACTCATGTTGTTTTTTCCACTTCATCCAAATTGTTGTAGAGTCTTTCCTCTGAGCATTTTGTTTAACTTCCTGGGTTTTCATTTCAGTTGAGCTTTTCTTCAAATGCTCTATTTCTTCATTAAAATCAATTTTAATATTTTGAATTGTTTTCCATTATGTCAACCAACTTTTTTCCCTCCCAGTCTTCATTTGGGCATGTATTCTTCCTCTCTGTCTTGAGCTCCATGAACATAATTACATTTGTTATTTTGAAGTCCTTGTCCTGAGCTTCAGCTACATCACTTTTCTAAAGAAATATTAAAAGAAAGTTGCCGGATTCTAGAAGAGGTATGTTGTCTTAAATGTTGATGTTTGTTTGGATGATGGGATCTAGGCATCAAGATTTAGAACATTTGTCATATTTCTTCATGTGAAAAGCTAATCTTGCCTATGTTGTGTTGATGTCAGATAATTATTTAATATTACCCCAACATGTCAAATTGTGTATCAGCTAAATGATACTTGATTTTCAGTTGGGGGGACATACTGGGTTAATTTCAGAGTCCTAGGTGTCCTAATTTAGGACAGGAGGTCACATGGTTGGTAGAGGAAATGACATGTAGGAAGAGGATAAGCTATGCACATCTGTAACTGGGATTCTCGAGGTAGGTGGGCAGGCTCTTGGAGTTCCTTCCTGAATTTCAGGTTTAGACTCTAGATTGTATTCCAAACTACCCCAAATAGATGTAGTGGATAGAGTTTGTGTGGTCAGCAGATGGTGACTAGGAGATAGGACTTTCTCCAAAGGTATTTTAGTAGGGTTCTGGAGAATACTTCCACACAGACCAGGACCCATTGGTGAGTGGAGTGGCTAACAGTAGGGGCAGTGAGGATTAGACCTAAAATTGTCTACAAAAAGTTCTGGTTTGAATTCAGGGTTCTGAAACCAAGCAGCCCCATATGAGCATGGTAGGTGTGGTACTGGGTAGGTGAACAGGCAGGGAGAGGGACCTGACTCTAATGACCTCTAACGAGGCTTCTGAGTGTGGCTATATATGGTCCGATGTCTATTGGTGAGTGGGATGGCTGACAGTAGAGTGTCTGAAAGCAGCTCTAGAATTTCCTACCTGAGGTTTTGGGTTGAATTGCAGGGTCAGATTCCATGCATTCAAAAATTGCCATAGTGGGTCGGTGTCTTATTTTGTTCCATTATCTTTGATGTATCTATTACAAAATTTTGTAATTACCAGAAACTTGCACAATTTCTTGGCTTTAATGATTATCTATATGGTTATAAGAACTTAATATTTAAGAAAACCACACACTTCACATATTCTGTGTCTATGAAGTCACATTGATTACATTTAGTATGTATTCTTAGTTACTTTGTGGTTGCAATTTTGCCTAATATTTTTGTTTTTTACGATACAGTAAGTACCATTAATTTGTACAGCACCACTTAGTAATGATATTTTATACTAATCTATATATTTGCTTGCACCAATGAGATTTAAACATTCTTAAGCAAGTGTAGTGTTTCCCAAGTGCATCTGATTTTGGTGTCTGGTAAAAAGTGTGCATATGACTCTTCTTGTTACAAGACTTTTTTGCCTGGTACAGCTTTTGTTACTATCATTTTATTTGATTCCCACTTTGACTAAAATCATTCAGATTCCCACTGAAAGATTCAATGATAACCTTATGGAGTTTCCAGAGTATATAATGAGTTGCTTTTCTCTTATTAATCTCAAAATTCATTGTCTTCAACTTTTGAAAATATAATTATAACGTGTCTCAGCATAAAACATTTTTGGAAAATATCTTCTAATATGCTTTTATTAGTATATTTGTATGATACATGTGTGCACGTGTTCCTATGTGACTGTTGGATGACACGTGGGTTATTCTTGAACCATATATGAGACAGGATCCTTTTGTTTGCTATGGTTAGGGTAGGGTAGCTGGTCCTGGAGCTTCTGAGGAGGCACTGTCTATGCATCCCATTTACCTCAGGACTTTTGGGAATACAGATGCATGGCACGTTGCTGGTTTTGTGTAGGTTCTGAGGTTCCAAAAATTAGGTCCTCAGTCTTGAGCATCAGCTAATTCCCTTGCTGAGACATCTCTCCAGTGCAGTGTTGAGCTTTTAAAGACAATTGATTTACAAAACAAGTATCAGGTGGCATCATTATGCTATTAAGGCAAAGATGATAGAAAGCAAGGAAGGGAAAATTTACTTCCTAATTTTTATAGTGTTAGTTGATCATTTTGTAAAATAACTATCTCCAAAATTAATGACTTGAGCACACATGTGTACATAACCTCAGCAACTCAATGAACCAAGAATTTCTTGGCATAACCTTGTTGAGTTTTTTCTCTAGGTCTCACTCGGCTGTAAGTGAGGGACTGTTCAGAAAATGGTCTCCTGGAAAACAGGGAACAAATCCACTTAGTCACCTTTCCCATTCCTGGCATGACTGGTCTTCTGCTAGCAATACATCTCAGAGTCTGGCTTTCTATTGTCAGTAACCTCAGAGCCTACTACAGTTCTCTAACAACTTGGAAACTCAATGTCTTCTTATATTCAAGAGAAACTCAAAATATTTTGCAAATTCACCACTAATGATTGGCTGACAGACATAATGATGTTGATTATCATGTTAACATGATCGTTGCTATGTCCTTTAGTCAATGCTCTCCTGAACCTCGTACATTTTTTGAGATTGTAATTTAATTACATTTCTCCTTTCACTTTCCTCCCTCCAAGACCTCCCATATTCCCATCCCCACTTTCCTTAAAATATTTGGCCTCTTTTCCCCCTGTTATTGCATGCTTCCAACTACCATAGTTCATTTAATGATTCTTGTATTTGTGCTCTCAGGGCTGACCCTTTGCCATTGCACAATCAATCGATGTGATCTTCTACGGGGACGATCACCTCTCCCTTCCAGTTCTCCTCCATTGCCTATAGCTCTTTCTATGGTACTGAGGCCTTGTGGACTTATCCCTGACATGCTTTACATGTTAACTGGTATCATCTTTCTTCAGCTCATATTTGGGCACTCATGTGAACCCAGTACTTTTGTTTAAACTTTAAATCTTACACTCTTATGAAAAATTGTGAGTTTGATTCAAATTGGCATTTAGAGAATGAATAATTTCTGGAGGAAATAAATACATTAAACTGTTCCTTTTCTCTCATATTTCAGAGACACAAATGCTTTATAGAAACATAAGCACTACACATACTCCTTTGTATAAAGAAGTCTTAAGAACTCCTAGAAGAATGCATTCTCATTAAGTTTACCAGTAGGAAAGTTGAGAATTAGCAACCACCATGTTAGTGGTCTTGTTACTGGATTATAAATTAGGAAGCAAAAATTATTGTGAAATGAACAATTTTTAAGTCATGTAATATTTAATAGAATACACATATTGTAGTCCAAAAATTTAGCATACTATATCTGATCAAGTTTTTCATTTGCCATAACTGGATCTTGTATAGAATGTACTTTAAAAGAATAATGATATGGGATGAACAATGAATGACAGCAAACTATCATGGTACAGACAAATGAAGATGCCACAATGAAACTCATTACTGTGAAACTAATAAAACTTGGTCAGTTAAGATTATTACTCCCTTACTAACTTTATGTTAATATTATTATGCATAAATAACTATACAAGGGAATATACTAAATAACTTAATTCATAAGCATATAAAAATAAGTTAGTATTGTATGTTAGCTATTTTGATTGCATGTTTGTTTTCTTTCCATTTAAAATCAAATAAATTTATTTATTTTCTTTTACACACTGTAATTTGTTATTTTTATACTGACACAGAGTTGTACATCTTTTTGAGTATTCATGAAACCTGGCGCATTCATTTATAAAGTGTGATGACAAAATCTGGGTAATTGTCATTGTTATTCCCATAAGAATTGTTATTATTTATTTGGTACAGAAAATTTCTAATTCCACTAGTCTTCATAAAATATATAAAAATTATTGTAAAATCATTCGATATGTTTGTTCAAATTTGAAACTATTTGGCTAGAGGCTTTCTCCCTGTATATTCAATCTATTGGTGAAAGCTGGAGTTTTAAGCAACCTAATAACATATATTAATTTGACAATATCTGCTTAGTATAGCTATGTATCCTGATATATGATGTGTATTATTAATACATTTAAAGTTTCCCAAAATCCTGACATTTTTACCATATATGATTTTCACTGTTGAATTGGGATTTTCACTTATTAGTTGGCTCTTGTAAATGGTATAAAACTTAGAAACAGCCCATAGAAGCTGACAAATAGCATTGTGGTGCAAAGCCTGAACAACTATGAAGAGTCAAAGGAGTGTCCTGAAGATGAAAGGGTCAAAGAAGAACACTGGTATGTGACAAGACAACTTTAATTAGTAAATAGACATGTTACCACCATGTGTCTAAGCCATTCTGTTAAAAGCATTGGTTTCAAGTTATTGTTTTCCCAAGAATCAGTTACTAATTGCCAACAAAATGTATCCCTATTCTGCTATTTTATTCACATCTCCTCTTCTAAGTTCTGTTTATGCCTTACATTTTTATGACAGTTGTATGAAATAGATAAAGAACCTTGATGAGCAGATGCAGGGTCTGATATATTCATTGGCCATTGAAAGACAAGAAGTGACAGACACATGATTCCTTAGGCTATGCTGTAAAAGGTGTAGAAAAGTTCCTGTGGAGCCGGGCGTTGGTGGCGCACGCCTTTAATCCCAGCACTTGGGAGGCAGAGCCAGGCGGATCTCTGTGAGTTCGAGGCCAGCCTGGGCTACCAAGTGAGCTCCAGGAAAGGCGCAAAGCTACACAGAGAAACCCTGTCTCGAAAAACCAAAAAAAAAAAAAAAAAAAAGAAAAGAAAAGTTCCTGTGGATTTGAATTATTTAAGAGTATTCCATAGTATTGTCCACTACTGAGGAAATGAACTGAGAGCAAGGGTGTAATATGAACAAAAGGACAGAGTTCAGCTGATGTTTATGATTCATATATAGTAAAATAAAATGAATGTCATGAAATGGGGTTGGTCCATACTAGAGATACTGAAGGATATCAAATGACAGGGAGGAAGCAGACTTACTCACATGGAAGAAGTCCTAATAAGTTTGGATGAGATGAAAGAGAACTAGATGAGAAGAACCTCATCAGTTGCCAGGTTCTGTGGACTAGGAAGCTTCCCTTGTTAGGCTCAGAATTCTAGAACCTTGTCCAGGAGAGACAAAGGAGAGCCCTTGAGTTTCCTATATCATGAGTGGTTCAGAAGACACATGTTACAAATGATTCCACAGCAGAGCCAGAACTAGAGCTATGGGCATCACTCCATCATGGTAAGTCTTCTAGAGGACAGAAGGACAGATGATTACCAGGAGAATAAAAATACATCCCCTAATTCTTTGCCAATATTTTAAAATTGGGGGGATGGCATTTCCTTGAAATATCTACTGCTTTTCTCTTTCTTTGATGACTCTGTAGAGTTTTTCTCATAGTTCTTGTACTTTGTCATGACGACTGGCATTGTAGTAGATAGTTCTTCTCTAGGAAAATCAGCAATATTATTTTATCTGGCAATTAAAATTCATAATCATTTTTAAAAATGTTTCTGCATTATATATGATGTTTGGTATTGGATACTTGTATCAAAGAAACTGCTAGGTAGTCTAAGTTTCACTAAATTCTTTTGAATTTTCATGGAAGTTCTTGACTTCATGACAGTATTCCTTCATTTAGCCAGAAGATGTTTGTTTTTAAACATCGTCTCATCTAGTTCAGGCTGGTCCTGTGCTTGCTATGTAGTTCTGAACTACTGATGCTCTTGCCTCCAGCCCCTGAGTGTTGAAATTATAGACCACAGAGTAAGAAGCACAGCTTACTTTGCAGTTGGTATATTGCCTGTGTAGTGTGTAGAGTGCTGCAGTGTTTTTAATGTGGCTTAATACTTTCTAGATAACAGAGCCTAAATGGTGAGTTTCTAGTTACTGATGAATTTGATGAAAATATAAGGGGAAAAAACAATGGATAAAAGATGGCATTTTGGAGTTGCCTGGAAGACTGTTAATATCATTCTGAATGTATTCAATTTTGTCAACACCTTTGGGCTCTAGAATCATTGTGTACAGTAATTTAATGAAAGAAAGTCAAACTTGCATAAGTATTCTTTCCAGTTTTTTTCCTGTTACATGCTTTTGAATTATGTATTTAATAGGGGATTCTGAGACTCACATTGACAGAACATTAAGAGTGCTACACTAAAATACATATAATTCTTTTTGTTGTTGCTGTTGTTACAATACAAATCTAGGCATTCAAATAATTATGAAACATGAATCAAAACCATAATGGACAGTGACCTAGCATGTCAAATTTTTAATCACAAGTTCAAGATATTGTCTTCAAAATCTGTTTTACCGGAGAATATTTCTTATGGTCTTTTAACACTATTGTGTTGCAGCTTTCTTTTTTCAAAACTAGATTTCTTCACCATTAGAACACTCTTGTTTCTAGGAAAATGTGCACACTGAATGAGAGAGAGAGCTGAGCTCATAAAGGAATGCCTCAGAAACTTGACAACCTGAGTTTGAACACCAGCATATTCTAACAGGCAGGCATTAGCAGCATATGCTTGGACGCCTAGCAGTGTCAGGAGGCAGACACAGGAGAATGGCTGGGTCTATTTGTCCAGCCCGCTGATTCTCTTTAGTGAGCTTTAAGTCAATGCCAGACTCTATGGCAAAAAGGAGGTTGGATAATGACTTTGAAATGCTCCCTGAAGACAGTCCTTGTCCTAAACTAAATAAGTTCTCTCTCTCTCTTTCTCTCTCTCTCTCTCTCTCTCTCTCTCTCTCTCTCTCTCTCTCTCTCTCTCTCTCTCTCCTTTTAAACACGCATAATGAATTGATACATTTTCCCACCTGTCTTCATGGCTTCCAAGTCCTATGTTGTAGCTCCCATACTGTCCAGTTGCTGACCTCATAACTTTCTACAAGTCCCTTTTGTTTTTCAAATCATGATTTTCATACCTCATATCTTCTCTGGAATATATTCATATTTTATAGTTAAATAACTACAGTTCACTGGTATGTTTCACATTGACTAGTGGAAGTTAAACACCATTTAAAAAATAAGGGTCTTTCTCTCCCTCTCTCTGTCTCCCTCTCCCTCTCTGTCTCTCCCTCTTTCTCTCCCCCCTCTCTCAATCTCTCTCACTCTCACAAACAAAAAGCCAAACACCCCCACACACCCACATAGATACAATCTCACATACACACTCACACACATATCTAAATAAACACGCAAACATCCAAAAAACAACCAAAAATATAAAAGTGTAAAAAGTAAAACATAGAATCAATGTATATGCCTCCAGACAACCACCATTCTAGGATGAACTCCTTCCTACATACATGCAGAGAAGTACATGTACTATGAACATGCACACAAACTACACAACTTTAGCATTCATGCCTAGAACACACATACACTAAAATCCAAATGAGATAAATGTTTGTCTTGAAACAATTTCCTCTCTCCCATGGCAATAAAAAGGCATGGACTGGAATGAGCATCCAACCTGTACTTAATAAGCCAGAATTCAGTTTAGCTTTACATTGTAACTCATTGTTGTGGAATAATCTTTCTGTACACTGTGAATATGTGTCTTTGTGAATCCACCTTCTGATTGGTTGGATAAAATACTGAATGTCCACTAGGTAGGCAGGAAGAGGTGAGGTGGAAATTCAGAGAAGAGAGAAATGAAGAGGGGGTGAATCTAGGGGCGGGGGTGGGGACACCAGAGGATCTGGAGAGGATGCAGGACATGCAGAAGGAGAGATGAAAGCCACGAGCCATGTGACAGCAAGTAGATCAGTAGAAATGGGTTAATTTAAGTTATAAGAGTTAGATGCAAGCATATGCTAAGGTCAAGCTTTCATAATTAATAACAAGTCTTTGTGTCATGATTTTTGGACTGGCAGTCCAAGAAAGCCTGCTACAAATCAACATGACAGAAATTCAATAATAAAAACTATAAACAAAAACAAAAACAGACAACACCCATTTTAGATGAGGATTCTTCCAGTTGTGGAATGTTATAAAATGATAACATTTAGAAACAACATGGAAAGGCAAAATAATTTTAAAATTGGGACTGTATAAAAAATGTACCTCTGGTCTGGAGAGATGGCTCAGAGGTTAAGAGCACTGGCTGTACTTCCAGAGGTCCTGAGTTCAATTCCCAGCAACCACATGATGGCTCACAACCATCTGTAATGAGATCTGGTGCCCTCTTCTGGCCTGCAGGCTGAACACTCACTGTATACATAATAAATAAATAAATCTTTAAAAAATTGTACCTCTATAGCAACAAAAATACTTTAATCAAACTTAACAGAAAATACAAGCACATGGTTCATATACCTTGAACTAATATCCAATCCATTTTAGTACATATTCTATAATTTTCTTCTACCTGACTTGCTCATACTTTACTATACATGGGTCTGTCTTTCTTTGCCTAGTATCTTTTATTCATGATGCTCTGATATATAAACTCTTAAAAAATACATACCAGTAAAACATGAAAGGCAGACAATTTGAAGACAGAGACTACAGGGATTTCTGCTCCTCATTGGTTCTCGCAAGGATATGGTGGCTCTGGCTAGGACACTGGTGCATGTGAGGATAATTTGCCTGCATATTTGGCTGTGAAGGTGGCTTTTCTTTTCTGTATGGCTAACAGCTTGATATGCTCAATGCAACACCCTCCCCCTAGTAGTGGTTATATATGCTCAAGGGTCATTAACATGAATAGAGATAGAATTTTACAGGCTGGTTGTCTTATACCCTATATTTTGGAGGCCAGAGACACATTATCACCATGAAGCCCAAAATACACTTGATACCCAAATACTTCTCATGGTCTTTCTACAATGACCAAAGTTATGTCCTTGAGGAACAACCTAAGTACAGAAAGACTGCTATTACCATGACTAGGTGATGAAAACTCTGAATCCATGGTTGTTCTAACCACCCATTTGGAAGTTTTACAAGGCCTGCTGGAGATAAGTAGCACGATTTATGACATCATGAAATCATGCCCAAGAACCCTTCTTCCATACTTCCAAAGTGAGGCAAAATAGTTATGAGAACTGGTAAGTTCATAAAAGGATTACTGAATATTTTGTGGGTTTTTTTTTTTTTTTTTTTTTTTTTGGTTTTTCGAGACAGGGTTTCTCTGTGTAGCTTTGCGCCTTCCCTGGGACTCACTTGGTAGCCCAGGCTGGCCTCGAACTCACAGAGATCCACCTGGCTCTGCCTTCCGAGTGCTGGGATTAAAGGCGTGCGCCACCACCGCCCGGCTATATTTTGTGGTTTTAGGTAATAAAAAATTTGTTTACATTGGGAGTATTACACCTATCAGAATCAAGTATTTATAGTTATCAGTGGAATGAGTGGCTACTATGTACAAACAGATGTTTTTCCTGATGTGTTTTTAGGCAAATCTTGATCTAGACTGAACAAAATATTGTATAAGTAAAAGGAAGTATATATCAAGTCTTAAAAGATTTTTGCAATTTGAATAGAAAAAACATGCAGCATCACTGGCATGATGTCATATATCTGTGGGCAAGACAAGGCTATCCTGGTTATTTAGTACTAGCCACTCTTGAAACAGTGTTCAAAATCAAAATTGTGGAGTCAACATTTTCCTCTCATACTCACTGGGTAATCTAACCTACACTATAGTACTTGAGCTGGGTCATAATTTGGGCATAGTTCATGACAATAGTTATTGTAAATGTGGGAGAAAAACTGCACAATGGCCCCGGGGGGAAAAAACATTGTCCAATAGATTCAGCAACAGCAGTTATGCTTGGTTATGGAACAACATTTTCAGAAGACATGTTTAAACAACTTAACACTTGAAGAAAGTCTAGTGACATAGAAGCTCTGTGATATAGTTAGACTGAAGTCAGAGAGCAGTGTTTTTGTGGATCATCTGAATCCTTAAGAAGTGACTTTTGTTGTCAAGAGGGCTGCCTTGGGGAACCTGATGCTCCCTTTACTGATGAGTTTGTTTCTTTATCAGTATCATGTTTACTGTGTTACCATAGCACTGTGGTTTAACTTAACATTGGGATTATGATACCTCCAGCAGGTTTTTGATGTTATTGTTATTCAGAATTATATTTGACTATATATATAAAGATATATAAAGATATAGAGTGGTAGATTAAGCTATTGTAAATGGTATTGTTTCCTTGACATTTTTATGTGTTTGTGGTTTGTATATAATAAGTAGATCAAATTTTGTATGTAAATGAGGGGGATGGGGGAAAATAAAGGGGAAAGGAAGGGGTGATGAGAACATAAGGGAATGGGATGGTCAAGATGGGAGAGGGATGGAGTGGAACAGCAAAGAAAGAGATATCTTGACAGAGACATAATGAGGGAAGGGAAAAACCTGGTGCTTGGGAAATTCCCAGGAACCCACATGGACACCCCCAGCTTAGACTACTAGCAATAGTGGTAAAAGAGCCTGAACTGGCCAACCCTGGTAATCAGATTAGTGGATACCCTGTCATCATAGAGCCTTCATCCAGTAACTGGTGGAGTACAAGTTTTTAAACCATGTCCTTATGATTCTCTAGATTTCCTCAGTGACTTTTGTTATGTCCCCCTTTTCATCTTTAATTTTGCTAGTTTGGATTATCTCCCTGAGCCTTTCAGATAATTTGGCTAAGGGGTTGTCAATTTTACTGATTTTCTCAAAGAAATAACTCTTTGTTTCATTGATTTTTGTTGTTTTTTTGGAGGGTGTGGTTTGCTTTCGTTATATTAATTCAGCTCTGGTTACTTCTTGACATCTAATCCTTTTGTGAACTCTTTCTTCCTTTTGTTCTAGAGCATTCGGGTTATGTAAGGACTTAGTGCTATGAACTTGTATCTTAGAACTGCCTCATTGTGTCCCATAAATTAGGATATGTTCTGTATTCATTTTCATTCAATTCTAAAATCTTTAAATTTCTTTCTTAAATTTTGCCTCAACCCCTTTCATTCCTTAATGGGTAATTCAATGTCCATGAGTTTTTAAGTTTTCTGTTCTTTCTGTTGTTGAAATTCAGTTATAATCCATGGTAGTCAGATAAGATACAGGGTGCTATTTCAAATTCCTTCTTCCTATTGAGAGTTGATTTGTGTCCAGGTCCATAGGCAATTTTGAAGTAAGTGCCATGAGCTGCTGAGAAGAAGGTATAGTATTTTGTGTTTGAGTGAAATGTTCTATGAATATCAGTTAGATCCATTTGGTTGCTGATGTCAGTTTTATCTAGAATTTCTCTGTTTAGTGTTTAGTGGTGAGAGTAGGGTATTGAAGTCATCCACTCTCACTGTATGGGGGTCACTGTGTGATTTTTTTCTCTAGTAGTGGTTTCTTTTATAAACTTGTGTGTAATTGTGTTTGGTGCACAGATGTTTAGAATTGCAATAGCATCTTCATGGAGTTCTCCTTTAATGAATCCATAGTGTCCTCCTGATTTCTTCTGACTAGTTTTGGTTTGAAATCTATTTTGTCAGATATTAAGATGGCTATATCAGCTTGTTTCTTGGATCCATTTCCTTGGTATATCTTTTTCAATCCTTTTGCCCTGAAGTGATATCTATCCTTGATGTTAAAGATGGGGCAACCCTTCACTGTCCTGCTCCATCACACCATCAACTCCACTCATTCCCACCAGCAAATAAACTACAAATTGAAACCAATCAGAAGAGATTACTCATTAAAGAAAATTATAAAAAAATGATACTAACAATCCTAAACATAGTCTCAATGGGCAAGCAATATCATATAAAAAATACAATTATATTTTTAATGACAGATTCACTATAACACAGTGATATTTGGCCATCTCAACCCCCTCTCACACTAGACACAGGTTATCTGAAGAGAAACTCCATATTTAAAGTGGGCCCTTATTCAAAAGTAACTTAAAGACAAATACAGAACATTCCAACCCAAACATTAAAGAATTCTTGTTCCTCTCATCAGTTGAACGCTATAAATCTGAGTGGTCATCTCTAGTGGGTTCCTACAGCAATGGTAAGAGTCTAGACTCTTTGACCGGAGATGGATGGTAACCTTCCAGAGTATTGGTGGATGGAGTTACCAGAATGAGTGGGGCTCTCTACTGGAAAGGGTATGCCCAAACGGGGCACCGAACCACAGATATAAGACACATGTTCCTCAGGCAAGTAGATTGGCTCTCCCTTGGTTTTTTTTCAAAGATATCCCTTCTGACTAGAGGGAGATAGAATCAAAAAAGTATTAATTTTTGTTTCCATGGTCACTAATGGTTTGAACACTTTTTAAAATTTAGTAGATATTTAAATTTTTTTATTTTGAAGATTTTCTATTCAGATGTTTGCCTTCGTATTTTGTTATATTAAAAAGTACTTTTAAATTATTAGTTGATAATTTCAAACATTATAAAATAGATTTTATTTTCCTTTAATTGAAAATAGATATTTTTTTCACAAAATAAATTCTAATTATGATTTCCCTTCATTCTACACCTCCAAGTTCTTCCCCTCTCACTCAAACCCACTCTCTTTTGGTCCCTTATTAGAAATGAACTGGCTTCTAAGAGATATTAAAATAAAACTAAAAATGTAAAAAGATAAAACAAGACTGTCACATCAGAGTTGAACAAGATAAACACATAGAAGGAAAAATGTGCCCAAGACAAGGCACAATATCATTTGCAGAAATCAAATCCAACCTATCTTTCCAGGATCCACTCCCACAGAACCTTCAAAAACACATCTATACCAAACTTCATGGCCTCTTTGTTTACTAATCTAGTAATAGTAGTGAGAATATGTGTGATATGTGGGTAGGGGTGAGAAGGGTCGCTCCTATCCCACACAGCATATGTGGAGACCAGAGTACAGCTTTCAAGACTCATTTCCTTCATCCTACCTAGGTATGGAACTAAGGTCATCCGGTGTAGCAGAAATTACTTTTACCAAATTAGAAATCTCTTTGTCCTTTTTCAAAAAGTGACTCAATAATTTCAGGTTGATGAGTCAATGTGTTTTATTGGAGTTATTCACAGAAGTATGGTTTAGTGGTATCATATATTGTTTGTATGTGATACTTGAGGATATCATGACTTCCACTGATAATCTGCTTTAAGGGCTTCCTTTTCATCTACAAATTTATTAATATATGTCTTTCCTTTCTTTGTGGTTACTGTGACCAAGGGTTTTATTTACATTATCTATATTTTCAAAGAACCAATTCTCATTTTTTTAATTTTTGTTATTTCCATGTCATTCATTTCTGTCAAATCTTAATGATTTCTTTCTATCTCTAAATTTGGTCTTTGTATTTTTTCAAGTAATTAAAGTATATTATTATTTATTTCATATCTGTCTGTTTTCTTGGTACATGCAGTTTTAGCTCTAAACTTCCCTTTTATGACAGCTTTCATTACATACCATAGATTTCAGAATACTGTTTTAATCCATTTCTTTCTTGATGTCTCCAGTGACCCTATTCACTGTTCAATAAAGGTCTTCTGGATGAGTGTGGATTCTAGGTTTACTGTTTACCGCAGATATCTCCACTGGCTTAGTAATTTCATTTACAGACGTTGCTTCTTGCATGAAAAGCATTTGCATATATTATCATCATTGTTTTCTTACATGAAGATTTGATACTGGGCATTCTGATTTGCATACTCTTTTTTTCCAAGACAGGGTTTCTCTGTGTAGCTTTGCGCCTGTAGACCAGGCTGGCCTCGAACTCACAAAGATCCACCTGGCTCTGCCTCACGAGTGCTGAAATTAAAGACATGTGCTGCCTGATTTGCATTCTTACCCAAGCCCCAGGGGATAATTTTTGATGGAAAGATTTGTTTTGTTGATGTTTAGTTTCTTGAGTTCTTTGCATAATCTGAATAGTAATCCCCTGTCAAATATATAACACACAAAATATTTCTTATTCTACAGAAATTTGATTGATATTTTATTGTATAAAAGATTTTTGTTTTTATGGGGCTATATATGTAAACTACTGGTCGTATTTTCCGAGTAATCAGTCTAATTTACAAAATCCTTAACTCTGCCAGTGTCTTAAAGGTTACTTTCTGAAATTTAGTTCTAGTAGTTGAAGAGTTTTAGACACTCCAGGAAAACATTGGTCCATTTGGAGTGTTGTGTTTTGGGTTTTATTTCAATGCAGTATGAGACATCAGGATTTTTTTCCAGTCCTATATAAATATGTCTGTTGTTGTCAACATTGTTTGTTAAACATTCTGGCTTTTCTCCAGTGTTGTGAGTTTGAGCATCTGTTTCAAAAGCAAGTGGCTGTAGTTGTGGGAACATATCTTTGTGTCTCCTTTGCTATTAGAATATATTCTGTTGTTTTCCCAGCAACACAGTGTTTTTGTCACTCTGGCTCTTTGATATAGTATTAAATTAGGTATGATGATGCCTTAGGCAATGCTGTTTTTACTTGGGTTTGCATTGGCTATCCAGGCTCTGCTGTGCTTCCATATCCATTTTAATATTATTTTGCCAGTTCTATAAAGAATTTCACTGAAATTTTAATCATAACTGGAATGAATTTGCAGGGGGCTTTTGGTTTGATAGTCATTCATGTTATGAATTATTTGAATCCATAATCATGAGAGGTCTAGAGAGGTGGAAACCTTCTATCCTCCTCAATGTTTTTCTTCATTTACAAAGTTGTTCATTGTAGAGGCTTTTCACTACTGGCTAGAATTATTTCAAGCTGGTTTGGTCTTTTGAGGCTATTTTAAATGGAATCTTTGTGTGGTTTTCTTATTAGTGTGGTTGTCATTTATAAAGGAGTTTGTATCAAGGCATATTGAAACACATTTTCTGTCATTTTTGTCTTGCTGATTCCTGTATTCACTTTCCCTTTGATCTTTTGAAGTTATATTATAGCATGTGATTGGATCATCATATTTTAGTTAAAATTCATTGGTGATTTTTGTTTTACTTTATCTGTGTAACAGGCCCCCAGACTTTAGTACCACTCCATGATTGAAGTGCCATTCAGGTTGTAAAGCTCAGTATGTACACAGCACCACCTGCCAAAGTTAAAACAAAGACCTAATCCATTAAAGTCCATATACTTTTAGGAAAGTATCAAAATGTACTGATGTACTAAACTTGCTTTTTTTTTAATTTCTGAAGTTCTGCTTCTGACTAACTGTTATTGTTAACTGGAATATGCCAACTCAGAAAAAGGGTTTTGTGCTTAAAAGATCATTCTGATAGGGGCTCAGGATATACTGGGATCCTGAACACCCAGTGTAGTCACTGGTGGCAAATAGACTTTCTATTGGCTTAAAGCCATGTTCAAGCAGTTGTATCTGGTATATACCCCACAGCAATACGATTTTTTTCTTTTGGTTTAATATTTTGTTTTGTTTTCTTTTCTTTTTGTTTTGTTTTGAGAAGCCCTCTTGAAGTCCATTGGGTGTTAGTAATGTCTGTAACATTTCCATTAGGTTTTGAGACAGGCTCTCTTTCTGAACTTTATTCAACCCATTTCTCCAAGAAATGCTGGCAAGAAACCCATGGAATCTGCCTGCTTTACCTAACTTCAAAGGGCTAGAGTACCAACTTCCTGTCTTGGTTCTGGAAATATAAATTCAGGAGTTTCCTGTATTGATATATTGATGTTGCAAACACTTCATCCACAGCCCCTGGTCTTGGTAAGAGTTGTGGGTTTTTTTCCTTTATTATACTCATACTTTGTATTTTGGTCACATAATTCCCCTTACTTAAACTAATTCCAGATTCCCTGAAGCACATGAAAATTCTTATTTTTCTCATAAAAAGTCAAAGTCAACACTAAAATTTCTTTCTCTCTCTTCTCTCTCTCTCTCTCTCTCTCTCTCTCTCTCTCTCTCTCTCTCTCTCATGAACACACACAGACACACAGACAAACACACACACACACACACACACACACACACACACACACACACACACACACAAACCAAAGGAAACCCTGGAGTCTATTTGGTGTTGTCCAGCTATGCCTGAGCATTTGTGCCTTTCTGGATGGTAGCTGACATACACAATGTCATTCTATTGATTTTTTTTCTCTCCCAGAAGCTATTAATTGCAAATAGCTTCCTGGGTAGGGGTGGGACTTTGTACTCATTTCCCATTATTCCTGCTGAGATTTGGTTTATTTGAAGTTGTGCAGAATTTTGGTGTGCTGTCTCCATCTCTGTAAGTTCTTGTGTGCATCAGACAAGCTGTGTCTATCTATAAACTGCCGATTCCTTGGAATCATCCACCTCCTTTAGTTCTTATAATCTCTCTGCCTTCTCTTCTCTATAGGTCCCTGAACAGTGAGGGTAGGAGAAATGATACAGATATTCCATCTATGTCTGTGTGCTCCATGGTCCCATACTTTCTGCATGATGTCTAATCATGGGTCTCTCTGTTAATTGCCAGCTACTACAAGAAGAAGCTTCTCTGATGAAGGTTCAGTCATGTAGTGATCTACATACATAGGAGAGTATCATTGGGAGTCATTTTACTGCTATGTTCTTCAAGCATAATGTTTATTACAGGATTTCCCCTTGAACTCATGACCTATCTGGTCACAGGTTTTGACCAGTTTAGCCATGTCAGAATTTTTGAGAGTTTATATAGCATTGACATATAATGAGGGATTCTCAAGAGGTGGGCCTTAAAGGCAATAAAAACTTGGGTGGTTTACACCTATAACATTTGTGGCTATATTGCACCAGGGAATATATTGTGCCAGGAGGTTGCTATTGGAGCTCACGAGGTCCATAGTTGGAGAGACTGGTGACTTCCAGCACTATGAACACTAGTCAAAAGGAGGAAAGATTCTAATTGAGTGTCACTCAACCCTCATCAAAGAACTTCTTCATGCACTGGATGGTAAATAGCACAGAAATCCACAACAATAGACAGCAATAAAGTTGGAAGTCTCAGTCCTAAAGGGGATATCTTTATCAAACCCCTCCACTCAAGATTTAGAGATCTATGTGCAGAGGGAAATGGAAAGATTCTAAGAGCCAGAAGTGATAGATGACTTTATGAAACTTGAATTCTCCACATACAATAAGACAGACACACATATGAACTCACAAAACTGTGAAAACAAGACTTACACAAGCTCAAGCCACAGAGAATTTCATCAGGAAGGAGAAGTGGGCACAAAGTCCCATCACTAAAAATATATATAATTAAAAGATAGTTTCTGGAAAAAAAATGAAATGAAAAATTGTGAAGCTCCACCCCTAAGCAGGAAGCTCTCTGTAAGTTGAAACTGCTAAGAGTAAGAAAATTGGTTTTCTTCAGTGGAGGGAAACAGGGGTATATTAACCCCACTCAATGACTCACTCAAGGGCAGACCTGATGATGGCAAGCATAAATTGGACTCCTGGTTTTCTGAAGTCTTTTTTTTTATTTGTTTGTATTTATTATAGAGAAACAACATGAAGTTGGGTAGATTGGAAGGGAGAAGGGATCTCAGAGAATTGAAGGGTGAGGAAGAATATAATATAAATTGTAAAATCCTCAAAGAAATTAATAAGTAAAAATGATGGAAGAGTCAGTGCAGCACGCTGGCAGGTCACCAAGCTTCCTGACACTGGCAACCTTAATTAATAAATACACTTGTTTCTACCATTTGCCTTCAACAATTTATAAAATATGCTGATCTCAGATTGATATTTTCTCAGCTAACAAAGATATTTAATCCTACACAGTTACCCCTACAATTCTAAATTCACGAATTAGTTTTAATAGTTGTTTTATGAAGTAGACAAAGGATCTACATCTACATGAGCAAGTGTGCAATGTCTCTGAGATACTTATGACCTCAGAAAAGAAACTAATAGCAGACACTTGATTCTTTGGAACAGAGGTTCTCAATGCGCCTAATGCTAAAGAGATCTTGTAGCTAGACACAGGGATCTAGGGCCTTGTCCATGAGAGACGAAGAAAGAAAAGTATTCATGGTCTCTTATTCATTTTCAAACAAATGAAAAAGAACAAAAACAACAACAACAAAAAACTCTTTGCTACTAAGATGGGCTTTACAAATGCTTCATTAGGAAGGACATAACTAGAAGTAACCATGGGCATCACTTTATCTGGTGGTAAATCTTTTATGACATTTATTGTAAAAGATAGAAGCAAAAAAAATCCCTTAATTCCTTGCCAGTTGTTCAAAGCTGGAGACAGCATTTCCTTTAATTATTTCCAAAAGCTTCAATTTTATCATGGTGACTCTAGAGTGTTTACTGTGATAATTACATCCCAAACTGTACAGAACTTCTGTGGTAAATGGTTAGCTATTGGTGAATTTGATGAAGTTATGGGGAGAAAAAAAGGTAGGGTAAAAGATGACATCTGAGAGTCAACTTGAAATCTCTGTTGTTATAGATGTGCCATATTTTGGATGAAAATGTTATCATTTCTCCATAGTTCTGGATGCTGGAATTATTGCTAACAGGAACTAAATTAATACAAATCTATGCTTTCTGAATTATTCCTTAATGTGTTTGTGTTAACCTTCTGTTGGTTACTCGAGTTTTAGTCATTAATTCTGACATACATTTGTTGGTAGGATCTTAATATTTCTATATTAGGAATAAATAATTCCTTTCCACATATCATTAACCTACATGTTATAAGAATTATTAAGTGTAAATTAAAACTTTTATGGATAATGAATATTCATGTTGGGATTTTAGACATAATTCCACAATATTGTCCTTAAATATCTTTATAAATGATTTTTCTGTTGTAGGCTCTTGGCACTGCAGTTGGTAACATAGTTTGTTCCCTACTTGACTACTTTTTTCAAATAATTATGCACTAAGATGAGAACCCAGGACAGTGTAGATAGTTTGATTGGTAAAGTGAATGCTGCACAAGCAGAGGAACGTGAGACTGACCCTCGGCAACAATATAAAAGCCTGGTTTAGTGGTCTGTACATGCAGAGCCAACAATGGAGAGGCAGAGACATGCAGATTACTAAGGCTTGCTGAACAGCCAGCCTCCCCTCTTTAGTGAGTGCCAGGTAAAAGATGAACATTGTATCAGAAACCAAGGTGAAGAGTGACATAGGAAAGATATCCAAGACTAACTCTTGAACTCTACATTAATACACACCACACACACACACACACACACACACACACACACATACAACTATATGTACTCACACATATCAATTCAAAATTATAACAACTGGATAAAATATTAAAATGTGAAAAATAAAATCATAAACAAGGTATATGATTTTGAGGAACCAATTTAGGATGAACTATGGCCTCCACACATATATATGTTAACAGGCACACAAGCTTCACTTCACTACTGTACATACTCACATTCACTAATAATAATACCTAAGAAAGAAAATGAAAAATACACATGAGAAAACTGTTCAGTGTGAGAGAGGCTTCTGACACCCATGGCTATGCCAAAGCAATGATAGAAAGGAGCATAAATGTACTCAATAAGCAGGAAAAGGTTTAGTGTTTTCTAATTTAAATTAATATCATTGAACTATAAGAGCTAATATAAAATTTTCAGCTTATGAAATCGTTAACAGCTGTTGAGGAAAATTTGAAAATTAAAACATTCAGAAACAATGTGGAATAGAGGGTAAGATATTAAAAGCTGGTAGTGTATTAGAAATCAATTTGCACAAGAACAAGTATACTTTACAACAATCAATCAGAATCCCCATGAACCCTGTTGACATACCTTGGAATATAAATTGATGTAAGCCCAATTTTTGCTATTTTATTTTCTAACCTGACTTTGTCATGATTTACTTATACTTGCCCTTTGTTTAACTATTTCCTTTAGTCCTAATGCTCTGATTGATCAATTCTGCCAGAAGACACACCTTTAAAGACCAGTGCTGCATGCAACCAAACAAAGTGAGGACTAAGAGAGAAAAGTCCTTTGGTGTCTGTGGGTGAGGCCCTGGTCCATGAGAGAATCATGTTCCTTCAGCTCTGCCTGTGGATGTTGCTCTTACTCTCTGTATGGTCACCAACTGCACATGCTAGGTACAGTAGTCCTCCAGAAGTAGTGATACCCTTGAGGGTCACTGACCCTAGTACACATGATGTTTCCCCAGACTGGCTCTGCTATAGCCTGCGCTTTGGAGGAGAGAGACATATTATCACCATGAAACCCACAAAATACTTCATATCCAGGAACTTCCTACTGTTCACTTACACTGACCAAGATGATCTCCTTGTAGAACAGCCTTTTGTTCAGAATGACTGCTACTACCATGGTTATGTAGACAAAGAACCTGAATCCATGCTCATTATTAACACCTGTTTTGGGAGTTTGCAAGGCATAATAGAGATGAATGGCATAGCTTATGAAATCATGCCCAAGAACCAAACATCCACATTTGAACATCTGGTATACAAAATAGACAGTGAGGACTCAGAATCTATGAGATGTGGGTTAACAGAAGAAGAGATAGCACGACAAATGAAGATTCAAGAAAGCAAAGACTCCACACTTATGCAAAGCCAATATGAGAATTGGTGGACCCACCACAAGTATGTTGAATATTATGTGGCAGTAGATAATCAACGATATGTTTATAAAAATAATAATGCCACAGCTTGTTTGCAGGAAATGTTGCAAGTTGTCAATGGAATAAATGGTTATTATCTTCACATAGATGTTGAGGTGGTTTTAACTGCACTGGAAATTTGGACTCAAACAAACCATATCAATGTATCAGGATCTATAGGTATTGTCCTACCCGCATTCTGTGCTTGGAAGAGGAGTAACGTTGACAATCGCATTAGAAATGATATTGCACATCTTTTTGCCAGGCAAGGATATGGTGGCACTTTAGGGTTAGCTAATGTAGGTACAGTTTGCACAAGTGGAAATTGTGCAGTTAACAGTTTTATGACAGATTCAACTCAAACAGTGGCATTCATTGTAGCACATGAGATGGGTCATAATTTGGGTATGTCTCATGATAAGAATTACTGTGCTTGTGGGTTATCAGAGTGCATAATGGCTGCATATCAATCTAATTCCCCTAGATTCAGCAACTGCAGTTATAATGAAATGTTTTCATTGATTAGCAGAAGAAATTGTTTATACAATATTCCAGATATACAAGTAAAAGCAAACTTCTCCGTGTGTGGGAATAGTATAGTTGAGGAAGGAGAGCAGTGTGACTGTGGATCCTCTGAATCATGTCAGAGTGATCCATGCTGTAGCGAAGACTGTGTGTTCAAACCTGATGCTGAATGTGCTTTTGGACTTTGTTGCAAAGATTGCAAGCTCATGTCAGCAGGTACCTTGTGTAGAGAAAAGAATAATGAATGTGACCTTCCGGAGTGGTGTAATGGAACTTCAGGTAAGTGTCCAGAAGATGTATACTTGGAAGATGGAAGTTCTTGTGGAGAAGATGTTTACTGCTATAAAAAGGTATGTCCTAAACGCGAAGAACACTGTCAGAGCATTTTTGGTGAGAGTGCCAAGAGTGCAGATGAGTCTTGCTACATGGAAATGAACAGAAGGGGTGACCGTTTTGGTAACTGTGGTAACGAAAGCCATAACTACAGAAGATGTAATAATGCTGATGTACTCTGTGGACGAATTCAGTGTCAAAATGTGGAAGAGATCCCACAGAGGAAAAACCATGAAACAGTTCATTGGACTCACTTCAATGATGTTACCTGCTGGAGTACAGACTATCATTTTGGAATTACCACAGAGGACGTCGGAGCAGTGATAGATGGCACAACTTGTGGTACAAACAATATGTGCATTGGTAGGAAGTGTATCCCTAACCCTTTTTTGTTTAATAACTGTTCAGCCCAATGCAATAACAAAGGAGTCTGCAACAATAAACAACACTGCCATTGCGATGAGGAATGGGAGCCACCAGACTGTCTACTAAGTGGCTATGGAGGTAGTGTAGACAGTGGACCACCACCAAAGATAGAACGTAGGAGAAAGCGCAAGAGTAAGATGTTAATGTTACCTCTTTTAATTCTTTTTTTGGTTTTGTTTTTTTTACTTCTCTTGATTTGTCTAATCCCAAGAAGGAAATCAGACCAAGAAATTGAACCAAAACGAATGTCAGAGTCACAAGCTGAACCTGATGAAGCTGAATCTGAGATAGAAGGTGACACTAAAAATAAACATAAGGCTTCATCTAAGAAACATGAGAAAAGTGAAAAGAAAAAAAGTGAGAAACATAAAAGTAAAAAAGACAAAAAAAAGAAAAAATAAGAAAATATTTACTCTCTGGGAGATCCATCATTTATTAACTTGTAGACTTCTGAACCTAGTATCACTGTGTGTGTAAGATATCCAAGGCCAGAAATTATGGAGACCTCCTTGTTTGGATATCAAAACCATTCACCATCAAATAAAAGGAGGTCCTACAACATTCATATTTTATTTTATTTTAATCATTTTGTTGCTGTATTTTTAATGGAATTGATGTCTGCTGGCCATTAGCATACATCCAACTCATGGTCTTCTGTATGTGTTTCTTTGCTTTAATTTCTCTCAGCTCTAAAGCCCTTGCCCTTTTCAGTCTCCTTTGTCACATAGCGAGAAGGAACCTGCAAAAACCATTTCCTCATGGCAATTCCTGTCTGCTAGAACCTGCCCCTTAGGAGAGCCAGAGTGAGATCTGAAACTTGAGGGAATGGTTTGAGGTTCTGAGGATGGTTGCTGTAGTCTCCGCTCACACCTTGATGGAATCAGAGACTCTCACTCTGCAGGCAATTTTAACACAGATTTGAAAACTCAACAACAGACCTGTCCTAGTTAAGTAATTATTGTTATTATGAAACACCATTACCAAAGCAAATCAGAGTGGAAAGTGTAACACAAATTGGTAAAAAGTTTTATTAATAAAAAACCTGGAGCCAGATATTGGGGTGAAAGCTGAAAGATCACAGAAATAGAACAAGCAAGCCACGAGTTCTTACTGCTACTTGGAATCCTCACCCAAGAGAGGTACTTCCTGTACATTCACATCTTATATACCATTCTGTGCCCTCACATCTTACTTCCTCTCTCTGCTCAACTACATTACTTCCTCTTTCTGCCCAGCTCTATCACTTCCTGTCTGTCTCTACAGACCTTTAGACCTCTAAAACAGCTGTAACCAAATCGTTCCAATCTTTAGGGATAATTCTATTACAAGTTGACCACAAATTTAATATCTGCTTTACAGAGAATGCATACCATTTGAGACTATAGCTTCCTTGAATCTCCTCAAATCTAACATTTGCACAGGAGTCCAATCAGCTCGTACACTTTTTGAACATTTGGCAGTTCCTGTAGGTTTACTGGATAGATTAAGGTTGGATGTTCAAAAGCCTTAGGCTGTTTCTCAGTAACCATATAATGCAATGCTGAGATAGATTCACATTTAAATTCTTCTCTCAGGGTCTGAATACCTCTATGATCTATTTTAACAAGTTTTTCTAAAATTTTTATTTTGACACTCATTTCAACTGACCTTTTTAATGATAAAAATTGATCAAACAAATAATATTCATTATTGACATTATATAAATCCCATCAACACTAATTACTGTCTATTTATTAGTTCCATTTTCAGACCAACTAATGTGTTATCAAACAGAGACCAAATTCTCTCCATTGTAAAAATGTTTCCAATTTTTTAATGTGGGAAAAAATTCCCTTTTAACTAATTTCTCCCTTTAAGAAATCTTAATTGACTCACCAACTCTGCCAACTGTGTAGAACAGTAGAACCCCGAGGAAGTTTGAAAGCAGCTACCTAGTGTGTTAGCAGTCTGAGATGGGGTCCAGAGAGAGCCCACAACCCATCAGGAGAGAAGAAGCCAAAGAAACTCTGGCCCACGTGGGGTGGAGACTTTGGTTGTGGGCAGTTCAGGCCTGAGCCTCAGGCCTCTGCAGGTGATTTTAACACAGATTTGAAAACTCACCAACAGGCCTGTCCTAGTTAAGATTATTATTGTTATTATAAAGCACCATTATCAAAGCAAGTTGGGTGGAAAGGATTGATTTGGTTCTCATTTCCTTATTCATCTCTATCGTCTACAGAAGTCAGGACAGGAACTCTAACTGGGCAAGATCCTGGAGGCAGGAATTGAGGCAGAGGCAATGGAGGGGCGCTGCTTCCTGCCTTAGTCCTCCTGGCTTGTTCAGCCTGCTTTCTTATAGAACTAAGGATGTACAGCCCAGAAGTGGCATCACCAAAAAGGGCATGGACTTCCCCCATTAATCATTAAGTGAGAAAATGTTCTATAGACTTGTCCACAGCCTAACCTTATGGGGGGATTTTCTGAATCAAAGATTCCTCTGCTCAGATGACTCTACTTTGTTTCAGGTTAATGGAAATCTTGCCAGCAGAACATTATCAGTTCTAGAGATTAAGTACAACTATGAAACATCACACCAAGTATTGTGATCTCAAGTCTCTGAGCCCTCTACTGTTTTCAGAAAGCCTCCAACAAATTTCTTCATTGAGATTATCCTCCCACAGTCTGGTAACAGTGTTCATAGCCATGAACGACTATCCACATTTATTTACCTTTGATATCTAATCCCAGTGTCGAGAGCCACACATTCCAGTTAGCATGCTTGGTCAACTCAAGGATGAGTGTTTCTAATGATGGAGAAATACCACACTTTATTCCTATTTGAAGTCTGACTCTCACCATTTCCCATTTGGGGTAAAGAAGGGAATCAGCATAGCAAAAAAAAAAAATTGTGAATATAAATATAACACAAAGTACCACTGAGAACACAATCAACATCATCCAATATCAACAACACAATGATCACAGTTAACACATACAGCAAAGTTTGACTGAATAGATCAAGAAACAAAATCTATTTATCTGATGTCTATAAGAAATGCATTTTAGCTTTAAAGATAGATTCTGCCTTAGAGTTCAAGGGTTGAAAAAAGTATACCAATCAACTGAGGGCAGGAAGCAAGTATGCTGTGGGATGTTCTGTATGTCCTATGGGAGCCCGTTGTCGGGTTCCTCTGGCTTTACCTAGCAGGTCCGCATAGAGGATGATTACGACCATGGGCCTGAGTGCAGGTGTCTGAGATGGTCTGCACTTGGCTGTGCTGGAGGATGGTCTGTATGTCAAGTTGCTCTGATTGGTCAATAAATAAAGCACTGACTGGCCACTGGCTAGGCAGGAAGTATAGGCGGTACTAACAGAGAGGAGAAATAAAAGAACAGGAAGGTAAAAGGAGTCACTGCCAGTCACCACCTTGACAAGCAGCATGAAAAGATGCCGGTAAGCCACGAGCCGCATGGCAGGGTATAGATTTGTGGAAATGGATTAATTTAAGCTATAAGAACAGTTAGCAAGAAGCCTGCCACGGCCATACAGTTTGTAAGTGATATAAGACTCTGTGTTTACTTGGTAGGGTCTGAGCCGCTGTGGGACTGGCGGATGACAAAGATTTGTCCTGACTGTGGGCAAGGCAGGAAAACTCTAGCTACACAAGTAGGCTTAACTTTCACAACATCTGACAAAGTAAACCAGTAAATCTAACCAAAGGAGATAAAGTGGGACACTTCATTCTTATCAAGGGAATCAAGGACATCTTACTATCTTCAACATACATGCATCATATTCTGGTGCTCTCTATCTTGTAACAGAATTTACTACTGGGTTTAAGGCACAGGTTAACATCAATCCATTATTAGAAGATGATTTCTTTACTCTACTTTCTCCAGTACACATGTGATCTAGACAAAAATAAATATACAAGGAAATAACAAAAATAATTGACATGAATTGATCATGAATCTTCATAGATGATATTAGCTACAGAATACTGTACCAATACAGGAAAGAATACACACATTCCTCTCATTGGCACATGAAAGCATTGGGTCCTCTCTGAAAGGTCCTGATGAAAAGATAAAGAGAACTTAAGTTCGGTATCCTTGCCCAGCTGGGCAGGGTCCAGGACCTTGAGGAAGTTAAGTTTTCAGTTCTTAGGAACTGAACTTTCCCCATGAAAGTCTATGGTTATCAGTCCCAAGACTGTTGTGTGCTTGGTTTGTGACACACTTGAGATAGCCTATGTTCTCTTTCCACTACATTGTTTGATAATCTTCCTGTTGACTCTGTGCCATTCTGTGATAGTGTTTTTCTGATTCTGTTCATGTAGTACAAATAGCACTTGAATCAGTGTGGTTAAATAGACTTGCAGGCATGAGACATCAGCTGATGTAGTCCTTCTGACCCCAGCTTTCTGTCCTGTTCACTTTCTCATCCATGACCTTCCCCACTGAAACCTTGTAGTTAGAACCCCCACTTGTGCAGATACAAGTCACTGAAGCTGCTCTAAAATTGGGGGACACGAAGCAAAAAGCTACAAATTCAAAGAGATAGGATAACTCTTTGTATCGTATCTGTGATGATGCAATAAAACTGAAAACTCACAGACAACAAATCTTTCAAATATATGCTAGTTCATAGACATTAACCAAATCATCACTGAATGATGGGTGAGTCTAGGAAGAAGTCGATATTTTAAAAAGGTATTTTCTGAAAACACAATGCAGCCAAACTTCGGGGATACATAAAATGCAGTCACAGTTCTAAGAACCTTCATTAAAAAAACCAGAAAGACGTCTAGGAAATGACCTAATGATACAATGCAAAAACTTGAAAAACAGTAGCAACCTTAAGCAATAGCAAAAAATCATAAAAATCAGAGCAGAATCCAACAAAATATAAACAAAGAAAACAACACAAAAAATCAATTATTCTCAGAGCTGGTTCTTTGAGAAGATAAGCAAAATTATCAAGACCTTCATCCAACTAATTCAAGAAAGTAAGATAGGACCCAAATTAACTGAATCAGAAATGAAGAGGGAAATGTTACAGCATACATAGTAAACACTTTTATTCATTTATCTTTACTTGCAAGTATTTACTGCAAAGAGTCATTAGTCTGGTTCGAGGCATCTCCTCTCTGCTACACTATCCATGCTGAGCCCTCACTGGAACTCCCCTTTGTTACTCATTTTTCCTCTTTCATCTTTTGTTTCTCTTAAGTTTTATTTGGTGAGGGGAGAATTTGCAAGGGCAGAGGGTTGGCACAAAGGGACAGGGAAATGAATGGGATGATTATGCATGATGTAAAAGCACAAAGAAAGAAATAAAAGAGAAACTTTTAAAAAGTACTCCATTAAGCTGTAAAACCTGAAAGAAAAATAAAAGGATGGAAGAAGTTTTCCATCTAAGAAGAAGTTAACAATCTAAAAAGACCCATTAAAAATTAAAAGATTGAAAAAGTAATTAAAGACCTTCCAGCTGAAAAAAATAAAAAATGGTCCAGTGCAAGTTAGATTCGCAACAGAATTTTAACAGACTTTCAGGGAAGATTTACAGCCAATCATTTTTAATACTCAAGGAGATAGTAAAAGATGGAACATGCACAAATTTGTTAGAACCTGATGACACACTTATACAAAAGCATGACACAACTACAAACCTACAAGCCAATAACCATGATGAACATAGATTCAAAATGCTCAATAAAATACTTACAAGCAGAATACAGACATATATCAAAAAGACTCACTCCCATGAACAAGTTATCTTCATTCCTGAAATGCCAGCATCATTCAACATACACAATGGAATCTATGTAATAAACCACATGAATGGATTTTACATGAAAGCCACATGATCATCTCAATAGACACAGAAAATACCTTTGACTAAACCCAACATGATGTTATGGTGAAAGTCCTAGATCATATAGACTGAAGGGAACATAGCTCAACACACAAAAGTCTGCATATGAGAAACCTGCTGTGAACATCAACCTAAATGGAAAAAAACTTAAGGCAATTCCACTGAAATCAGGAATGAAACAGATTCCTACTATGCCCACTCCTTTTCAACATTATGCCAGAAGTATTGGCTAGAGTAATAAGGGATGAGAAGTAAATATAGGAATACAAAAGAGGAAAGAAGAAATCAAACTGTACGTGCAGATGCCATAAACCATACATTAGAAATACAGTAGTGAGGGTGCCTGAACTGGCCTACCCTGGTAACCTGTTTGGTGAATGCCCTAACTGTCATCATAGTGCTTTCATTCAGTAACTGACTTAAACAGGTACAGAGAGCCCACAACCATACTCCCGTCCAGTCGAAGAGGGAAGAGGAATTACATGAGCAAGGGGAGGTCAAGATCATGATGGGGAAATCTAAAGAGACAACTGAACCAAGCTCAAAGAACTCAAGAACTTTAGACCAACAGCTGTGGAATCTACATGGGACCAGACTAAACCCTCTGCATACAGGAGACAATTTTATAGCTAGGTCTGTCTGAGGGACCATGGCAGTGTGATCAGGATCTATTCCTGGTGCATGAGCCGGTTTTCTAGATGCCATTACCTATGGTCAAACACCTTGCTCACCCCTGATAAAGTGGGGAGGAGCTTTTTCCTGCCTCAACTGAATGTATTAATCTTAGCTGTCCCACCTATGGGAGAATTTACAATGTTGGAGAAGGGGCTGAGAGGTGAGGGGGGGGGGAAATGTAGAAGGGAATGGGAGGAGGGATGAAAGGGGGATCTGTGGTTGGCAGGTAAAATGAAAAAATATATACCAAAAACTATACCTAAAAATTGTAGAAATGATTAAACAGATACAACAGTGTGGTAGGATAAGGAATAACTTTATACAAATCAACAGCATTCCTATGAACTAAGGTCAAACATAGAGAAAAATCACAGACTGTCAGGATCTGTGCAGCCTCGTCTAGTATCAGCATATGCCTACCTGCCCAGTGGGTTGCCTCAGGTCAAGGCATCTGTGGAAATGGACTCTCACTAGGCAAGGACCAGTAGTCCATGGGACAGTCTATGAATTTGCAAAATCTGTGCAGATTACAGATTCTTTTCTCTCTCATTATATTGGTGATTCATTGTTAATTTTTGGATAAACATAAGTTTTTCAAATTTTTTCACTTGCAATTCAGTAAATTTTCTTAAAATCTTTACTTTTAATTTATTCTCTGACAAATCATCAACCCACATCTGTGTATCACTGAGAATGCAATGTCTCAAAAGTGTACAAAAGGAAAATATAACCATCATTATAAAGTGACTGAATGCTCATCATTTTCTTCCACACATTGATATGGTTGTACTTGACTCTGGGACCTAGAATGAAAGACATTCTAAGTAGCAGAATCATGTATGAAACAGGTCACTAGGTCCTAGTGAATTTTACCAATAAAGATAAACAGCCTGGTCAGGTGGTGGTGACAATCACCCTTAATCCCAGCACTAAGGAGGCAGAGAGAGATCTCTATTAGTTCCAGGCCAGCCTGGTCTACAGAGTGAGATCCAGGACAGAGAACTACACAGAAAAACCCTTTCTCGAAAAACCAAAACCAAAACCAAAAAACAAAAAACAAAACAAACAAAAAAAAAAAGATAGCCTTATAAACACACTTGCCATAATGGTGCCCATCTGCTATTAAAGCATGCATATGGTGCATTGAGCCTAGCCCATTTTGGAGCCACATGTGATTTTATTTATAAGTATATGTTTTCAAAGATAAATATTTGCCTCAATGGCACAAATAGACTGTGAGGTGGGTTGAATTTCAAAGTCTCTTCATCAGGTCCTGTCATCAATTCCCTGCCTTTATTTCCTACCCAGATTTCCTGGATTGTGGGCTATAAGCTGCAAGATGAATAAACTCTTTCCTTCCCAAGCATCAAGTATTTTTCACTTTGTCAAATGACTGACTTCAAAAAATCAGCTTTTCAGCTTTGTTTACTCACAGAGGAAATAAAAGAAAATTTCCACATGGATATGCTTCAAGGCTCTATAACTACAGTGCATACAACAAAAGATTTCTATTCATTTTAAACACTGTATGCATTCAATATAGTGAAGTATTTTTTATCACCAAATGAGCTGTTTGTACTAATGTATTATATATGCACACATGTGTACAACAATAATTAAAAACTTAAAATAATTTTTTAAAAGGTCACAAATATGAAAAAGAGCAAGGAGGGATGTGTGGAGGGTTTGTATAGAACAAATAAAAGTGGAAGTGAAGTCATTATAATCTTAAAAGTAAAGTAGATAAATATATTGAAGAAGAAACAGAAACTCTGAGTACAGTCAATATAATCAAAAGAAAAAGCTGTCATCAATGCATTTGAAAAAGGAGGAATACATGCAAAACATAAGACAACAATGAAGAATGTGCTGAACAAGTTTAAAAGAAGAAAATGGATTTATAAAATGATTTCATCAGTCGGAGTGCAATGTATGTCATTGTGGAGAATGTACACACACAGATTTCACTAGAAAATCTCAGGGGTTAGTTTTCTTTTTCTATTTCATCCCAGATTGTCAGGCTTCGTGGCAAGTGAAAAGATGTCCCTCCACTTGAGACATATCACTGTCCTCCAAGTGAAGTTTCTAGAACTACTGATTACAATATAGTGCAAGATCACAGTAGAGACACTGAACCAATCACATCACAGAATTTCTGAACTAGAAGACTGATTAATGGGCAAGTCCTTACCACAAAGCACATGAAAGTAAGTAAATATGAAAAGTAATAGAGCAGGAGTACACAATACATCAAGTTGTAACATAATATTGCAGTCACAAAGCAAAAACTGTTCATTGAATGTTAAGACTATTCAGTTACTTGAGCTAAGATTTTCAAGAATTTTTTTCAGAATTTCCTACCTGTGCATTATATTCCCAACTCTACTCCACATTCTCCCCCTTAAACTCCTCCCATGTCTTCCAAACCCCTCTCAGAGTTATGATCTCTTCTTTAATTGTTGTTACATGTACACTACAATATTTGTGTTGTTCTATATGTTACAGTACATGGAAGTTTTATAATATGTATCATAACATGTTTCTATAATTTACATATATGCATTTGACTTGCAACCTGCTGAGTTGATTTAGTGTTGCTCATATATATTTATACATATATATTAATATGTACATGCATATATATGCAATATATAGATAATTTTCTGTAGATCTCCAAGTAATGTAGAGACTTGTGAGATTTCCACAACCTGTGCTCTCATGTCAAATGGTGCTGACATTAAAATATATATATTATAAAAAAAAACCCTACAACCGTCACCAAATTTAAAAGTCACAAATGAAAAATGTCAATCAAATTTAAAAATTGAAAGAGTGTAGGTGCCAACTATGAGACCTGTTTACAATTAAAGAATTTCACATACACAGAGGCACAGATATCTTTCAAGGTTATTAATAATTTATCCTTCTTAATTGATTCTTTTCTTCTAATTGTGGTATTGGGTAGTCTGCATTTCAGTCATTCACTTTTGCCTGAGCTCTTCAGGGAAAATTTTCATTTTGTGCACTTATATGTACTTACATTCTTCATGGATGGAATTGCCATTTCATTCCTTGCTATAACATATAGATAGATAGACAGACAGAAAGATAGATAGATAGATAGATAGATAGATAGATAGATAGATAGATAGAGATATGTATAGATTTTGTATGTAAGCACTGATTTTGATCAGAAATTATATGGAATCTCTGTAAATAAATCAAATTTATTTGATAGTTGTTAACTTCTTTGTGTCATCTTTATTATTTTCCATATTAATGGCTATGTCATCTAACAGAGAATATTTTACTTCCTTCTTTCTAATTTGAGTAGTTTTTTATTTCCATTCATTTATAACTACACTATAGATGATTGTCAGTACCATATTCAATAAAAGTAAGGACAGTGGATATTCTTGATTTGTTTCTTATCAGATAGTGAATGTTTCAGTATTTCAGCATCACCTGAAGTATTAGGTATGTTCTTTACAGGGTGTTATGGTGTTAGTAACAGATGCTCCCATTATGTTTGCCAACATTTCTTTCATGTTTTTAATTATTTGTTTTCTTTTGATAGCATTTAATTTTATCAATAAATTATTAATAATTTATCATAGTATATAACTATAAATATAATAAATAATTTATTCTTTGAGTACTTAATATGATACCTTTTGATCATACTCAGTCCAATATTTATCCCCAACTTCTGCTAGACTCACAGTTTCCTTCCTAGATTCTCCACTTCTTTTTCTCTGTATTTTTATGAACAGAAATATTTTATAAAACATTTTTTCACATTTCATTTTTGAATTTATAATATATTACATCTTTTCTCTTTTTCCTTTGCTCCCTCCAAAATCACACATATAATCCTTTTTGCTATTTTTCAAATTTGTGTCCCATTTTATCATGAATTGTTACATGCATCATATAAGTGTCCATATGCATATATATTCTTGAACTTCACCTGCTAGTATTTATAATGTAACTCGTATGTATGTTTAGAAGACATTGTCTTGCAACAGGTCTGATCTTATGGCTTTCTTGTGTGGCAAACCTCCTGTTCTTAGAGGAATGAAACAGACCCATCAATCTATTGCCACACTGCTTGGTTTCCTTACAGACAAAGAAGTTAAGAGTCTAATGTTGACAACACCACAGACTTTGGACACAGGACTAGAAAGAATTGATCAAGATGTAACATGGAAACCTCCTCCCTAAGGACTGACTAGCTCTCAAAGATCTGAAGGAGCTCTACAGGCTGCTGAGGGAGAAACGCCATCAACAACCCTATATAGCTGTGATGCCTATGAATTACTCTGCTGGTGAGACCATTGCACTTGGAGGAGAACCGGCTTCTGCCATTTTCTTTAAACCATGAAATTTCTAACAGCATTCTAAATACTTACAGCTATAGTAATTATAAAAGCCTAAGTATAGGAACAGCCCATGAATCCATCAGCTGATGAAAGTATCATGAAAATATGACACATTTCCACAACAAGATATTATTCCACTGTTAAGAAAAAAATAAAAATTTCAATTTTCAGGTAAATTAGTTGAGCTAGAAACAAACAATTATTCTGATTAAGGTATCCATGACCCTTATATCTGGAGATAAGTAGCTCACTGCTCAACAAAGGAGCTTCTATTTGTAGCAGATGGAGACCATTACAGAAAGTCACAACTTGTCAAAATTCAAAGAACAATTAATGTGAAGTACACATCTATAGTACATCTGTGTAAAGAAAAGCTACTATTTTCAGTGTTTTGAATTCTGCTACATCGATTAATATGTTTATCAGCTGTACAAGGTTCCTGGAGTAGTCTTTATGGTGTTTTGTGTAAAAAAAAAATTGTACAATCTCTCACTAAGGACACTTCCTTTCCTATTTCTGTCCCTTAACTTTACTTTGTCTTATAGCTCTAAGATTTCCAGCCCCATATTTATCAAAAATCCTTGCTGTACATAAATCCACACTCTTAATACAAGTGACTTTTTATAAAGAAGCCAGAAATACACTGGAAAGAAAGGAAGCATCTTCAACAAATGGCAGTGGTCAAACTGGGTGTCTGATTGTAGAAGAACGTAAATAGATCCATATTTAGCATCCTGCATAAAACTCAACTCCAAGTGGATCAAACACTTCAGCATAAAACCAAAGACACTGAACCTGGTAGAAGAGAAAGTAAAGATTAACTTCAAACACATTTGCACAAGAGGCAACATTCTGAACAAGGCACTAACAATGCAGGTGCGAAGATCAACAATAACGTCATGAACTGGAAGTTTCTGATACAGCAACGGATTCCATCAATTAGACAAAACAGCAGCCTGCCTAATGGAAAAAAGATTTTTTTCAATTCCACATATGACAGAAGACCAATATCCAAAGTATATAGAGAACTCAAGAAACTAGATATCAAAAAACCTCAAATAATCAAAATTTTTAAAAAATGGTGTATAGATCTAAACAGAGAATTCTTAACAGGGGAATCTTAAATGGTTGAGAAAAACTTAAAGAAATGCTCAACAGCTTTAGACATGAGGAAAATGCAAATAAATACTTTGAGACTCCACCCTATACCTGTCAGAATGGCAAAAAAGCAATACCACAAGTAACAGTTCAAGCTTGTGAGGATGTAAGGAAAGGGGAACACTTCTCCATTGCTAGTGGGAGTGCAAACTTGTACAGTTACTGTGGAAATCAATATGGAAGTTCCACAAACAATTAGGAATCCATCTACTTCACCACCCAGCTATACCACTCTTGAGCATATGCCTCAATGAGACTTCATTCTACCACAAGGACACTTGCCCAACTATGATCATTGTGGCTTTATTCATTATAGCCAGAAACTGGAAAAAAAACTACCTTAGATGTCCCTCAACTGAAGAGTGTGTAAAAAAATGTGGTATATTTACATAATATATATAATATTACTCAAATGTTAAAAAATGATATGAAATTTGCCGGCAAATTGATGCGACTAGAAAAAAATCATCACGAGTGAGGTAATATAGACACAAAAAGACAAATATGATACGTATTAACTTATAAGTGTATATTGGTTGTTAAATAAATTCTAATCAAGCTACAACCCACAGACCCAGGGAGATTAAATAAAGAGGAGGGCTCTAGGAGGGACTCATGGTCTCCCTGGGAAGGGATAATAGAATAGATATTGTGAGTGGACTCGAATCAGGTAGGTATGCAAGCAGGAGGAATCAAAAAATGGTGGAACAATGGATGGAAAGTGTGTGGGAAGATATGTCTGCAGTTGGAGGGCATCTGGGGGACAGTGTGGAAACCTACTGCAGCAGAAACTTGTTGGGATCTATGGGAGTGAACCTAGTGAGGACTCCTAATGGAGGATATGAAGTCTGAACTGGTCATCTTCTATAGCCAGACAAGACTTCCAGTGGTGGGATAGAGTTGTATTCAGTCAATTTGTTGCCTGAGGGAGACCTGTGGAGATCTCTAAACAACCCAGGCTCATTTTAGGGCAGAGGGTCACAGTCTGAAAATTGACATCTCATCTCATTGAATGTAGAGAGGTAGGGCTGGTCTGAATGGAGTCTTTACCCCATTTAGTCTCATTGATACAGGATGATACTACAGACTACAGAAAGAGACACCTGGACACCAACCCAGTCATACAACCTTCGACCTACAATCTATCCTGCTTATAAGATGTGCTGGGGCAATGGTGATATGGAACTTGCAGGAGTGGCCAACCAGTGTCTGGTTTAGCTTGAGGTCTAGGCACCAGAAGGGAGTCCATTCCTGACACTTTGTGGATTGCCAGGAACATAGGGTAGAACCAAATACAAATGGCAAAAAAAATCAATGTAATGATTTCTAATGATGCTCTGCTATACTCATATAATGGCTCCTGTACCAGGTTTCATCAGAGAGGGCTCCTATGGCAGAAGATAGGATAAGGTGCAGATACCAACAGCCAGACATATGTGGTGAGTGTCTAAATTGTAGGCCTATCAGGTCCCTCCCCTTAGATATTGGGGTACCCCAAGCAAGACAGGGAGGGAAGATTAAAGGAGCCAGAGAAGTTGAAGACACCGAGAGAATATGACCAACCAAATCAACTGATCAGAGCTTATATGAGCTTACAAAGACTGAAGTAGCAAACACAGAGCTTTCATGGGTCTGCTTCAGATCCTCTGTGTGTATATTATGGCTGTTAGCATTTTTTTTTTTTTTGGACTCCTAAGAGCCAGAGCAAATGTGTCTCTGACTCCTTTACCTGCTCTCAGTAATTGTTTCCTCCTATTGGGTTGCCTTATTCAGCTTCAATATGTGTCTTGTCTCACTGGTTCTTGTTTTGTCGTGTTTGGGGCTTGGCTCCTGGAGGTCTGCTCCTTTCTGAAGGGAAACAAAGGAGGGGCAGTGGTCCTAAGAGAGAGGGGAGATGAAAGGGTTCTGGGAATAGTGGAAGGAGGGAAACTGTGCTCTCAGTGGGTTATATGCGAAAAGAATCTATTTTCAATTAAAAAAAAGAAAAGAAAATCATTGTCTTGTTCCTGATTTTAGTGAAAAAGCCTTCAGTTTCTCTCCATCTAGAATTATGTTGGCTGTGGGCCTCTTGTAACTTACCTTAATTATATTGAGATATGTTCCTTTTGTTCTTATTCTCTTCAGGGCTCTTGTCATGAGTGGATGTTAGATTTTTGTTAAAGGCCTCCTGTTGTTAAGAGAATCACATGATTTCTGTCCTTAGGTGCCTTTGCATGTTGGATTGTGTTCATTGGTTTATGTATGTTGAATCTTGCCTACATCTGAAGGATCAAATCAATTTCATCATTAGATAGTCTTTTTATTCTTTTCTTGAATTTTTACATCCTTGTTCACTAGAGCTATTGGTTCATAATTTTCCTTTTTGTTATTGAATCATCAAATTTGGTAAGAGAAACTGTGGCTCCAAAAATGTTGAAAAATATTCCTCTATTGTTTGTGTTATGAAATAAAATGAAGAGTAAACATTAATTATTTTTTTGAAGGTGACATAGAATACTGCACTAAATCCATCTAATCCTAGAGTTCTTTTAGTTGGGATTTTTTAAAATTGATACTTCTTACCTCTTAAATTTCATGTGCCTATTTAAATTGTTTCATTTTGCTTTCACTTTGGAAGATTGTATAGCTTGAGAAATTAATATTTTCTTTTGTGTGGAACACATATTTTTACAGTGTGCTCTTAGGATTCTCTGAATTTCTTCAGTGTCTCTTATAATGTCTCCCTTTTGATATCTCATTCTATCAATTTGGATCCTCTTTTCTTTCATTTTTTAAATTTATTTATTAAATTTAATTTTACATATCAGCCACGGATTCCCTTGTTCTCCCCCTCCCACCCCCCACCCCCGCCTTCCCCCAAGCCCACCCCCTATTCCCATCTCCTCCAGGGCAAAGACTCCCCCAAGGATTGAGTTCAACCTGGTAGATTCAGTCCAGGCAGGTCCAATCCCCTCCTCCCAGGCTGAGCCAAATGTCCCTGTATAAGCCCCAGGTTCCAAACTGCCAGTTCGTGCACTGAAGACAGGACCTGGTCCCACTGTCTAAATGCCTCCCAAGCAGATCAAGCTAATCAACTGTCTTATTTATCAAGAGGGTCTGATCCAGTTGGGGGATCCTCAGCTATTGGTTCACAGTTCATGTGTTTTCTTTCGTTTGTATATTTGTCCCTGTGCTTTTTCCAACCTTGGTCTCAACAATTCTCGCTCATACAAACCCTCCTCTTTCTCACCAATTGGACTCCTGGAGCTCTACCTGGGGCCTGACCATGGATTTCTGCATCCGGTTCCGTCAGTCATTGGATGGGGTTTCTAGCATGACAATTAGGATGTTTGGCCAGGTGGCCTTCGAATATTTCAGAGATCTATTCAGAGGGCCTGATCCAGTTGGGGGCCCCCTCAGCCTTTGTTTCATAGTTCATATGTTTCCATTCCTTTGGCTATTTGTCCCTGTGCTTTATCCCATCTTGGTTTCAACAATTCTCGCTCATATAAACCCTTCTCTTTCTCGATAATTGAACTCCTGGAGCTCCACCCGGGGACTAGCCGTGGACCTCTGCATCCAGATTCCTCAGTCCTTGGATGGGGTTTCTGGCATGACTATTAGGGTGTTTGGCCATCCCATCACCAGAGTAGGTCAGTTCCGGCTGTCTCTCGACCATTGCCAACCATCTATTGTGGGGGTATCTTTGTGGATTTCTGTGGGCCTCTCTAGCACTTTGTTTCTTCCTTTTCTCATGTGGTCTTCATTTACCATGGTCTCCTATTCCTTGATCTCCCTCGCTGTTCTTGATCCAGCTGGGATCTCCCGCTCCCACAGGCTTTCTTTCCCTCGACTCTCACCCTTCATGACTCCCACTCATGTCCAGGTTGTTCATGTAGATCTCAGCCATTTCTCCATCATTGGGTGATCCTCATGTCTTTCTTGGGGTCCTGTTTTGCAGATAGCCTCCCTAGTGATGTGAGTAGCAGTCCGGTCATCCTTGTTCCACCTCCAGTATCCTCCTATGAGTGAGTACATATCATATTTGTCTTTCTGAGTCTGGGTTTCCTCACTCAGGATGATTTTTTCTAGATCCATCCATTTGCCTGCAAACCTCATGATGTCATTGTTTTTCTCTGCTGAGTAGTATTCCATTGTGTATATGTGCCATAATTTGTTTATCCATTCTTCCATTGAAGGGCATCTAGGTTGTTTCCAGGTTTGGGCTATTACAAACAATGCTGATATGAACATAGCTGAGCAAGTGCTCTTGTGGTATGATTGAGCATTTCTTGGGTATATGCCCAAGAGTGGTATAGCTGGATCTTGGGGGAGATTGATTCCCAATTTTCTAAGAAAGCGCCATATTGATTTCCAAAGTGGTTGTACGAGCTTGCATTCCCACCAGCAGTGGAGGAGAGTTCCCCTAGTTCCACATCCTCTCCAGCATACAGTGTCTTCAGTGTTTTTGATCTTAGCCATTCTGACAGGAGTAAGGTGGTATCTCAGAGTTGTTTTGATTTCCATTTCCTTGATGATTAGAGATGGTGAGCAATTCCTTAGATGTCTTTCAGCCATTTGAGTTTCCTCTGTTGATAATTCTCTGTTTAGTTCTATAGCCCATTTCTTAATTGGACTGTTGGGCATTTTGATGTCTAATTTCTTGAGTTCCTTATATATTCTGGATGTCAGTCTTCTGTCAGATGTGGGGTTGGTGAAGACCTTTTCCCATTCTGTAGGCTGTCGCTTTGCCTTGTTGACCATATCCTTTGCTCTACAAAAGCTTCTCAGTTTCAAGAGGTCCCATTGATTGATTGTTTCTCTCAGTGTCTGTACTTAAGGTGTTAAATTTAGGAAGTGATCTCCCATGCCAATGAATTCAAGACTACTTCCTACTTTCCCTTCTAGCAGGTTCAGAGTAGCTTGATTTATGTTAAGGTCCTTGATCCACTTGGACTTAAGTTTTGTGTGCGGTGACAGATATAGATCTATTTGCAGCCTTCTACACTTTGATATTCAGTTATGCCAGCACCATTTGTTGAAGATGCTTTCTTTTTTCCATTGTACACTTTTGGCTTCTTTGTCAAAAATTATATGTTCATAGGTGTGTGGGTTAATGTCAGGGTCTTCAATTCGATTCCATTGGTCCACATGTCACTTTTTATGCCAATACCAAGCTGTTTTTATTACTGTAGCTCTATAGTAGAGCTTAAAGTCAGGGATAGTGATGCCTTCAGAAGTGTTTTATTGTGCAGGATTCTTTTGGCTATCCTGAGTTTTTTGTTTTTCCATATGAAGTTGAGTATTATTCTTTCCAGGTCTGTGAAGAATTGTGTTGGTATTTTGATGGGGATTGCATTGAATTTGTAGATTGCTTTTGGTAAAATTGCCATTTTTACTCTGTTGGTTCTGCCTATCCATGAGCATGGGAGATCTTTCCATTTTCTGATATCTTCTTCAATTTCTTTTTTCAGGGACTTAAAGTTCTTGTCACATAGGTCCTTCACTTGCTTGGTTAGTGTTACCCCAAAGTATTTTATGTCATTTGTGGCTATTGTAAAAGGTGATATCCTGATTTCCTTCTCAGCTTCTTTGTCCATTGTATATAGGAGGGCTACTGATTTTTTTGAGTTGATCTTGTATCCTGCTATGTTGCTGAAGGTGTTTATAAGCTTTATCAGTTCCTTGGTGGAATCTTTGGGGTCACTCAAGTAAACTATCATGCCATCTGCAAATAGGGAAAGCTTGACTTCTTCCTTTCCAATTTGTATCCACTTTATCTCCTTATGTTGTCTTATTGCTCTGGCTTGAACTTCAAGTACTATACTGAATAAGTATGGGGAGAGTGGACAGCCTTGCCTCATTCTTGATTTTAGTGGAATTGCTTTGAGTTTCTCTCCATTTAATTTGATGTTGGCTGTTAGCTTGATGTAAATTGCCTTTATTATGTTTCAGTATGTTCCCTGTATTCCTGATCGCTCCATGACTTTTATCATGAAGGGGTGTTGGATTTTGTCAAATGCCTTTTCTGCATCTAATGAGATGATCATGTGGGGTTTTTTTCTTTGAGTTTGTTTATATGGTGTATTATATTGAGGGACTTTCGTATGTTGAACCACCCTTGTATCCCTGGGATGAAGCCTACTTGATCATGGTGGATAATTGCTTTGATGTGTTCTTGGAGTCTGTTTGCCAGTATTTTATTGAGTATTTTTGCATCAATATTCATGGGGGGATTAGTCTGTAGTTCTCTTTCTTTGTTGCATCTTTGTTTGGTTTAGGAATCAGGGTAATTGCAGCCACATAGAAGGAGTTTTATAATGTTCCTTCTGTTTCTATTGTGTGTAGCAAATTAAAGAGTATTGGTATTAACTATTCTTTGAAGATCTGGTAGAATTCTGCGGTGAAACCAACTGGTCCTGGGATTTTTTTGGGTGGTAGACTTTTAATGACTGTTTCTATTTCCTTAAGGGTTATTGGACTATTTAAATAGTATATCTGGTCTCGATTTAACTTAGGTATGCAGTGCCTATCCAGAAAATTGTCCATTTCTTTTAGGTTTTCCAGTTTTGTGGAGTAGAGATTTTTGAAATATGACCTGATAATTCTCTGGATTTCCTCAATGTCAGTTGTTATGTCCCCCTTTTCATATCTGAATTTGTTGATTTGGATTCTCTCTCTGTCTTTTGGTTAGTTTGGATAAGGGCTTGTCTATCTTGTTGATTTTGTCAAAGAACCAACTCTTTGTTTGATTAATTTTTTGTATTGTTCTCTTAGTTTCTATTTTATTGATTTCATCTCTCGCTTTGATAATTTCCTGGCATCTATTCTTCCTGGGAGACTTTGCTTCTTGTTCTAGAGCTTTCAGGTGTGCTGTTAAGTCACTAGTGTGAGATTTCTCCAACTTCTTTATGTGGGCATTTAATGCTATGAATTTCCCTCTTAGCACTGCTTTCATAGTGTCCCATAAGTTTGGGTATGTGGTGTCTTCATTTTAGTTAATCTCTATGAAGTCTTTAATTTCTTTTTTTATTTCTTCCTTAACCCATTCATGATTCAGTTGAGCATTATTCAGTTTCCATGAGATTGTAGGTTTTCTGTAGTTTTTGGTGTTGTTGAAATCTAACTTTAAACCATGGTGGTCTGATAGAACACAGGAGGTTATTGCAATTGTTTTGTATCTGTTGAGATTTGCTTTGTGGCCAAGTATGTGGTCAATTTTAGAGAAAGTTCCATGGGGTACTGAGAAGAAGGTATATTCTTTCTTGTTAGGATGGAATGTTCTGTAGATATTTATTAGGTCCATTTGGGTCATGACATCAGTTAAGTCCTTTATTTCTCTGTTAAGTTTAGATTTGGGAGATCTGTCCAGTGGTGAAAGTGGGGTGTTGAGATCTCCCACTATTAATGTGTGGAGTTTTATATGTGGTTTAATATTTAGTAATGTTTCTTTTACATATATGTGGGTGCCCTTGTGTTTGGGGCATAAATGTTCAGAATTGAACTTCATCTTGGTGGATCTTTCCTGTGATGAGTATGTAGTGCCCTTCTTGATCTCTTTTGATTGATTTTAGTTTGAAGTCTATTTTGTTGGATATCAGGATAGCTACACCCGCTTGTTTCATAAGACCGTTTGATTGGAAAGTCTTTTCCCAGCCTTTTATTCTTAGGTAGTGTCTGTCTTTGAATTTGAGATGTGTTTCTTGTATGCAGCAGAAAGATGGGTACTGTTTTCATATCCATTCTGTAAGCCTATGTCTTTTCATAGGTGAATTAAGTCCATTGATACTAAGGGATATTAATGACCAGTGATTGTTCATCCCTGTTATTTTTTGGTGGTAGTGTGTGTGTACTTCTCTTCTTTGGGGTTTACTGCTGTGGCTTTATCTATTGCCTGTGTTTTCGAGGGTGTATCTGACTTCCTTCGGTTGGATTTTTTTTTTCTAGTGCTTTCTGTAGGGCTGGGTTTGTGGATAAGTATTGTTTAAATCTGGCTTTGTCTTGGAATGTCTTGTTCATTTTGTCTATGATGACTGAAAGTTTTGCTGGGTATATTAGTCTGGGATGACATCCATGGTCTCTTAGTGTCTGCATTACATCTGTCCAGGTCCTTCTGGCTTTCAAAGTCTCCATTGAGAAATCGGGTGTTATTCTGATGGGTTTACCTTGGCCTTTTTCCTTTGTTGCTCTTAATATTTTTTCTTTTTTCTGTACGTTTAGTTGTTTAATTATTATGTGGCGAAGGGATTGGGGGGGGTCTAGTCTGTTTGGTGTTCTATAGGCTTCTTGTATCTTCATAGGCATTTCCTTCTTTAAGTTGGGAAAGTTTTCTTCTATGATCTTGTTGAATATATTTTCTGTGCCTTTGAGTTGGTATTCTTCTCCTTCCTCTATCCCTATTATTCGTAGGTTTGGTCTTGTCATGGTGTCCCAAATTTCTTGGACATTTTGGGTCATGACTTTGTTGGCTTTAGTGTTTTCTTTGACTGATGAATCTATTTCTTCTACTGTATCTTCAACACCAGAGATCCTCTCTTCCATCTCTTGCATTCTGTTGGTTATACTTGCATCTGAAGTTCCTGTTCATTTACTCAGATTTTCTATTTCCAGCATTCCCTCTGTTTGTGTCTTCTTTATTTTTTCTATTTCCCTTTTCAGGTCTTGGACTGTTTCCTTTATTTGTTTCATTGCTTTTTCATGATTTTCTTTCAGTGCTTTATTGTTTTCTTACAGGACTTTATTGTTTTCTTCTAATTTGTTTGCCCTTTCCTCTAGTTGTTTATAGCGTCCTTCCTTTTTTGTCTTTTCCTCTACACAAGCCTCTACCTTCTTCATGATGTTATTCATAAGGCTGTTTTCTTCTGCTTCTTCCAATTTTTGATGTTCAGATCTAGATGTTGGAGGCCAGCTAGGTTCTGGTGATGCTGTATTGCTCTTCATTTTGTTGTATGTACTTATGCCTTGACGTCTGCCCTTGTGGTTCGTTCTTGGTCTTATCAGCACACTTGGTTCAGACAGAGCTGACAGATTCAGGAAGTCTCTCTCTCTCTTGTCCAGATGGGAACTCTCTTGTCCAAATGGGAACTCCGGGGCTGGATGGAAGCTCTTATCTAGATGGGAAGTCCAGGGCAGGATGGATGCTCTTGTCCAGAAGGGAAGTCCAGGTCAGGATGGGAGCTCTTGTCCAGAAGGGAAGTCTGGGGCAGGATGGGAGCTCTCTCTCTGGTCCAGAAGGAAAGTCCGGGGCAGGATGGGAGCTGGGGCCCAGTCTCTAAGTCTCAGGAAGTGGCTGGGGTCTTGGGGTGGATGGGCGTGGGGGCAGGGCATGGAGATTGCAGGGTCTGCTGGGGGTCTTGTAGAAGGGGATCCTTCTGATGGGGCTGGAAGGGAACTTGCCTGGTGGCCAGAACCTGGGGCCAAGTTGGACAGGTCTTCCCCGGAGTGGCTGGTGCCCAGGGATGGGGTCCGGGCTAAGCTAGGACCCTCACCTCTGGTCCAGAAGGGAAGTTCAGGGCCTGGATCCTCTTTCTACCTCTTGATAAATTTGGGTAAAGATTTGCCAGTTTTCTTAATTTTTTTAAAGACACAACTCTGTTTCATTGCTATCTTTGTATTGATTATCATTTTTATTTTATTAATTTCAGCCCTGAATTTATATTTCTTCCTATGTACACTTTTCATATGTTGTTTTATCTCATTTTCCTAAAGCTTACAATTTACATATGATCTCTTCAGTTTTTTTTTTTTTAATGTTGGAACTTTATGCTATGAAATTGCTTCACTGTGTCACTTAAATTTCAGCATGCTGGGTTTTCATTTTTATCCAAGTCTCCAAATGGTTTAGTTTCCTACTTAACTTCTACTTAAAACCATTTTTAGTAGTATTTTTTAGATTTAATGAAACATTACAATTTGTCACTTATTTTGTTGTTGATATCAAGATTTAATCTAGGTCAGATAGGATGAGGGATGTGATTTCAATTTTACACTCTCTGTTGAGTCTTTATGTTATAATATGTGATCAATATGGAGAAATTTTCATGTGTTGCTAAGAAGAAAGTATATTCTTTAATGTCTAGGTAGAATGTTTGGTAGGTATCTTGTTAGGTTGATTTCATTTCTGATACATGAAGTTCAGTGTCTCTCTATTTGGCTTTTGTCTGAATGACCTATCCATTGATACGAGTACCTAATGAGGTCATGTAGCTAGTGTTTTCCTGCCTTACCCAGAGTCAGGACAAATCTTTGTCACCTGCCAGTCCCACAGCCACTCAGACCCAATCAAGTAAACACAGACACTTATATTGCTTCAAACTGTATGGCCGTGGCAGGCTTCTTGCTAACTGTTCTTATAGCTTAAATTAATCCATTTCCACAAATCTATACCCTGCCATGTGGCTTATGGCTTACCGGCATCTTTTCATGCTGCTTGTCAGGGTGGTGGCTGGCAGTGACTCCTTCTGCCTTCCTCTTCTTTTATTTCTCCTCTCTGTTAGTCCTGCCTATACTTCCTGCCTAGCCACTGGCCAGTCAGTGTTTTATTTATTGACCAATCAGAGCAACTTGACATACAGACCATCTCAGAGACCTGCACTCAGGCCCGCGGTCGTAATCATCCTCTATGCGGACCTGCTGGGTAAAGCCACGAGGAACCCAAGAAGGGGCTCCTACAGGACATACTGAACATCCCACAGCATCCCACATCCTAATACAATAATAACTATTATTATTGTATTAGGATCAATATATGATTATATATCTAATAGTTTTTATTTATGAAACAGGATGTTCTTGTGTTTCCTATGTAAATGTTTGGATTTGCAATATTGAATTCAATTTTTCTTTAATGATTAAATAGTATCCTTCACTATGATTTATGATTAATTTTTGTTGAAAGTTTAGTTTGTTATAATTGCTTGAATTTATTTTTCCATTTTTTTAATCCTAAAATTATATTTGTTCTTGATGGTGAGATGTCTTTCTTGGAGGCAGCAGAAATATGAATCCTGTTTCTAACTTACTTTATTATTTTGTGTGCTTTCATTGGGCAAATGAGAACATTAATATTGATGTTAGCATTTTAAAATATTAACTATTATTATATAAATTTGGGTCATATTTAGATTATTTTTGCCTAACTCTTTGGAAATTATTTATTCCTAGTGTCTTCGTGGGTATAGAATGCCTTCTTTTCAGACTGAAACAATACTTTCAGGACCCTCTGTAGAGTTGTCTCAGTGGGAATAGATTCCTTAAATTTGTTTTCATCATGAAATCTTTTCTATCTCTTTTAATTATTATTGACAGTAGTTTCCCTGGTTATATTTCTTCATACTATTTTCATTTGGCATCTATGTTCATTCAGAGCTTGTAGGTTATCAGTCCAGGCTCCCTTATGGCCTTCAGTGCCTCCATTAAAAAGTTGGGTGTTCTGTCAGAATGGCTACCATCAAAGACACCAATGACAGTCAGTGTTGGAGAGGATGTGGAACAAAGAGAACACTCCTCCACTGTTGGTGGGAATGTTTCCACTGTGGAAATCAGTATGGTGGTTTCTCAGAAAATTAGGAATCAAACTACCTCAAGACCTAGCCATCCCACTCTTGGGCATATACCCAAGGAATGCTGATTCATACCATAAAGATACATGCTCAGCTATGTTCATAGCAGCACTATTCATAATAGCCAGAACCTGGAAACAACCTAGATGCCCGTCAACGGAAGAATGGATGAAAAAATGTGGTACATATACACAATGGAGTACTACTCAGCAGAGAAAAACAATGAAAGCATGAAATTTGCAGGCAAATGGATGGAACTAAAAAAAATCATCCTGAGTGAGGTAACCCAAACACAGAAAGACAGTCATGGAATGTACTCACTCATAAGTGGATTCTAGATATAAAATAAAGAACAATCAGACCACAACCCATAGAACCATGAAGGCTATATATATAGCATGGAGGCCCCTAGGACGACTGTGGCTTATAATAAATTTTGGTTTTACTCAATTATTGAAAAAAAAATAGACAAATGAATGGAAACACATGAACTATGAACCAAAGGCTGAGGGGCCCCCAGCTGGATCAGACCCTCTGAATAGGTGTGACAGTTGATTGACTTGATCAGTTTGGGAAGCAACTAGGCAGTGTGACCAAGTCCTGTGCTCATTGCATGAGTTGGCTGTTTGAAACCTGGAGCTTATGCAGGGACACTTGGCTCAGTCTGGGAGGAAGGGACTGGACCTGCCTGGACTGAGTCTACCAGGTTGATCACAGTCCTTGGGGGAGGATTTGCCCTGGAGGAGGTGGGAATAGGGGGTGGACTGGGGGTAAGGGGAAGGAGTGGGATGGGGGAGAATAGGGGAACCTGTGGCTGATATGTAAAACTGAATGGTATTGTAAAATGAAATAAATAAAATTAAAAAAAAAAGTTGGGTTTTACTCTAATGAGTCTGCCTTTTGTAGGATTTCAATCTCTCCCTTGGAGCTTTGAATATCCTTTACTTTTTCTATACAATTAGAGGCTTTGTTATCATATGACTTGGAGAGTTTATTTTCTGGTTCTGTTATTTGGTGTTCTGTAGAAGTCTCGAGTCTTGGTACATCTCTTCCTTTACAAATGGGAAATAAATTTTTCATCTATAATTTCGTTTAAAATATTTTTGTGCCTTTTACTTTGCTTTCTTCTCTATCCTAAACACTTATTTGAAGGTTTGCTCTTTCATATTGCCCCATACCTCCTGGATGTTGTGTGCCTGCATTTTGGAGCTTTTACTTAGTGATCCATTTATTCACGTTTTCCTATAAGTACTCATGTTCTTTTTTCCACTTCATCCAAATTGTTGTCGAGTTTTTCTTCTGAGCATTTTGTTTAACTTCCTGGGTTTTCATTTCAGTTGAGCTTTTCTTCAAAGGCTTTATTTCTTCATTAAAATCAATTTTAATATTTTGAATTGTTTTCCATTATGTCAACCAACTGTTTCTCCCTCCCAGTCTTCATTTGGGCATGTATTCTTCCTTTCCATCTTGAGCTCCATGAACATACCTACATTTGTTATTTTGAAGTCCTTGTCCTGAGCTTCAGCTACATCACTTTTCCAAAGAAATATTAAAAGAAAGTTGCTCGATTCTAGAAGAGGCATGTTGTTCTAAATGTTGATGTTTGTTTGGATGAAGGGATCTAGGCAACAAGAGTTAGGACATTTGTGGTATTTCTCCATGTGAAAAGCTAATCTTGCCTAAGTAGGGTGGATGTCAGATAATTATTTAATATTACCCCAACATGTCAATTTGTGTATCAGCTAAATGATACTTGATTCTCAGTTGGAGAGCATTCTGGGTTAATTTCAGAGTCCTGGTTGTCCTAATTTAGGACAGGAGGTCACATGGTTGGTAGAGGAAATGACATGTAGGAAGAGGATAAGCTATGCACATCTGTAACTGGAATTCTCGAGGTCGGTGGGCAGGCTCTTGGAGTTCCTTCCTGAATTTCAGGTTTAGACTCTAGGTTTGCATTCCAAACTACCCCAGATTGATGTGATGGGTAGGTTCTTGTGGTCAGCAGATTGCGACTAGGAGATAGAACTCTCTCCAGAGTAGGGTTTGGGGAATACTTCCACGCAGACCCAGGGCCCATTGGTGAGTGGAGTGGTTAACAGTAGGGGCAGTGAGGATTAGACCTAAAATTGTCTACAAAAAGTTCTGGTTTGAATTCAGGGTTCTGAAACCAAGCAGCCCCATATGAGCATGGTAGGTGTGGTACTGGGTAGGTGAACAGGTAGGGAGAGGGACCTGACTCTAATGACCTCTAACGAGGCTTCTGAGTGTGGCTATATATGGTCTGGTGTCTATTGGTGAGTGGGATGGCTGACAGTAGAGTGTCTGAAAGCAGCTCTAGAATTTCCTACCTGAGGTTTTGGGTTGAAGTGCAAGGGTCAGATTCCATGCATTCAAAAATTGCCATAGTGGGTCGGTGGCTTATTTTGTTCCTTTATCTTTGATGTATCTATTACAAAATTTTGTAATTACCAGAAGCTTGCACAGTATCTTGTGTTCATAATGATCTCTGTATGGTTATAAAAATTTAATCTTTAAGAAAACCATACACTTCACATATTCTGTGTCTATGAAGTCACATTGATTACATTTAGTATGTATTCTTAGTTACTCTGTGGTTGCACTTTTGCCTAATATTTTTGTTTTTTACCATATAATAAGTACCATTAATTTGTACAGCACCACTTAGTAAAGATATTTTATACTTGCTGTGCCTCTCTCGGCAATTGAGCCCAAAATCTGGCAAGGGAAGTCGGAATGAACACACCACACACCAGTCAAGCTGCAAGCATCAGGACTCTTTTATTCTTTCTTCCCCATCTTATATACCCTTTCAGGAGGAAACAAACAAATTGTTTATCAAGCACCCAGGGTCAAGGAACGGTGGTCAGCATGCCCCAGGAAGCCCCTGCTGCCAAACCACGAGATATACCAAACAGCAAAACATCTGCAGAACAGCCTGACCTCAGTGCACTCAGAACAGGGGAGGTGGGGGCAATCTTAGAGGGGTCAGAGTCATTCTGATCCCAACATCTCCTCCCTTTTTATTTATTTAAGCAGCACCTGTCTTAGGTCAACCCAGTAGCATGAACTTACCCATCATAGGAAAGTGCCCTCCATACTTCCTGTCTTAGGTGCCCATGCTATCTTAGGAAGTTACCCGTCTCCGGTTACCGTTTATCAAGCTTCTGAATCCACTTGCGTAGATTCAGTATGTGCTGAGACAGCTAGCAGGGCCTGTCGGGTGACACCTGCATGAGTGGTAAATCACGTTTTAAGTTGGCAGAGGGCCCAGAAGCATACCCCAATTCCAAGACATCCTAGGATTGCCATAGCAAGCAATCCTGACCATTTTTGAAACCAGCCTCCAACCTGGGCCACCCAACCCCACCATCCAATATCCGAAATTGGAACAACTCCGGCATCATCAATGACCTGTATGGCATGAAAAAGCTGCATAGTAAAATTTACAAATGTCATATTCCAGGACCCTGAAACATACCCACTCAACCTCCAAACTTCATGAGAGGCATCAACAACCCTCCCGAGGGTCACACACATAGATATGTACATCTGAGAGCAGGTCGAATGCTGTTGAGTCCATAACAAATCAAATTGTTCTTGTACCAACACCATCTGTTGATTAAGTGTTGGCAGTCCAGAATGTACATGTCCATTTATCTGATTTTTTAATGTCCAAAGTATTAGAGACTCTACCACCTCAGCTTGCTGGGTATTTTGAGAAAGGGCCATTCCTGCAGTAGCAGCAGCAACAGCAGAAACAGCAATGGCATAACAATGGCAGCAGTGATTCCAAAACCTCTTTGTTCTATACAATTGTACAGGAAACTGGGAAGTTGTTTTCATTGGTATCGGAATGGCAGCAGGAATTTTTTATAACTAATGCATTATCTTCATCAACCCAGCAACTGCTAAGGCTGCAATTCTGAACAGAACAATTTTAATAAAGCACCCCCTCCCACCCCAGTATCATTCCACACCGCAAAAAGGAAAGGAGCAAAAAAACAGGGAAAGGAGGAAATGCTAAAAATTTTTTGAATGTAAGAGCACCTGATTTTTGGAAGGCTACTCCTCGATACTCTTTTACATTTGGCCATTTCCAATCCTCCTCCTCTTAATAGGCCAGAGGTAGAGGTGGCACAGACGGCTGAGTGCCGACAGCATCCTCTTTGCCTGAACTGTTTTTTGGGTTCACTTTACATTGTTTTATTTTTTTCTTTAACTCCTTGATTTCTCACTCTAATCTCTCCTCCTCTGAGTCCTCTCCTTCTGATTCTGACAACTTGGTCTCCATGCCCCATAACACGTCTGATTTCTCATCAACAGTGCTTACGGATTTCTTAGTTTCTTCCTCTTGAACCTCATTAAAAAGTCTAGTAGCCTCAGCTAATTGTTCTTGTACTTTAACTTTCTCTTTTAGCAAAGCATCTTTAACTAATATCCATAAGAAATATGTAGCTATAGGTAAGTTATCTGGGTCCCTCTCATGAAGGGCCCTTTTCACTTGTATCCAATCAGGGATATTCAATCCCCCTCCTGTTAAAAACCAAGGACAGACTTCTGTAACAAGTGTAATAAATGCGGCTGTGGTACTTCGCTTAATTTCTGTTCCTTGTTGTTTTAAAACCTTAGTGATCTCAGTGGCCATCTGAGATTTACTTGTAGCGTTCCCCATGGTACTTACCTTAATTACTCGTATCTCCAATTCACCCCTTTTGCTAGCCCAGGAGCGACCCCGTCCTTCAAACCCCTCTTTCCAGGTCTAGGTGAGACCTACACTTGCCTCACCTGCACAGCAATTGAGCCCTAAACCTGGCAAGGGAAGTTGGGATGAACACAGCACACACCAGTCAAGTTGCAAGCATCAGGACTCTTTATTCTTTCTTCCCCATCTTATATACCCTTTCAGGAGGAACAAACAAAATTGTTTATCAAGCACCCAGGGTCAAGGAACAGTCAGCATGCCCCAAGAAGCCACAGCTGCCAAACCACAAGATATACCAAACAGCAAAACATCTGCAGAATATCCTGACCTCAGAAATCTCAGAACAGGGGAGGTGGGGGGCAGTCTTAGAGGGGTCAGAGCCATTCTGATCCCAACATATACTCACCTATACATTTGCTTGCACCAATGAGGTTTAAACATTCTTAAGCAAATGTAGTGTTGCTGAAATGGATATGGTTTTGGTGTCTGGAAAAAATGTTCATATGCTCTCCTTGTTACAAGACTCTTTTGCGTGGTACAGCTTTTGTTACTATCATTTTATTTGATTCCCACTTTGACTAAAATCATTCAGATTCCCACTGAAAGATTCAATGATAACCTTATGGAGTTTCCAGAGTATATAATGAGTTGCTTTTCTCTTATTAATCTCAAAATTCATTGTCTGCAACTTTTGAAATGTGTCTCAGCATAAAACATTTTTGGAAAATATCTTTTAATATGCTTTTATTAGTATAGTTCTATGATACGTGTGTGCATGTGTTCCTATGTGACTGATGGATGACACGTGGGTTATTCTTGAACCATATATGAGAGAGGATCCTTGTGTTCACTATGGTTAGGGTAGGGTAGCTGGTCCTGGAGCTTCTGAGGAGGCACTGTCTATGGATCCCATTTACCTCAGGACTTTTGGGAATACAGATGCATGGCACGTTGCTGGTTTTGTGTAGGTTCTGAGGTTCCAAAAATTAGGTCCTCAGTCTTGAGCATCAGCTAATTCCCTTGCTGAGACATCTCTCCAGTGCAGTGTTGAGCTTTTAAAGACAATTGATTTACAAAACAAGTATCAGGTGGCATCATTATGCTATTAAGGCAAAGATGATAGAAAGCAAGGAAGGGAAAATTTACTTCCTAATTTTTATAGTGTTAGTTGATCATTTTGTAAAATAACTATCTCCAAAATTAATGACTTGAGCACACATGTGTACATAACCTCAGCAACTCAATGAACCAAGAATTTCTTGGCATAACCTTGTTGAGTTTTTTCTCTAGGTCTCACTCGGCTGTAAGTGAGGGACTGTTCAGAAAATGGTCTCCTGGAAAACAGGGAACAAATCCACTTAGTCACCTTTCCCATTCCTGGCATGACTGGTCTTCTGCTAGCAATACATCTCAGAGTCTGGCTTTCTATTGTCAGTAACCTCAGAGCCTACTACAGTTCTCTAACAACTTGGAAACTCAATGTCTTCTTATATTCAAGAGAAACTCAAAATATTTTGCAAATTCACCACTAATGATTGGCTGACAGACATAATGATGTTGATTATCATGTTAACATGATCGTTGCTATGTCCTTTAGTCAATGCTCTCCTGAACCTCGTACATTTTTTGAGATTGTAATTTAATTACATTTCTCCTTTCACTTTCCTCCCTCCAAGACCTCCCATATTCCCATCCCCACTTTCATTCAAATTTATGGCCTCTTTTTCCCCTAACTGTTATTGCATGCTTACAACCACCATAGTCCATTTAATGATGCTTGTATTTATGCTCTCAGGGCTGACCCTTTGCCACTGCACAATCAATCGATGTGCTCTTCTATGGGGAAGATCACTTCTCCCTTCCAGTTCTCCTCCATTGCCTATAGTTCTTTCTATGGTGCTGAGGCCTTGTGGACTTATCCCTGACATGCTTTACATGTTAACTGGTATCATCTTTCTTCAGCTCGTATTTGGGCACTCATATGAACCCAGTACTTTTGTTTAAACTTTAAACCTTATACTCTTATGAAAAACTGTGGTGTTTGATACAAATTGGCATTTACAGAATGAATAATTTCTGGAGGAAATAAATACATTAAACTGTTCCTTTTCTCTCATATTTCAGGGACATTAATGCTTTATAGAAACATAAGCACTACACATATCCCTTTACATAAAGGAGGCCCAAGAACTCCTTGAACAATGCATTCTCATTAAGTTTACCAGTAGGAAAGTTGAGAGTTAGCAATCACCAGGTTAGTGGTCTTGTTACTGGATTATAAATTAGGAAGCAAAAATTATTGTGAAATGAACACTTTGTAAGTCATGTAATAATTAATAGAACACACATATTGTAGTCTAAAAGTTAGCATACTATACCTGATTAAGCTTGTCATTGCCATCACTGGATCTTGTATAGAATGCATTTTAATAGAATGGAGTGAACAATGAGTGACAGCAAACTATCATGGTACAGACAAATGAAGATGCCACGATGAAACTCATTACTGTGAAACTAATAAAACTTGATCAGATAAGATTATCTTTACTAATGTTATGTTAATATTATTAAGTATAAATAACTATACAAGGGAATATACTAAATAAATAATTCATAAGCATATAAAAATAAGTTAGTATTATATGGTAGCTATTTTAATTGCATGTTTGCTTCCATTTAAATCAAATAAATTTATTTATTTTCTTTTACACACTGGAATTTGTTATTTTTATGTTGCCACAGAGTTGTACATTCTTTTGAATGTTCATGAAAAACTGACTCATTCATTTATAAAGTGTCATGACAAAGTCTGGGTAATTGTTATTGTTATTCCCATAAGAGTTGTTATTATTTATTTGGTACAGAAAATTTCCAACTCCACTAGTTCTTCATAAAGTATATAAAAATTATTGTAAAATCATGCGATATGGTTGTTCAAATTTGAAACTATTTGGCTAGAGGCTTTCTTCCTGCACATTTAATCTATTGGTGAAAATTGGGGTTTTAAGCAATCTAATAACATATATTAATCTGACAATATCTGCTTAGTATGTATCCTGATATATGATGAGTATTATTAATACATTTAAAGTTTCCCAAAATCCTGACATTTTTACCATATATGATTTTGACTGTTGAATTGGGATTTTCACTTATTTGTTGGCTCTTGTAAATGGTGTAAAACTTAGAAACAGCCCATAGAAGTTGACAAATAGCATTGTGGTGCAAATCCTGAACAACTATGAAGAGTCAAAGGAGTGTCCTGAAGATGAAAGGGTCAAAGAAGAACACTGGTGGGTGACAAGACAATTTTAATTAGTAAATAGACATGTTACCACCATGTGTCCAAGCCATCCTGTTAAAAGCATTGATTTCATATTGTTGTTTTCCCAAGTATCAGTTAGTGACTGTCAACAAAATGTATCCCTATTCTGTTATTTTATTCACATCTCCTGTCCTAAGCTCTGTTTATGCCTTACTTTTTTATGACAGTTGTATGAAATAGATAAAGAACCTTGATGAGCAGATGCAGGGTCTGATATATTCATTGGCCATTGATAGACAAGAAGTGACAGACACGTGATTCCTTAGGCTTTGCTGTAAAAGGGGTAGAAAAGTTCCTGTGGATTTGAATTATTTAAGAGTATTCCATAGTATTGACCACTACTGAGGAAATGAACTGAGAGCAAGGGTGTAATATGAACAAAAGGACAGAGTTCAGCTGATGTTTATGATTCATATATAGTAAAATAAAATGAATGTCATGAAATGGGGTTGGTCCATACTAGAGATACTGAAGGATATCAAATGACAGGGAGGAAGCAGACTTACTCACATGGAAGAAGTCCTAATAAGTTTGGATGAGATGAAAGAGAACTAGATGAGAAGAACCTCATCAGTTGCCAGGTTCTATGGACTGGGAAGCTTCTGTTGTTAGTTGCAGGATTCTAGAACCTTGTCCATGAGAGACAAAGAGAGTTCTTGAGTTTCCTATATCATGAGTGATCTCAAAAGACACGGGTTACAAATGATTCCACAGCAGAGCCAGAACTAGAGCTATGGGCATCATTCTGTCATGGTAAGTCTTCTAGAGGATAGAAGGACAGATGATTACCAGGATAATAAAAATACATCTCCTAATTCTTTGCCAATTTTTTAAAATTGGGGGGATGGCATTTCCTTTAAATATCTACTGCTTTTCTCTCTTTCTTTGATGACTCTGTAGAATTTTTCTCATAGTTCTTGTAGTTTGTGATGACAGCAGACATTGTGATAGACAGTTCTCACAGGAAAATCAACAATATTAGTTTATTTGGAGATTAAAATGCATGCTCATTTAAAAAAATGTTTCTGCATTATATATAATGTTTGATATTGGATACTTGTATCAAGGAAACTGCTAGGTAGTCTAAGTTTCACTAAATTCTTTTGAATTTTCATGGAAGTGCTGAACTTCATGAGAGTATTCCTCCATTCAGCCAGAAGATGTTTATTTTTAAACATGGTTTCATGTAGTTTATGCTAGTCCTGTGCTTGCTATGTAGTTCTGAACTACTGATGCTCTTGTCTCGAGCCCCTGAGTGCTGAAATTATAGACCTCAGAATAAGAAGCACAGCTTACTTTGCAGTTGGTATACTGCCTGTGTAGTGTATAGGGTGCTATGGTGTTTTTAATGTGGTTTAATATTCTCTGGATAACAGAGAGCCTAGATAGTGAGTTTCTAGTTATTGATGAATTTGATGAAAATATAAGGGGGAAAAGCAATGGATAAAAGATGGCATTTTGGAGTTGCCTAGAAGACTCTCTTAATATCATTCTGCACCAGATTTTCAATGAAAGTATTCAATTTTGTCAACACCTTTGGGCTCTAGAATCATTGTGTATGCAATTTAATGAATACAAAGTCAGACTTGCACAAGAATTCTTTCCAGTTTTTTTTCCTGTTACATACTTTTGAAATATACTTATAATAGGGGATCTTGAGACTCACATTGACAGAACCTTAAGAGTGCTACACTAAAACATATATAATTCTTTTTGTTGTTGTTACAATACAAATCTAGGTACTCAAATAATTATGAAACATGAATCAAAACTAATAATGGACAGAGACTTAGCATGTCAAATTTTTAATCACAAGTCAAGATATTGTCTGCAAAATCTATTTTACAGAGAATATCTCCTATGGCCTTTTGGTACTATTGTGTTGCAGTTCTCTTCTCTTCTTAATTAGTTTTCTTTACCAATAGGACACTCTTGTTTCTAGGAAAATGAGCACACTGGATGGGACAGAGAGCTGAGCTGGTAAAGGATATGCATCAGAAACTTGAAAACCTGAGTATGAACACCAACATATTCTAACAACAGGCATTAGCAGCATGTGCTTGGACGCCTAGCAGTGTCAGGAGGCAGACACAGGAGAATGGCTGGGACTCTCTGTCCAACCAGTTGAGTCTTTAGTGAGCTTTAAGTCAATGCCAGACTCTATGTCAAAAAGGAGGTTGGATAACAACTTTGAAATGCTCCCTAAGACAGTCCTTGTCCTAAACTAAATAAGTTCTCTCTCTCTCTCTCTCTCTCTCTCTCTCTCTCTCTCTCTCTCTCTCTCTCTCTCTCTCTCTCCTTTTAAACATACATAATGAGTTGATATATTTTCCCAACTGTCTTCATGGCTTCCAAGACCCATGTTGTAGCTCCCATATTGTCCAATTCCTGACCTCATAATTTTCTACAAGACTATTTCTTTGTTCAAATCATGATTATCATACCTCATATCTTCTCTGGAATATATTCATATTTTATAGTTAAATAACTACAGTTCCCTGGTATACTTCACAATGACCAGTGGAAATCAACCAACATTTAAAAAAAAAAAGGGCCTTTCTCTTCCTCTCTCTGTCTCCCTCTTTCTCTCCCCCCTTTCAATCTCTCTCACTCTCACAAACACAAACACCCCCTACACACACATAGATACAATCTACACATACACAGTCACACACATATCTATGTAAACACACATATACCCCCCAAAAACCCCAAAAATATAACAACGTAAAAAGTAAAACATACAATCAATGTATATGCCTCCACACAACCACAATTCCAGGATGAACTCTGTCCTACATACACACAGAGAAGTATATGCACTATGACCATGCACACAATCCACACAACCTTGGCATTCATGCCTAGAACACACATACACTAAAATCCAAATGAGAAAAATATTTGTCTTGAAACAATTTCCTTTCTCCCATGGAAATAAAAAGGCATGGACTGAAATGAGCATCCAACCCGTACTTAATAAGCCAGAATTCAGTTTAGCTTTACAATGTAACTCACTGTTGTGGAATGATCTTTCTGTACACTGTGAAGATGTGTGTTTGTCAATGGGACTTCTAATTGGTTGGATAAAATGCTGAATGTCCACTAGGTAGGCAGGAAGAGGTGAGGTGGAAATTCAGAGCAGAGAGAAATGAAGAGGGGATGAATCTGGGGGCAGGGGAGGGAAACCAGAGGAGCCAGAGAGGATGCAGGACATGCAGAAGGAGAGGTGAAAGCCATAAGCCGTGTGGCAGAAAGTAGATCAGTAGAAATGGGTTAATTTAAGTTATAAGAGTTAGATGCAAGCATATGCTAATGTCAAGCTTTCATAATAAATAATAAGTCTCTGTATCGTGATTTGGAGGCTGGCAATCCAAGAAAGCCTGCTACAAATCACCATGACAGAAATTCAATAATAAAAACTATAAACAAAACAAAAACAGACAACACCCATTTTAGATGAGGATTCTTCCTGTTGTTGTAGAATGTTATAAAATGATAACATTTAGAAACAACATGGAAAAGCAAAATAATTTTAAAAATTGGGACTGTATGAAAAATATACCTCTACAAAAACAAAAATACTTTAATCAAACTTAACAGAAAATACAAGCACACTGTTCATATACCTTAAGCTAATATCCAATGTGTTTTAGTACATACTCTATAATTTTCTTCTACCTGACTTTCTCATACTTTACTATACATGGGTCTGTCTTTCTTTGCCATGTGTCTTATATTCATGATGCTCTAATAGATAAACTCTGAAAAAATACATACCAGTAAAACATGAAAGGCAGACAATTTGAAGACATAGACTACAGGGATTTCTGCTTCTCATTGGTTCTCGCAAGGATATGGTGGCTCTGGTTGAGATGCTGGTGCATGTGAGGATAACTTGCCTGAAGCTTTGGCTGTGAAGTTGACTTTTCTTTTCTGTATTGCTAAAAGCTTGATATGCTCAATGCAACACCTTCCCCCTAGAAGTGGTTATATATGCTCAAGGGTCATTCACATGAATAGAGACAGAACTTTATAGGCTGGTTGTCTTATACCCGATATTTTGGAGGCCAGAGACACATTATCACCATGAAGCCCAAAATATACGTGATACCCAAATTCTTTTCATTGTCTATCTACACTAACCATAGTTATGTCTGCTGTAGATGATTGATTGATAAATAAAACACTGATTGGCCAATAGCCAGGCAGGAAGTATAGGCAGGACTAGCAGAAAGGAGAATTGAGAGAACAGGAAGTCAGAGAAGAGGAGTCGCCAGCCTGCATTCCAGGGAGCATCATGTATAGACAGCAGGTAAAGCCATGGAACACATGGTGACATATAGATTAACAAAAATGGGCTGAGTATAAGAGTAAGAGGTAGACAATGGTAGGCCTAAGCTAATGGCCAAGCAGTTTAAATAACATAAGTGTCTGTGTGTTTATTTTATAAGTGGGATACAGGACTGCCAGAGCTTGGCAGGACCCAGAGAGAAAAACTCTAGCAACGTATGTCCTTCAGGAACAACCTTAGTACAGAAAGATTGCTATTACCATGGCTAGGTCATGAAAACTCTGAATCCATGGTTGTTCTAACCACCCATTTGGGAGCTTTACAAGGCATACTGGAGATAAACAGCACTATTTACAACATCATGAAATTATGCCCAAGAGCCCTTCTTCCACACTTCCAAAGTGAGGCAAAACAGTTATGAGAACTGGTAGGTTCATAAAAGAATTATTGAATATTTTGTGGTATTAGGTAATAAACAATTTGTTTACATTGGAAGTATTACAACCTATCAGAATCAAGTATTTATAGTATCAGTGGAATGAGTGGCTATTACATTCAAACAGGTGTTTTTACTGGTGTGTTTTTAGGTGGACCTAGATCTAGACTGAACAAAATCTGCTATAAGTGAAAGGAAGTATATATCAAGTCTTAACAGATTTTTACAATTTGACTAGAAAAACATGTGGCATCACTGGCATGATGTCATATATCTGTGGGCAAGACAAGGCTATCCTGGTTATTTAGTACTAGCCACTCTTGAAACAGTGTTCAAAATCAAAATTGTGGAGTCAACATTTTCCTCTCATACTCACTGGGTAATCTAACCTACACTATAGTACTTGAGCTGGGTCATAATATGGGCATAGGTCATGACAATAGTTATTGTAAATGTGGGAGAAAAACTGCACAATGGCCCCAGGGGGAAAAACATTGTCCAATAGATTCAGCAACAGCAGTTATGCTTGGTTATGGAACAACATTTTCAGAAGACATGGTTAAACAACTTAACACTTGAAGAAAGTCTAGTGACATAGAAGCTCTGTGATATAGTTAGACTGAAGTCAGAGAGCAGTGTTTTTGTGGATCATCTGAATCCTTAAGAAGTGACTTTTGTTGTCAAGAGGGCTGCCTTGGGGAACCTGATGCTCCCTTTACTGATGAGTTTGTTTCTTTATCAGTATCACATTTACTGTGTTACCAGAGCACTGTGGTTTAACTTAACATTGGAATTATGATACCTCCAGCAGGTTTTTGTTGTTATTGTTGTTCAGAACTATTTTGACTATATTGGGTATTTTGTATTTTCACACAAAATTTAACATTTTTCTTCTCAATTTCTGATACTAATTGCATTGAAATTTTGATGAGGAGAGCATAAAATTTGTTCATTGCTTTTTGTAAATTTAACATTTTTCACAACATAATCCTGCCAATCCATGAGCATGGAAGGTCTTTTCTGCCTCGAGTATCTTCTTCAAATTCTTTTCTTCACTGTCCTAAAAGTATGTTTGTACAAGTATTTTACTTCTGTAGTTAGATTTAACCCAAGATATATATATATATATATATATATATATATATATATATATATATATATATATATAAAGATATAAATAGGTAGATTAGGCTATTGTAAATGGTATTGTTTCCTTGATTTTTTTCTTGATGTGTTTGTGGTTTGTATACAGAAAGTAGATCACATTTTGTATATGAATGAGGGGAGATGGGGGAAATACAGGGGAAGAGATGGGGGATGAGAACATGAGGGATGTGATGGTCAAGCTGGGAGAGGGATGGAGTGAAAGAGCAAAGAAAGAGTTATCTTGACAGAGAAAGACATAATGAGGGAAGGGAAAAACGTGGTGCTGGGAAATTCCCAGGAACCTACAAGGACAAGCCCAGATTAGACTACTAGCAATAGTGAGCCTAAACTGGCCAACTCTGGTAATCAGATTAGTGGATACCCTGTCATCATAGAGCCTTCATCCAGTAACTGGTGGAATAAGGTTTTGTTTTTTGTTTGTTGTTGTTGTTTTCTTTGTTTTTTTGAGACAGGGTTTCTCTATGCAGCTTTGCACCTTCCCTGGAACTCACTTTGGAGACCAGGCTGGCCTCGAACTCACAAAGACCCGTCTGGCTTTGCCTCCCAAGAGCTGGGATTAAAGGCGTGCACCACCACCGCCGGCTAAATGTGTAGCCCAAGCTGGCCTCGAACAGGTGATCCTCCCGCCTCCGGCTCGTTCAACAAAACCTACCAGCATGTGCCACACAAACCGGCAGAGTACAGGTTGTTAAACCATGTCCTTATGATTCTCTAGATTTCCTCAGTGACTTTTGTTATGTCCGCCTTTTCATCTCTAATTTTGCTAATTTGGATTATCTCCTGAGCCTTTCAGATTATTTGGCTAAGGGGTTGTCAATCTTACTGATTTTCTCAAAGAAATAACTCTTTGTTTCATTGATTTTTGTAGTGTTTTTGGGGAGTGTGGTTTGCTTTTGTTATATTGAGCTCTGGTTACTTCTTGACATCTAATCCTTTTGTGAACTCTTCCTTTTGTTCTAGAGCATTCGGGTTATGTAAGGACTTAGTGCTATGAACTTGTATCTTAGAACTGCCTCATTGTGTCCCAAAAATTAGGATATGTTCTGTATTCATTTTCATTCAATTCTAAAATGTTTTAAATTTCTCTCTTAAATTTTGTCTCAACCCCTTTCATTCCTTAATGGGTAATTCAGTGTTCATGAGTTTTTAAGTTTTCTGTTCTTTCTGTTGCTGATACTCAGTTATAATCCATGGTAGATATAGGGTGCTATTTCAAATTCCTTCTTCCTATTGAGAGTTGATTTGTGTCCAGGTCCATAGGCAATTTTGAAGTAAGTGCCATGAGCTGCTGAGAAGAAGGTATAGTATTTTGTGTTTGAGTGAAATGTTCTATGAATATCAGTTAGATCCATTTGGTTGCTAATGTCAGTTTTATCTAGAATTTCTCTGTTTAGTGTTTAGTGGTGAGAGTAGGGCATTGAAGTCATCCACTCTCACTGTATGGGGGTCACTGTGTGATTTTTTTTCTCTAGTAGTGGTTTCTTTTATAAACTTGTGTGTAATTGTGTTTGGTGCACAGATGTTTAGAATTGCAATAGCATCTTCATGGAGTTCTCCTTTAATGAATCCATAGTGTCCTCCTGATTTCTTCTGATTAGTTTTGGTTTGAATCTATTTTGTCAGATATTAAAATGGCTATATCAACTTGTTTCTTGGATCCATTTCCTTGGTATATCTTTTTCAATCCTTTTGCCGGGAAGTGATATCTAACCTTAATGTTAAAGATGGGGGAATCCTTCACTGTCTTGCTCCATCACACCATCAATTCCACTCATTCCCACCAGCAAATAGGCTGCAAATCGAAACCAATCAGAAGAGATTACTCACTAAAGAAAATTACAAAAAAAAAAAATATGATACTACAATCCTGAACACAGTCTCAATATGCAAACAATTGAATAAAAGAAATACAATTATAGTTTTAATGACAGATTCACTATATCAGTGATATTTGGCCAACTCACCCCCCTCTCACAACAGACACAGGTTATTTGAAGAGAAACTCAGTAGTTAAAGTGAGCCCTTATTCAAAAGGAACTAACAGACAAGTACAGAACATTCCAACCCAAACATTAAAGAATTCTTGTTCCTCTCATCAGCTGAGCACTATAAATTCTGTCTGAGTGGTCATCTCTGGTAGGCTCCCTACAACAATGGTAAGAGTCTAGACTCTTTAACCAGAGATGGGTGGTAACCTTCCAGAGTATTGGTGGATGGGGTTACCAGAATGAGTGGGGCTCTCTACCAGAAAGGGTATGCCCAAACGGGGCAGCGAACCACAGGTAAAAGACACATGTTCCTCAGGCAAGTAGATTGCTATCCTTTGGTTTTTGCAGTGATATCCCTTCTGACTGGAGGGAGATAGAAACAAAAACAGTTTTAATTTTCATTTCCCTGGCCGTTAATGGTTTTGAACACTTTTTAAAATTTAGTAGATATTTAATTTTTTTATTTTGAAGGTTTTCTGTTCAGATATATGCCTTCTTACTTTGTTTTATTTAAAAGTACTTTTAAGTTGTTAGTTGATAATTTCAAACATTATAAAGTAGATCTTTTTTTCCTTTTATTAAAAATAGTTTTCTCACAAAATATATCTTAATTATGGTTACCCCTCACTCTACACCTCCAAGATTTTCCACATCTTCCCTCTCACTCAAATCTACTCTCTTATTAGAAATGAAAATGCTTCTAAGGGATAATAATAAAATAAAAATAAAAATGTAATAAGATAAAACAAGACTATCACATCAGAGTTGAACAAGATAAACATATAGAAGAAAAAATAAGACCAAAATAGGCACAATAATCATTTGCCCAAATCCATCCACCCACCCTGTCTTTCCTGGATCCACTCCCACAGAACCTTCAAAAACATTCCTATACTGACCTTCATGGCCTCTTTGTTTACTAATCTAGTAATAGTAGTGAGACTATGTGTGATATGTGGGTAGGGGTGAGAAAGGTCGCTCCTATCCCACACAGCATATGTGAAGGCCAGAGTACAGCTTGCAAGACTCATTTCTGTCATCCTACCTAGGTATGGAACTCAGGTCATCTGGTATAGCAGAAATTACATTTACCAACTTAGCAATCTCTTTGTCCTTTTTCAAAAAGTGACTCAATGATTTCAAATTGATGAGTCAGTGCATTTTATTGGAGTTATTCACAGGAGTATGGTTTAGTGGTATCATATATTATTTACATATGATACTTGAGGATATCATGACTTCCACTGATAATCTGCTTTAAGGGCTTCCTTTTCATCTACAAATTTATTAATATGTGTCTTTCCTTTCTGTTTGGTGCCTGTAACCAAGGGTTTTATTGACATTATCTATCCATTCAAAGAACCAAAATTCTCATTTTTTTAAATTTTTGTTATTTCCATGTCATTAATTTCTGTCAACTCTTAATGGTTTCTTTCCATCTCTAAATTTGGACTTTGTATTTTTTTCAAGTAATTAAAGTGTATTATTATTATTAATAATTTCATATTTGTCTGTTTTCTTGATACATGCTATTACTGCTCTAAACTTCCCTTCTAGGACAGCTTTCATTACATACCATTGATTTTGGAATACTGTTTTAATCCATTTCTTTTTTGATGTCTCCAGTGACCCTATTCACTGTTCAATAAAGGTCTTCTGGATGAGTGTGGATTCCAAGTTTACTGTTTACCGCAGATATCTCCACTGGCTTAGTAATTGTATTTACAGACCTTGCTTCTTGCATGAAAAGCATTTGCATATATTATCATCATTGTTTTCTTACAATGATGATACATTATTTGATACTGGGCATTCTGATTTGCCTTCTTACCCAGGCCCCAGGGGATAATTTTTGATGGAAGGATTTGTTTTGCTCATGTTTAGTTTCTTGAGTTCTTTACATAATCTGAACAGTAATCCTCTGTCAAATATATAACACACAAAATATTTCTCTTATTCTACAGAAATTTGATTGATATTTTATTATATAAAAGATTTTTATTTTTATGGGGCCACTAATGATCATATTTTCTGAGTAATCAGTCTAATTTACAAAATCCTTAAATCTGCCAATGTCTTAAAGTCTACTTCCTGCAATTTAGATCTAGTAGTTCCAGAGTTTTAGACACTCCAGCAAAACATTGGTCCAGTTGGAGTGTTGTGTTTTGGGTTTTATTTTAATGAAGTATGAGACATCAGGATTTTTTTCCAGTCCTATATAAATATATCTGTTGTTGTCAGCATCGTTTGTTAAACATTCTGGCTTTTCTCCAGTGTTGTGAGTTTCAGCATCTGTTTCAAAAGCAAGTGACTGTAGTTGTGGGAACACATCTTTGCCTCCTGTGCTATTAGAATATATTCTGTTGTCCTCTCAGCAACACAGTGTTTTTGTCACTCTGGCTCTGTGATGTAGTTTTAAATTAGGTATGATGATGCCTTAGGCAATGCTGTTTTTACTTGGGTTTGCATTGGCTATCCAGGCTCTGCTGTGCTTCCATATCCATTTTAATATTATTTTGCCAGTTCTACGAAGAATTTCACTAAAATTTTAATGGGAACTGCAATGAATTTGCAGGGCGCTTTTGGTTTGATGGTCATTCATGTTATTTGAATCCATAATCATGAGAGGTCTAGAGAGGTGGAAACCTTCTATCTTCCTCAATGTTTTTTCTTTATTTACAAAGTTGTTCATTGTAGAGGCTTTTCACTTCTGGCTAGAATTATTTCAAGAGGGTTTGATTTTTTGAAGCTATTTTGAATGGAATCTTTGTATGGTTTTCTTATTAGTGTGGTTGTCATTTATAAAGGAGTTTGTATCCAGGCACATAGAAACACATTATCTGTCATTTTTGTCTTGCTGTTTCCTGTATTCACTTTCCCTTTGATCTTTTGAAGTTATATTATAGCATGTGATTGGGTCATCATATTTTAGTTAAAATTCATTGGTGATTTTTGCTTTACTTTATCTGTGTAACAGGCCCTAAGACCTTAGTACAACTCCATGATTGAAGTGCCATTTAGGTTGTAAAGCTCAGCATGTACACAGCACCACCTGCCAAAACTAAAACAAAGACCTAATCCATGAAAGTCCATATACTTTTAGGAAAGTATCAAAATGTACTGATGTACTAAACTTGCTTTTTTTAACTTCTGAAGTTCTGCTTCTGACTAACTGATATTGTTAACTGGAATATGTCAACTCAGAAAAAGGGTTTTGTACTTAAAAGCTCATTCTGATAGAGGCTCAGGATATACTGGGATCCTGAACACCCAGTGTAGTCACTGGTGGCAAATAGACTTTCTATTGGCTTAAGCCCATGTTCAAGCAGTTGTATCTGGTGTATACCCCACAGCAATATGAATTTTTTCTTTTGGTTTAATATTTTGTTTTGTTTTCTTTTGTTTTGAGAAGCCCTCTTGAAGCCCATTGCGTGTTAGTAATGTCTACAACATTTCCATTAGGTTTTGAGACAGGCTCTCTTTCTGAACTTTATTCAACCCATTTCTCCTAGAAAGGCTGGCAAGAAACCCATGGAATCTGCCTGCTTTACCTAACTTCAAAGGGCTAGTGTACCATTTCCAGTTTCTTGTCTTGGCTCTGGAAATATGAACTCAGAGATTTCTTGTATTGATATATTGATGTTGCAAAAACTTCATCCACAGCCCCTGGCCTTGGTGAGAGTTGTTTTTTTTTCCTTTTATTAATTACTCATACAATGTTTTATGGTCACACAATTCCCCTTACTTAAACTACTTCCAGACTCCCTGAATCACATGTAAATTCATATTTTTCTCATAAAATGTCAAAGTCAACACCAAACTTTCTCTCTCTTTCTCTCTCTCTTTCTCTTTCTCTCTCTCTCTCTCTCTCTCTCTCTCTCTCTCTCTCTCATGCTTGTGCACACACACACACACACACACACACACACTCATACACACTAACACATGCACACATGTACACACACACACAAACCAAAGAAAAACCTGGAGTCTATTTGGTGTTGTGCAGTTATGCCTGAGTATTTGTGCCTCCTTTCTGGATGGTAGCTGACATACACAATGTCATTCCACTGAAGAATACTGATTTTTTTTCTCCCAGAAGCTATTAGTTACAAATAATTTCTTGGGTAGGGGTGGAACTTTGTACTCATTTCCCGTTATTCCTCCTGAGATTTGGTTTACTTGAAGTTGTACAAAATTTTGGTATGCTGTCTCCATCTCTGAAATCCATTGTTGGTGCTGGGAGTGCAATTGGGATGAATGAAATGTCTATTTAGGGCACTGTATCCCTCATTGTATGGTAACTGTATGTAAACTGTATATAAATTTTAGGAAGCATTTGTAGTGGGTTTCCAAAATGTCATTCATTAGTTTTAGTTATCCCTTCTCATATGCCCCCATCTCCCATCCCTCTCCTCATTTCATCCTTCTATTTTGTTTTCCTCCTTATCCAATTATAGCACTATGTTCTATTTCCCTTTTCTTTGAAGGACCCCTCATACCGCTCTCTGGCCCTTTACTAACTATCTAACTTATGTGGATAGTCTAAATGAAACAAACACTGCTAAGGCATAAATGGCACCATCCCCAAGTAAGAGAAGATATGCAATGTTTATTTTTCTGGGTCTGGGTTGTTTCAGTCAAGATGATTGTCTCCAGCTCCACGAACTACCTGCAATTCCATAATTTTATTTTCTTAACAAATGAACAATATTATATATGTAAATATACCATATTTTTATCATTCAATTTATCTGTCAATGAAAATCTAGGCTGTTTCTATTTTCTGACTCTTATAAATAGAGCTTCAGTGAACGTAGATGAGTATTTATCTCTGTAGACATATGCCAACTGCCTTGGGTAGGAGCTTTACTTGAGTAAACAGGAAGTACATTGCAAGCAACCTCCAAGACTCTAGAAATGACAGGGACATCTGACTGCCTCGATAGTGACCTAAAGTTTCTCTGCAACATTGGGGCATCCATCTTCAACCCACAGGCCCAGAGTGTCTGGCAGACTCGTCAACAAAGCAGGAAACTTGAAGGATGTCTTGCCCTGCACTGGCAAAATTAATTAGTTGCTTTCCTCTGTGTCCTGCAGAATATATGGCAGATTCTTCTGTGAAGAAGGAATTTTAAAGGACTGTCCCTCTTTGTTTTGGCAAAGTTCAACAGTCTTTTTCCTGTGTCCTGCATGTCCAGTATGTACAGCACATTGTCAGTAGTCAAAGGCAAGAGCAGTTTCTTTGCCCAGTGGCTAACTTTGCTACAATGAAAGCAAAGTCCATAAGGAGTTTCTTCAATGCCCATCATCTCTGAAGTAAATTAGTGTTGTCAGGAGCAGATGTGTCCCATTGTCATGAAAAGCCTTAGGTTAATAAAATATTTTAAATGCCATATCCTGTAGGTCTTTAAAGTATCTGAAGACCATTTATCTATCTAATATATACCTATTTAAACTAGAAAACATACTTAATGTGATTATAAATTTAAATATTATACATTAACTACTAACCTCATTTCTTCTTTCTACATTGTATTTTTAAATGAACTGCAGAACTATAATTCCTCAAACAAGAATAGAAACATATACACAGTGTAACAAAATTAATTTTGAAACTGTATCAATATTTCAAAATCCATGCCAATGCAAAATATCAGAGATTAATAGTTGTCTTTTTATCCTATATTCTTATATTCCCCTAAATTATAACAAACATCCATAACCCACCAAACGACCAAAGACCACTTATACCTGCCAACTCTTGGGAATTTCAACACCATTTTTTCCAAACTGCTTCCTGCTATCTAAGGAGGAAGCATCTTTAGGTTCCCAAAGAGAAAACTTGAGATAATGGTCAAGTCCTGGGAAGATTAGCTATAATCTTTGTTGAGATATATAGATAGATAGATAGATAGATAGATAGATAGATAGATAGATAGATAGATATAGATATAGATAGATATATAGATATAGATATATATAGATATAGATATAGATATTCACCTGTCAAGATTCAGGAGGTTCACCCTTTATCAAACCTGATCTACATTAATCTGGAACGAATCCACAGCCACTTGTTTTCTGTGGAAACAAAAGCAAAAACTCTTTCACAAAGTAACACATTCTTTGATTTATTTTTTAAAGTTAAGCATTTCTAATGTATCTAAGCAGGTTCAATTTAGCAGTCAGTTCAAAATCCCATGTCTCCTAGCAGGTTCTCAATGATCAAAAAAAAAAAAAATGTAAAATCAACGCAATAACATAGAGGATCCAGACTCTCTGTGTATTTCCCATCTCTATGTGGCTTATTCTTTTTTATTATTTTACTTCATTCTTCAAGACTTAATTTTTTAACTACTCATTTCATTCTATGACTATGTCCTTTTTCTTTTTTTAAACCCATGGACATTGTTAAACCTACTCTTATGTCCTCAAGGTTTTCTATCTGAGCCTCTTTTTTTTTCCTTGTCTTTATTTTATTTTATTTAATTATTTTTTATCATTTTTAAAATTTATTTTACAATACTATTCAGTTCTACATAATAGCCACAGATTCCCTTCTTCTCTCCCTTCATGCCCCCCTCCCCTTCCCCCCAGCACACCCCCCATTCCCACCTCCTCCAGATCAAGGTCTCCCCCGAGGACTGGGATCCACCTGATAGACTCAGTCCAGGCAGGTCTAGTCCCCTTCTCCCAGACTGAGCCAAGCATCCCTGCATAAGTCCCAGGATTCAAACAGCCAACTCATGCAACGAGCCCAGGACCTGGTACCACTGCCCAGATGCCTCCCAAACAGATCAAGCCAATCGACTGTCTCACCTATTCAGAAGGCCTGATCCAGTTGGGGGCCCCTCAGCCTTTGGTTCATAGTTCATGTGTCTCCATTCATTTGGTTATTTGTCCCTGTGCTTTATCCAACCTTGGTTTCAACAATTCTCACTCATATAAACCCTCCTCTTTCTCACTAATTAGACTCCCAGCACTCCACCAGGGGCCTAGCCGTGGATGTCTGCATCCAGATTCCTCAGTCCTTGGATGGGGTTTATGGCACAACTATTAGGGTGTTTGGCCATCCCATCACCAGAGTAGGTCAGTCCCGGCTGTCTCTCGACCATTGCCAGCAGTCTTTTGTGGGGGTATCTTTGTGGATTTCTGTGGGCCTCTTTAGCTCTTTGTTTCTTCCTTTTCTCATGTGGTCTTCATTTACCATGGTCTCCTGTTTCTTGTTCTCCCTCTCTTTTCTTGATCCAGCTAGGATCTCCCGCTCTCTTTCCCTCGACCCTCGCCCTTCATTGCTCCCACTCATGTCCAGGCTGTTCATGTAGATCTCATCTATTTCTCCGTGTCTTTCTTGGGGTCCCGTTTTCCAGGTGGATAAATAAATTGTGGCACATATACACAATGGAATACTACTCAGCAGAGAAAAACAATGACATCATGAGATTTGCAGGCAAATGGATGGATCTAGAGAAAATCATCCTGAGTGAGGTAACCCAGACTCAGAAAGACAAATATGGTATGTACTCACTCATAGGAAGATGCTAGATGTGGAATAAGGATGACTGGACTGCTACTCACATCACCAGTGAGGCTATCTGAACCTCTTTTATTGTGTATCTTTTAGCCATTTTGTCTGCATGAGCAATAAACTGCTAAGCAGAACAGCTTGGAACCTCTACAAACAGCTTTGTTGGAAGACTCTACCACCTTCTCAGGTCCTGAAAGCCAAGCCTAAACCCCGCACCCCAATTGGAGGTGCATGAACAGGAACTGCATTCAGCCCCCCAGCTATGAAATGTCAGTGCCCTGCACTGTAGCAGGTGTTTTTACTTAGTTTTTTTGTTTCTATTTAATGTGAAAAAAAAGGGCTGTTTAAATGTTCTGCTGTCAACAGAGTTTCTTGAAGGAGCTTAAGTTTTCTCAAGCCCTACATGGAAATACTGGCCCCACCATGGAGCAAAAATGTTGTTTGTTTTTGCTCTTTTAAGGGGCCCACATCACAGCTCCCAAATGAGTTACACAGGAAGGTTTATTCTTAATTATAAATACTTGGCCTTAGGTTGGCTTGTTTCTTGTCAGCATTCCTTCATTTAAATTATCCCATCTATCTTTTGCCTCTGGGCTTTTCCCTCTCAATATCTGTATACCTTTCTTTGTTTCTTACTCTGTGGCTTGTTGTGTAGCTGGGTGGCTGGCCCCTGGAGTCCTTCGCCTTCTCTGACTACTTCTTTTTTTTCTTTCAGATTTCTCCTTCTATATATCCTCTCTGCCTGCCAGACCAAACTATCCTTTCTCCTGCCTTGCTATTGACTGTTCAGTTTTTTTTTTTATTAGACCATCAGGTGTTTTAGACAAACATAGTAACACATAGTCACTTCAATAAACAAATATAAACAAAAGTAACACACTTTAAAATAATATTCTACAACAAGCAGCTCTATCAGTTTGTGCATCCACTGGCAATGAATGAGAATTACCCTTTATACACAGCCTTCCTAGAATCTGCTCCTATTTGTTTCATTGATTTGGGCCATACTGATTTAGGTCATATAAAATATCAAAATTATTTGTATTTCACTTAGCACTACAGAGCTTCAACATTTTATGTGTTTCACAACCACTGGTAGACTCATCTTTTGAGTACTCTCTGTTCAGTTCTGTATTCCATTTATATTTAGGTTATAAGTTTTCTGGATGTCCTGGGTTTGTTTGTTTGTTGTTTTTGTTTTTGTTTTTGTTTTGGAGATCTTTGGATATTCTAATTAATGACCCTCTGTCAAATGTGTAATTGCTAAAGAGTTTTGCCCATTCTGCTGGTGCCTCTGTACTTGAGTGATAGCTCCCTTTGCTATAAAAAAGGTTTTTAGACTCATAAGGCTGAATAATCATTAATGCTGCAAGCTACAACTCTCTTGGGCAGTGCCACCTGAGGTTTGATGGTCCTGCATGTTGTAAGAATTTAGGCTGTGCAAGCTATGAGGAGCAAGCTAGTCAACAGCACTTCTCCATGGCTTCTGCTTCAGTTCTTGACTCCTCACCTGCTACAGCTCTTTTCCTGAATTCAGAGGAATGGACTGTGCTGTGAGTCTGTAAGCAGAAACAAACCTTTTCTCATCATATTCCCTTTGGTCATGGTGTTTTATCTCAGCAATAGTATTCTAAGTAAGTCAGAGTATAAACTGATATGTCATGATTCAGGTTAGTGTGAAGGTTCCTTAAAAATCTGAAAAATCAATCAACTTAATGTCCAGCTATACCACTCTGATGCACAGACTCAAAGGGGTTCTACATCTTACTCAAGAATTACTTGCTAATTCACGTTTGTTGCTTCTCTGTTCATAGTAACCAGCAATTCAAAAGAGCCTACCTGTGCATCATGTTAAAACTGACATTTTATCATTTCTGACATTACTCAAAAATAGTATTTTTTGTAATAGCTACATTTTATGATGTAAATCACAGTTCATCTAAATGAAAAAAATTTGGACACTGGATATAATGGTAAGTAAAAAAATAGCATAATGTTCACTACTCAAAGAACCACCAGACTAAAGAAGCATCTTGAAGTTAATCATTCCTTAGCAATATGAGAGGAAGTTTGGCTCTGAAGGCATCATGTTATTGAGATTCTGGTCTCTAAATCTGCCAAACAACAAATTTATGCTACTGAATGCAGTCAGTTCATGTTACCTTATTATGAACATTATAGAAAACCATTACAAGTAGAAAACATCAGGTCATGTTTGGACTGTTTACAAACAAAATTTTATGGTGTATATAATAAAAGGTTTTGAAAATCCAAAGAGGGTCATAGTGCAGATATGGAAATAACAAAAATGAAGGGTCATAGAAGAACATTAGCATGTACCAAGCTTCCAGATATAACCAACTTTAATTAGCCAATAATTAAAATTATTTTGAAATTTCATTTTATTTAAGTTGCCATGGGCAAGATTAAATGGAATCAGACATGATAAGCTGGCTAGGATGTAGATAATACACAACAGTTATTATTATTTGCAGGTGGGGGTACAAACTAGTGTGGTCTTGATGGATTCAGTGTGGAGACTCCTGAGAAAATTAAAATAAATTTACTCCAAGGTCTATCAGAAAACAGATGTCATAAGGACTACACATATTACCACAGAGATAATTATTCAACCTTGTGACTTTACTCATAATTGCCAGAATGATGGCAAAGATGACCATCAGCTGATGAAAAGACAAGAAAATGTAGTATTTTTACACCATGGAATAGTATTCAGTTGTTAAAAGACAAAATTTGCCAGAAAATGTACTGGGACAAAAACAACCATCCTGAGGAGGGTAAGCCAGACCAAGAAAGACAATCATTACACAAATCTTATAAATATGGATGTTGCTTTTTATGCTTTAGAAATGTGTGTTTCATTTAGAATAATCACAGAGGTTAGGTGTCTAACAGAGGACCAGGGGGCAAAAGAGGATCTTCCCAGGAAGGATTTATAGAATGTAGAATTATAACAAAATAATGGAGATATTAAAACAGAAATATTAAAGGAAGCGGATGATGGGAGGACTGAATAGAGACAGAAATATTGGGAGGAATAACTAATGGTAAGGCTGTAAAGAAATGATATGAACACCTACTACTGTAAACGCATCCCAAAATACATACACATATGAAAGGAATTTAAATGAGGTTACCACACAATGAGAAAAATTGGACATCTAAAGCTACCAATTAAAACCCCCAGTACCCAGATTGGATTACATCTTTTTGAGTTGTTAGAGTGTTGCATAGAACTTGAATCAATACAGGATATTTCCCATTTGATTGGGTACCTACTACAACTAATGGTAAGACACTATTGATGATGATAACACACTTAGGGTGTATAACATAGATAAATATAGATGATAGACAACTGGAAGCTTCATTCCTACTGGCAAGTTCAATGTATATCTTAAAGGTGCTATATATGCTACTAGAATAGCCAAGTAACAGTCAGTCTAATCCAGCTATAATACAGATGTACGAAGGTATAGTAATGATATACCTACAAAATGTATTCACTGAATGACAGTAGAAGGAGTGAATAGACAGTTGGTGGAATCACCAATCCATCTGTAATTGGATTTAAGCTACACTTCATAATAGTTAACCCATATTTGATGTTGTTTATGTGTGGCCAAGAATCTTAGACTAGAAGTCGTGGGACCTAGGTGGAAACATACTACTATCATTCTACTAAACGAATATTACAAGAATATGACTCTTAATAATATATTATATCTATAGTTCAGAGTGTCACTCAATGCTCATCAAAGAGCTTCTTCATGCACTGGATGGTAAATAGCACAGAGATCCACAAAAATAGAAAGCGATAAAGTTGGAAGTCTCAGTCCTAAAGGGGATATCTTTATCAAACCCCTCCCCGGGTTTGATAAACCTTTTAGTTTATACCATTTACTAAATGGTATAAACTAAATGGTATAAAAAAGTTTATAGTTTATAAACCTTTTAGTTTATACCACTTAGTTTATACCATTTAGCTATCTTTGATAAAGATATCTTTATCAAACCCCGAAGACTTAGAGATCTATGTGAAGAGGGAAATGGAAAGATTCTAAGAGCCAGAAGTAATAGATGGCTTTATGAAACTTGCATTCTCCATGTGTAATAAGACAGACACACATATGAACTCACAAAACTGTGAAAACAAGACTTACACAAGCTCAAGCCACAGAGAATTTCATCAGGAAGGAGAAGTGGGCACAAAGTCTCATCACTAAAAAAAAATATGAGCAAAAGATATTTTCTGGAAAAAAATTAAATGAAAGAGTTTAAAGCTCCATCCCTAGCTAGGAAGCTCTTTGTAGGTGGAAACTGCTAAGGGTAGAGAAATTGATTTTATTCAATGTAGTGAAACAAAGGTATATAAACCCCACTCACTGACTCACTCAAGGGCTGATGGCAGCACAAACTGGACTCCATGTTTTCTGCGGTCTTTTTTTTTTATTCGTTTGTTTGTATTTTTTAGAGAGAAGCAACATGAAGTTGGGTAGATTGGAAGGGAGGAGGGATCTCAGAGAATTGAAGGGTGAGGAAGAATATAATATAAAGTGTAAAATCCTCAAGGAAATTAATAAGAAAAAATGATGGAAGAGTCAATGCAGCACACTGTCAGGTCACCAAGCTTTTGAAACTAGTAACCTTAATTAATAAATAAACTTGTTTCTACCATTTGCCTTCAACAACTTATAAAATATACTGGTCTCAGACTGATATTTTCTCAGCTGTCTACCAAAGAAATTTAACCTGCACAGTTACCCCTACAATTCTAAATTCACAAATTAGTTTTAATAGTTGTTTTATGAGGTAGACAAAGCAGCTACATCTACATGAGCAGGTGTGCAATGTCTCTGAGATATTTATTGATCTTAGAAAGGAAAATAATAGCAGACACTTGATTCCTGAGAGCAGAGGTTCTCAACCTTCCTAATGTTGTGACCCTTGGATACGGGTCCTCATGGTATGGTGATCCCCAACCATAAGATTATTTTCATTGCTACTTTATAACTGTAAATTTGTTACTGTTATAAATGGTGATGTAAATATCAGGGTTTTCTGATGGTCCTGAGAGACCCATGTGAAAGGGTCACTCCCCCCTGCCCCTGCTAGGGGGTTGCAACACCCACGTTGAGAATCACTGGGTAGAGTATTTTCTAGAAGTCATGGAATTATTTTCTAGGATTAGAAGATTTTGAATATTCCATATTAGAGTCAATACTGTCTAAATAAATACCAACAACATTTACAATATGAATAAAAACACAGAGTTCAGCAGAATTTTTAGTGTATAAGAAAAATATAAGTAAGGTATGAGATATATTCACTCTGGAGATAGTAGATCATAGAACATGAGGGGAAGGAAGTCAGACTTACTCACATGGAATAAGAAAAACAAATTAACAGGCTGAAGTGGTAGAAGCACTATTGGGAAGAACCTCACCAGTTGCCACATTCTGTAAAATGGGAGGATCTTATCACTAGACACAGGAATCTAGGGCTTTCTCCATGAGAGACAAAGAAAGGAAAGAATTTGTGGTCTCTTATGCATTCTCGAACAAATGAAAAAGAACAACAAATAAACCTTTGCTACTAAGAAGAGCTTTACAAATGCTTCATGAGCAAGGACATAACTAGACGTAAACATGGGCATCACTGCATCTGGTGGTAAGTCTCTTATGACATTAGTTGTAAAGGATAGAAGCAAAAAAAAAATCCCTTAATTCCTTTCCAGTTGTTCAGGTCTGGGGATGGCATTTCCTTTCATTATTTCTAATCTCTTCAATTTTATCATGGTGACTCTAGAGTGTTTACTGTGATAATTACATCCTGAATTTTACAGAACTTCTGTGGTAAATGGTTAGCTATTGGTGAATTTGATGAAGTTATGGGGAGAAAAAAAGGTAGGGTAAAAGATGACATCTGAGAGTCAACTTGAAATCTCTGTTGTTATAGATGTGCTATATTTTGGATGAAAATGTTATCATTTCTCAATAGTTCTGGATGCTGGAATTATTGCTAACAGTAACTAAATTAAAGGGTTTTTGTTAACCTTCTGTTTTTTACTGGAGATTTAGTCATTAATTCTGACATATATTTGTTGGTACAATCTTAATATTTCTATATTAGAAATAAACAATTCCTTTCCACATATCATCAACCTACATTCTATAAGAAATATTAAGTGTAAATTAAAACATTTATGAATAATGAATATTCATATTGGGATTTTAGACATAATTCCACAATATTGTCCTTAAATATCTTTATAAATGATTTTTCTGTTGTAGGCTCTTGGCACTGTAGTTGGTAACACAGTTTGTTCCTTACTTAACTACTTTTTTCAAATAACTACACTAAGATGAGAACCCAGGACAGTGTAGATAGTTTGATTGGTAAAGTGAATGCTGCACAAGCAGAGGAACGTGAGACTGATCCTCGGCAACAATATAAAAGCCTGGTTTAGTGGTCTGTACATGCAGAGCCAACAATGGAGAGGCAGAGATGAACATTGTATCAGAAACCAAGGTGAAGAGTGACATAGGAAAGATATCCAAGACTAACTCTTCAACTCTACATTAATACACACCACACACACACACACATACACACACACCACATACACACACACACACACAACCACATGTACTCAGACACTCATATCAATGCAAATATATAATAAGAGAATAAAATATTAAAATGTGAAAAATAAAATTATAAACAAGGTATATGATTTCGAGGAACCAATTTAAGATGAGCTATGGCCTCCACGAATATGTTAACAGGCACACAAGCTTCACTTCACTACTGTACACGCTCACATTCACTAATAATAATACTTAAGAAAGAAAATGAAAAATACACGAGAAAACTGTTCAGTGTGAGAGAAGCTTCTGACACCCATGGCTATGACAAAGCAATGATAGAAAGGAACATAAATGTACTCAATAAGCAGAAAAAGGTTTAGTGTTTTCTAATTTAAATTAATGTCATTGAACTGTAAGAGCTAATATGAAATTATTTTTCAGTTTATGAAATCTTTCATTGCTCTTGAGGAAAATTTGAAAAATAAAACATTCAGAAACAATGTGGAAAAGAAGGCAAGTTATTAAAAGCTGGGAGTAAATTAGAAATCAATTTGCACAGGAACAAGTATAAATTGTACAATCAAACAGAAAATCCATGAACACTGTTGACACACCTTGGCAAATTAATTCATTTAAGCCCAATTTTTGCTATTTTATTTTCTAACCTGACTTCATCATGATTTATTTATATTTGCCCTTTGTTTAACTATTTCCTTTAGTCTTGATGCTCTGATCAATTCTGCCAGAAGACACACCATTAACGACCAGTGCTGCATACAACCAGACAAAGTGAGATCTAAGAGAGCAAAGCCCTCTGGTGTCTGTGGGTGAGGCCCTGGTCCATGAGAGAATCATGTTCCTTCAGCTCTGCCTGTGGATGTTGCTCTTACTCTCTGTATGGTCACCAACTGCACATGCTAGGTACAGTAGCCCTCCAGAAGTAGTGATACCCTTGAGGGTCACTGACCCTAGTAGACTTGATATTTCCCCAGACTGGCTCTGCTATAGCCTGCGCTTTGGAGGAGAGAGACATATTATCACCATGAAACCCACAAAATACTTCATATCCAGAAACTTCCTACTGTTCACATACAATGACAGAGGTGATCTCCTTGTAGAACAGCCTTTTGTTCAGAATGACTGCTACTACCATGGTTATGTAGACAAAGAACCTGAATCCATGCTCATTATTAACACCTGTTTTGGGAGTTTGCAAGGCATAATAGAGATAAATGGCACAGTTTATGAAATCATGCCCAAGAACCAAACATCCACATTTGAACATCTGGTATACAAAATAGACAGTGAGGACTCAGAATCATTTTCTATGAGATGTGGGTTAACAGAAGAAGAGATAGCACGACAAATGAAGATACAAGAAAGCAAAGACTCCACACTTATGCAAAGCCAATATGAGAATTGGTGGACCCACCACAAGTATGTTGAATATTATGTGGCAGTAGATAATAAACGATATGTTTATAAAAATAATAATGTCACAGCGTGTATGCAGGAAATGTTGCAAGTTGTCAATGGAATAAATGGTTATTATCTTCAGATAGATGTTGAGGTGGTTTTAACTACACTGGAAATTTGGACTCAAACAAACCATGTCAATGTATCAGAATCTATTGGTGATGTCCTATCCAAATTCTGTGCTTGGAAGAGGAGAAACGTTGACAATCGCATTAGAAATGATATTGCACATCTTTTTGCCAGACAAAGATACACTGGGAGTTCAGGCCAAGCTTATGTAGGAACAGTTTGCAAAAATAATAATTGTGCAGTTAACAGTTTCATGAGAGATTCACTTCAAGACATGGCATTCTATACAGCACATGAGATGGGTCATAATTTGGGTATGCCTCATGATGAGAAATACTGTACTTGTGGGTTAAAAATCTGCATAATGGCTATATCAAAAGCTAATGCCCGTAGGTTCAGCAACTGCAGTTATGAGGCTATGTATTCAGTGATTACCAAAACAAATTGTCTATACAATATTCCAGATACATTAACAAAAGCAAACTTCACCGTGTGTGGGAATACTATAGTTGAAGAAGGAGAGCAGTGTGACTGTGGATCCTTTGATTCATGCGAGACTGATGAATGCTGTAGCGAAGGCTGTGTGTTCAAACCTGATGCTGAATGTGCTACTGGGCTTTGTTGCAAAGATTGCAAGTTCATGCCAGCAACTACCTTGTGTAGAGAAAGGAACAATGAATGTGACCTTCCAGAGTGGTGTCATGGAACTTCAGCTGAGTGTCCAGAAGATGTATATAAGGAAGATGGAAGTTCTTGCGGGGGTGATAGTTACTGCTATAATAAGATATGTCCTAAACGTGAAGAACACTGTCAGATGCTTTTTGGCAGCGGTGCCAAAAGTGCAGATGAGACTTGCTACATTAAAATGAACAGAAGGGGTGACCGTTTTGGTAACTGTGGTAACGATAGCCGTAAATACAGAATATGTGATAATGCTGATATACTCTGTGGACGAATTCAGTGTCAAAATGTGGAAGAGATCCCACAAAGGAGAAACCATGAAACAGTTCATTGGACTCAGTTCAATGATGTTACCTGCTGGAGTACGGACTATCATTTTGGAATTACCACAGAGGACGTCGGAGCAGTGAGAGATGGCACAACTTGTGGTACAAACTATATGTGCATTGGCAAGCAGTGTATCCCTAACCCTTTTTTGCTTAATAACTGTTCAATCCAATGCAATAACAAAGGAGTCTGCAACAATAAACAACACTGCCATTGCGATGAGGAATGGGAGCCACCAGACTGTCTACTAAGTGGCTATGGAGGTAGTATAGACAGTGGACCAGCACCAAAGATAGATTATAGGAGCAGGCGCAGGAGGAGGCAGTTAATGCTAGCTCTTTCAATTCTTCTTTTGGTTTTGTTTTTTTTATTTCTCTTGATTTGTCTAACTAAAAGAAAGAAACCAGTCGAAGAATCTGAACCAGAACTAATGACAGAATCTGAACCTGAAATACCTGAAAAAACTGAACCTGAAAGAGTTCGTAACACTAAAATTAAAGAAAAGGCTTCAACTAAGAAACATGAGAAAAGTGAAAAGAAAAAAAGTGAGAAAGGTAAAAGTAAAAAAGACCCAAAAAAGAAAAAATAAAATATTTACTCTCTGGGAGATCCATCATTTATTAACTTGTAGACTTCTGAACCTAGTAGTATCACTGTGTGTGTAACATACCCTAGACCAGAAAGTTTGGAGACCTCCTTGTTTGAATATCAAAACTATTCACCATAAAATAAAAGGAGGTCCTACCACACTCATATTTTTCTTTATTTTCATCATTTTGTTGCTGTATTTTTAATGGAATTGATGTCTGTCGGCCATTATCATACGTCCAACCCATGGTCTTCTATATGTGTTTCTTTGCTTTGTTTTCTCTCAGCTCTAAAGCCCTTCCCCTTTTCAGTCTGCTTTGTCACATAGTGAGAAGGAACCTGCAAATACCATTTCCTCATGGCAATTCCTGTCTGCTAGAACCTGCCCCTTAGGAGAGCCAGAGTGAGATCTGAAACTTGAGGGAATGGTTTGAGGTTTTGAGGATGGTTGCTGCAATCTCAGCTTGTACTTTGATGGTATCAGTAGCTCTCACTCTGCAGGTGATTTTAACACAGATTTGAAAACTCAACAACAGACCTGTCCTAGTTAAGTAATTATTGTTATTATGAAACATAATTACCAAAGCAAATCAAAGTGGAAAATGTAACACAAATTGCTAAACAGTCTTATTAATAACAACCCAGAGCCAGATATTGGGGAGAAAGCTGAAATATCAGAGGAATAGAACAAGCCAGCCCCAAGTTCTTACTACTGCTTGGAATCCTCAGCCCAAGAGAGCTACTTCCTGTACATTCACTTCTTATATATTTTTCTGTGCCCTGCCATCTTACTTCCTCTCTCTGCACAGCTCTGTCACTTCCTATCTGTTTGTACAGACCTCTAAAACAGTTCTAACCAAATCTTTCTAGTCATGAGGGATAATTTTATTACAAGTAAACCACATGTTAACATCTGCTTTACAAAGAATGCATACCATATGAGACTATAGCTTCCTTGAATCTCCTCAAATCTAACATTTGCTCAGGGGTCCAAAACAGCTCGTACACTTTTTGAGCATTTGGCAGTTCCTGTAAGGTTACCGGATAGATGAAGAGTGAATTTTGAACGCCTTAGGCTGTTTCTCAGTAACCATATAATACAATGCTGAGATAGATTCACATTTAAATTCTTCTGTCTGGGTCTGAATACCTCTATGATCTGCTTTAACAAGTTTTTATAAAACTTTTATCTTGACACTCATTTGAACCAACCTTTTTAATGATAAAACAAAAATGATCAAACAAATAATGTTCATAATTGACATTATGTAGATCCCATTAACACTAATTACTCTCTCATTTAATTGTTCCATTTTCAGACCACCTAATGTGTTATCAAACAGAGACCAAGTTCCCTCCATTGTAAAAATGTTTCCCATTTTTTAATGTGGGAAAAAAAATTCCCTTTTAACTAATTTCTCCCTTTAAGAAATCTTAACTGACTCACCAACTCTGCCAACTGTGTAGAACAGTAGAACCCTGAGGGAGTTTGAAGGCAGATACCTAGTGTGGTAGCAGTCTGAGATGGAGATCCAGAGAGAGCTCACAACCCATCAGGACAGAAAAAGCCAGAGACTCTGGCCCATGTGGGGTGGAGACTTCGGTTGTGGGCTGCTCAGGCCTGAGCCTCAAGCCTCTGCAGGTGATTTTAACACAGATTTGAAAACTCACCAACAGGCCTGCCTGTCCTAGTTAAGATTATTATTGTTATTAAGAAGCACCATTATCAAAGCAAGTTGGGAGGAAAGGATTGATTTGGCTCTCATTTCCTTATCCATCTCTATTATCTACAGAAGTCAGGACAGGAACTCTAACTGGGCAAGAACCTGGAGGCAGGAATTGAGGCAGAGACAATGGAGGGGTGCTACTTCTTGCCTTAGTCCTCCTGGCTTGTTCAGCCTGCTTTCTTATAGAACTAAGAATCAACAACCCAGAAGTGGCACCACTAAAAAAGGACAGGGCCTTCCCCTATCAATCACTGAATGAGAAAATGTTCTACAGAACTGTCTACAGCGTAATCTTATGGGGACATTTTCTCAATCAAAGTTCCCTCTGCTCAGATGACTATACCTTGTGTCAGTTTAACATATGTATCTAGCCAGTACAACACCATTGTCGGCTCTAGAGATTCAGAACAACTATAAAATACCAAGTATTATGATCTCAGGTCTCTGTGCCCTCTACTGTTTCTAGACATGAATGCAGCACCAAACCTCTCCTTTGAAATTATCCTTCCCCAGCCCAGGAACAGCCTTCAAAGCCATGAATGACTATTGATACCTGCTTCCCTTTGATCTCTAGTTCCAGTGTAGAGAGCTATACCTTCCAGTTAGCATGCTTGGTCAACTCAAGGATAAGTGTTTCTAATGATGTAAAGATACTACACTTGTTTCCTATGCTGAAATCTGAGTCTCATCATTTCACTTTATTAATATGGGAAGATAATTTAAGCTTCAGTATTATTTCCTTTAAACCTACAACCAAAAATGGTAAATCTTGATACTCAATGATTAATCACCTTCCTTACAAAATGAAATCATAAAGACATTGATAGATTTGTATCAGATTAAATAAATACAATCAAATCTAGTTTGCTTTGGAAATACAATTCCCTGTTAAATGTTAAAAAAAAAAAAAAAAAAAAAAAAAAAAAAACAACTTTAAATGCAGAGAGAAATCTTTCAGAAAGTAATACCTGGCCTCTAGCCTAATCAAACATCCCATTCTGCACTATAGCCATGCTTTAAGCTTCCCCAAATGCCATCCTATGTGCATCTACCAACAGGTTCTTTCTCTGCTGCCTCCACCACACCACTCTATGAAAGAATCTAACCTGGTGAATGTCGCCGCAAACCATGCCACCCACATTTCCCTTCAATCTGCTTTTTCTAGCCCTGGTCCCATACGCAGTGCCAACTCTAGTGTAGCTCCCACTGCCTGTGCCATCAATTGTCCAGACTTCCACTGAGTCCTACAACTCATATTATATGTGCTAACCTAATTTGACCAACCAAGCCTGTACTACATTTACGGTCTGGACTTCTGAAAAGACCTACCCTACTGGCAATCAACTACTGGTCCCATCTGAGTCATTTCTCAAAACCCCACAAGGTACCCAAACTTCCCCCTCCTCTTCCAGACTGCAGCCTAGTGAGTTCCCCTAACATACCCAACCACACATTTTCTGAAACACATCAGATCTTGCCTGGCTTCCAAAGCCAGTGCAAAGGTCTATATTTGGGCTTAGGTCCTCCCTGACTAGTTTACAATCCTCATGACTCCCCCATGCCATATTTAAACTTGTTCTGAAGCTAGAAATGCCCTCAAACTCAAGGCTTGAAAAAGAAAGCACATCCTGTAAACTAGTCCAGTATCCTCTATCCACCTCACTTCAGTTCACCCAAGCTATTTCCAATATCTAGATCGAACCACTATATCCACAACAAACTCAGACCTAACAACAGAAGTCCATATGGCCAGATCATATTGGCACAATAGCAAGAGTATTAAAGTTCAAGCCACTGTCTCCTCTCCAAATCCTACAGGTCCTAAAGAAGTGTTTGTGAATGTGAATTACCTAGATGAACTCTGTGATACAGAATATAAAAGAACAATCATAAACTTCATAAAGAACTCAAAGAGTTTAAAAATACAAGAAGAAACAGCTCAATGCAATTAAGGAGAAAGAACTTAAGGCAGCTAAACTCCTACCAAGTGATGCCAAAGAAAACACAAATGTAAGACTAATGGAAATGCATAAGACAATCCAGGACTTGAGAACAGAGTTCAATCAAGAAACAGAAACATTGAAGAGTACATTAGGAGAAATGAAGGTATCCTTGAGAAACCCAATAGCTCAACAACAAAACTCAAAGGAATGTCTTACTTATAGAATAAATCAAACAGAAGGAAAATTATCAGATTTTGAAGATAAAATAGAGGGTGTAGACCAAATAAGCAAGGAACATAATTTATTTAAATAACAAAGGAATGCATAAGAAATAGGAAATGCCAAGAAAAGCCTTCAAATGTGAGAGACCATGGAAAACACCAAACTTTTGAATTAAAAATGTAGATGACAAAGTAAAATCCTATATCAATGACATAGTCCAGAGTTTCAAGAAAATCATAGAAGTGACCTTGCCCAAATTGAGGAAAGGCACACATAGATACAAGAAGCACAATGAACACCAAAATAAACAAGACAAGGAAAGACAATCCCCACAGCATAACTATTTAACAAAGTTATAATAAATGATAAATTAAGTGTATTGAAAACTGCAAGAGAAAAGGTCATATATAAAGAAAAACCCAACAGAATAACAATTGATTTCTCAATAAAAACTTTGAAAACTGTGTCTAAAGCAATGCATTTCACTTCCTAAAATATTATGACTGCCAATCTTGAATAATATATCCAACAAAAGGATATTCTATGATTTAAGGAGAAAGAAATTTTTCCATGACACAAACAGACTAAGAAGGGTATATCCAACAAACCCAACCTAAAGGAAATACAGGAAAAAAGATTTTGGGCTAAAGAAGGGATTGAGCATAGCATAGATGCTATGAGTATAAATATAACACAAAGTACCACTGAGAACACAATCAGCAACATCCACTATGAACAACACAGTGACCATAGATAACATATAATACAGGCTGACCAAATTAGTTAAGAAACAAAATCTACTTACCTGATGTCTACAAGAAATGTATCTTAGCTTTAAAGACAGATACTGACTTAGAGTAAAAATGTGGATAAAAGTACTTCAATCAAATGAGACCAGGAAGCAAGTAGGCTTAACTTTCACAATATCTGACAAAGTAAAGTTCAAGTGAATCTAACCATGGGAGATAAAGGGACATTTCATTCTTATCAAGGAAATAGTTAATCAAGAAGACTTTACTGTCGTTGACATGTGCACCATATTCTGGTACAGTCTATCTCATAAAAGAATTTACTACTGGGTTTAAAGACACAGATTAATGTCAATCCATTAATAGAAGATGATTTCAATACTCCACTTACTTTGGTACAAATGTGATATAGACAAAAAATATATACAAAGAAATAACAAAAATAATGGACATCATATATCATAATGGATTTGATATTAGCTATAGAATATTGTACCCACTCTTGAAAGAATACATTCATTCCTCTCATCAACACATGAAAGTATTGGGGCCATGCTAACCTAAAGGTCTCTCAAAGGTCCTGATGAAAAGATAAAGGGAATTTAAGTTCTGTGTCCTTGCACAGCTTGGCTGGGTCCAGGACCTTGAGGGATTTTTGTTTTATATTCCTGGAAAATCTACTTTTCCCTTGAAAGTCTGCTGAGTGCTTGGTATGTTGCACACTAGAGATAACTTGTGTTCCCTTTGTATGAAATTGCTTGACAATTTTCATGATGACTCTGTCCCATTTTGTGATAGTGTTGTGCTAACTCTGTCCATGAAACAGTGCTGCTAAATAAATAGTACATGAAACAGTGCTGCTAAATAAACTTGCGGGCATCAGACATCACCTTATTTAATCCTCCTGACCCCAGCTTTCTGTCTTGTTCAGTTTCTTATCCCTGGCCTTCTCCATTGAAACCTTGCAGTTAGAACCCTCATTCGTGCAGACACAAGTCACTGAAGCTTTTCTAAAATAGACCACATTGGGGGACACAAAGCAAATAGTTCCAAATTCAAAGAGATGGGATAACTCATTGTATTTTAACTGATGATAATGCAATAAAACTTAAAATTCACAGACAACAAATTTCTATAATATATGATAATTCATAAAGACTGAACAACTCATTACAGAATGATGGGTGGGTCCAAGAAGAAATCAAGATTTAAAAAGAGTTTTCCTGAAACTATTGAAACTGAAAACATCATACAACCAAACTTCTGGGATATATAGAATGCAGTCACAATTCCAAGAACCTTCATTAAAAGATCAGAAAGGCCTTTAGTAAATTACCTAATGATACAATCCAAAAAAAATTTGAAAAAAAATAGCAACCTTAAAAATAGCAAGAAATAATAAAAATCAGAGCAGAAACCAATGAAATATAATCAAAGAAGACAACGCAAAAAATCAATTCGTTTAAGAGCTGGTTCTTTGAGAAGATAAGCAAAATTGCTAGACGCTTCACCCAACTAACTCAAAGAAAGTAAGAGAGGACACAAATTAACGGAATAAGAAATGAAAAGGGAAACATTACAGCATATATCAAAGAAAATCAGACTATTACAAGGGATTACTTTAAAAACCGGTACTCCTCATGGAAGCAGTAGTGTGGCATAGTGAGTCATGTAGTAAATTCTTTGACTCATATATTTTTACTTGCAAGTGTTTATTGCAAAGAATGATTGATCTGGTTCGAGGACTCTGCTATCTACCACAATATCCATGCTGGCCCATCATGAGAATTCTTCTTGATTACTGATTTTTCTTTTTTTTCTGCTTTTTTCTCTTAAATTTTAATTTATTTTATTTTGGGGATAGTTTGCAAGGGCAGAGTGTGGATACAAAAGGATGGGGAAATGAAGGTGATGAAGGTGCGTGATTTGAAAGACACGAGAACAAATAAAAAAGAAAATTAAAAAAATACTCCATTAAGCTGTAAAACCTGAAAGATGAAGAAGAGGATAGAAGAAGTTTCCAATCTAAGAAGAAATTAACAATCAAAACAGACCCATGAAAATTAGAAGATTGAAATAGTAGTAATAAAAGGCCTTCCAGGTTAAAAATATGTTTCAATGCCAGTTGAATTCACAACAGAATTCTAACGGACTTTCAAGGAAGATTTAAAGCCAATCATTCTTATTTTTTTTTTTTTAATTTATTTTACAACACCATTCAGTTCAACATAATAGCCACAGATTCCCCCTGTTCTCCCCCTCTCGCCCCCCCTCCCCCTCCTCCCATCCCACCCCCCATTCCCACCTCCTCCAGATCAAGGTCTCCCCAAAGGACCGGGGTCGACCTGGTAGACTCAGTCCAGGCAGGTCCAGTTCCCGCCTCCCAGACCGAGCCAAGCGTCCCTGCATAAGTCCCAGGATTCAAACAGCCAACTCATGCAACGAGCCCAGGACCCGGCACCAACGCACAGCTGCCTCCCAAACAGATCAAGCCAAATGACTGTCTCACCCGTTCAGGGGGCCTGATCCAGTTGGGGGCCCCTCAGCCTTTGGTTCATAGATCCTGTGCTTCCATTCATTTGGTTATTTGTCCCTGTGCTTTATCCAACCTTGGTTTCAACAATTCTCGCTCATATAAACCCTCTTCTTTCTCACTAATTAGACTCCCAGTGCTCCACCAGGGGCCCAGCCGTGGATGTCTGCATCCAGATTCCTCAGTCCTTGGATGGGGTTTATGGCACAACTATCAGGGTGTCTGGCCATCCCATCACCAGATTCGGTCAGTTCCTGCCGTCTCTCGACCATTGCCAGCAGTCTTTTGCGGGGATATCTTTGTGGATCTCCATGGGCCTCCCTAGCTCTCTGTAAAGCCAATCATTCTTAAACATTGCAGGAGATAGTAAAAGATGGAACATGCACAAATGCCTAAGAAGCTAATTACATTCTAATACTAAAGCATGACACAAAAACCAACCTACAAGCCAATAACCATGAGGAACATAGATTCAAAATGCTCAAGGAAATACTTGTAAACAGAATACAGACATACATCAAAAAGACTATCTCCCATGAACAAGTTATCTTCATTCCTGAAATGCAGGCACAAAATCAAAATAAATAATTGTATGTAATAAACCACATGAATGGATTTTACACAAAAGTCACATGATCATCTCAATAGACACAGAAAATGCCTTTGACTAAACCCAACACGATGTTATGGGGAAAGACCTAGATAATGAAGGACTGGAGGGGACATAGCTCAACACACTAAAGTCTGTATATGAGAACTCTCCAGTGAACAAGAACCTAAATGGAGAAAACTTTAGAGAAATCCCATTGAAGTCAGGAATGAAACAGATTCCTACTATGCCCATTCTTTTTCAACATTATGCCAAAAGTACTGAATGGAGAAATGAGGGATGAAAAGTAAATTATAGGCTGCCCCCACACCCATCTGCCCAAGACCCCCGCCACTTCTTGAGGCTTGGAAACCAACCCCCTGCTCCCATCTGGCTCAGAGGGAAGCCTGCCCCTAGGACCCATCCCTGGACCCCAGCCATTCCCCAGGAATACCTGCCCAACTTGGCCCCAGTTGCCGGCCAGCTGTCAGGGCTCCTGCAGGAAGGTTCCCCTTTTCCAAAACTGCCCCATTGGACCCTGCAATCTACATGCCCTGCCACCACACCCATCTGCCTGAGACCACCCTGCCACTTTCTGAGTCTCAGAAACCAACCCCCAGCTCTCATGCAGCCCAGAGAGAGAGAGCTCTCATTGGGCAGAGAGAGAGCTCTCATTGGACACAGAGTCATCATTGGACCAAGAGTAACCTCAGAAGACAGGGAAACTGGCAGCCCTCATTAGACCAAGAGTGGCTTTCTGAGAAGTAGAATTTGCCACCTCTCATTGGACCAAGAGAGATTTCCTGAAACACAGAATCTGTCAGCTCTGACTGGAACAAGAGCCTTGATAAGACCAAGAACGAATCTGTGAGTCATAGAATCAACTAGCTTGAGCTGACCCAAGAGCAGTTCCCTGAGACACAGAAGCTTCCTGATCCAATTAGACCAAGAACTAAGATTAGACCCAGAAGGGCCCCCTGAGACACAGACACAACAAGCACAGAGGGGACCAACAGCAACTCGCTCAGACACAGGCACCTCTTATACCTATTAGACGAGGAGATGGGCAGACATCAAGGCAGAAGTACATACAACAACATAAAGAGCAATACAGCATCACCAGAACCTAGCCCTCCTCCAACAGCAAGACCTGATCATCACAAGGTAGAAGAGGCAGAAGAAAGCAAACTTAAGAATATCATCATGAAGATGCTAGAGGCCTTTAAAGAAAAAGATGAAAAATGAAATTGAGGAAAAGATGAACAAAAAAGTGGAGGAAATCAATAAAGAAATTGAGAAAAAGTCAAACAAAAAATGGGAAGAAATCTATAAAGAAATAAAGAAAAAGACAAAAAATGGAAGAAAGCAATAAATCCCTTATAGAAAACCATGAAAAAGCAATGAAACAGGTAAGGGAAACAGTTCAAGACATGAAAAGGAAAATAGAAATGATGAAGAAGGCACAAACAAAGGGAATGCTAGAAATAGAAAATCTGAGTAAATGAACAGGAAACACAGATGCAAGCATAACCAACACAATACAAGAGATGGAAGACAGGATCTCTGGTGTAGGGATACAAGAGAGGAAATGGATTCATCAGTCAAAATACCAAAGCCAAAAAAGTCATACCACAAAATGTCCAGGAAATTTGGGACACCATGAAAAGACCAAACCTACAAATAATAGTGATCGAGGAAGGAGAAGAATACCAACTCAAAGGCACAGAAAATATATTCAACAAGATCATAGAAGAAAACTTTCCCAACTTAAAGAAGGAAATGCTTAAGAAGATACAAGAAACCTATAGAACAGCAAAAAGAGTCCCCTTGCCACATAATAATCAAACAACTAAATGTACAGAATAAAGAAAGAGTATTAAGAGCAGCAAAGGAAAAAGGCCAAGTGACATATATAGACGAACCTGTCAGAATAACACCAGATTTCTCAATGGAAACTTTGAAAGCCAGAAGGACCTGGACAGATGTAATGCAGACACTAAGAGACTATGGATGCCAGCCTAGACTAATATACCCAGAAAAAATTTTAATCATCATAGACTATAAGGAGCCGCCATTCAAAGTTGGCACTGACTTCCTGGTAGCCTAGTTGTAAACAACTCCATATTTGGCTATGCTCTCGGGACTATGTGTCCTGTGATCTGTGCATGCGCGGGTATGGTAATCGACATTATGTCCTCAGCCTATCCCGTGGCTCCCCGTGCTTGCATTCTGGTGGGACCCAATCACAGTACGGCACGTTTGCTTGATTCCCCATATAAGCAGCTGCAATTTAGTCCTCACCTCCCGCTCTCCCTTAATCAAGAGGCGCTCCAATAAAGTGTGATCTGAGAAGAATCCTCGAGTGGTGGTCATTCTTCCTTGCTGGTCGAGGAGCTCGCCGCAATAGACAGTGTGAACAAGACATTCCAAGACAAAGTCAGATTTAAACAATACTTATCCACAAACCCAGCCCTACAGAAAGCACTAGAAGGAAAATTCCAACCTAAGGAAGTCAGATACGCCCACAAAACACAGTTAATAACCCCACACCAGTAAACCCCAAAGAAGAGACATACACACACTACCACCAAAAGATAAGAGGAATGAACAATCACTGGTCATTAATATCCCTTAATATCAATGGACTTAATTCACCTATTAAAAAAACACAGGCTAACAGAATGGATATGAAAGCAGGACCCATCTTTCTGCTGCATTCAAAAAACACACCTCAAATTCAAAGATAGACACTACCTAAGAATAAAAGGCTGTGTTAGAATGGCTACGATCAAAAACACCAATGACAACCAATGTTGGAGAGGATGTGGAGCAAAGGGAACAGTCCTCCACTGTTGGTGGGAATGTAAACTTGTACAACCACTGTGGAAATCAGTATGACGGTTTCTCAGAAAATTAGGAATCGAGCTACCTCAAGACCCAGCCATCCCACTCTTGGGCATATACCCAAGGAATACTGATTCATACCATAAAGATACATGCTCAGCTATGTTCATAGCAGCAATATTTGTAATAGCCAGAATCTGGAAACAACCTAGATGCCCATCAACGGAAGAATGGATGAAAAAAATGTGGTACATATACACAATGGAGTACTACTCAGCAGAGAAAAACAATGAAAGCATGAAATTTGCAGGCAAATGGATGGAACTAGAAAAAATCATCCAGAGTGAGGTAACCCAAACCCAGAAAGACAGTTATGGTATGTACTCACTCATAGGTGGATTCTAGATATAAAATAAAGAACAATCAGACCACAAAAAAATAAATAAATAAATAAATAAATAAATCTAAAAAAGAAAAAGAAAAAAAAAGAATAAAAGGCTGGGAAAAGTCTTTCCAATCAAATGGACTTAAGAAGCAAGTGGGTGTAGCCATCCTTATATCCAGCAAAATAGACTTCAAACTAAAATCAATCAAAAAAGATCAAGAAGGACATTACATACTCATCACAGGAAAGACCCAACAAGATGAAGTTTCAATTCTGAACATTAATACCCCAAACACAAGGGTACCCACATATGTAAAAGAAACATCACTAAAGCTTAAATCACATATAAAACCCCATACATTAATAGTGGGAGACTTCAACACCCTACTTTCACCACTGGACAGATCTCCCAAATCGAAACTTAACAGAGAAATAAAGGACTTAACTGATGTCATGACCCAAATGGACCTAATAGATATCTACAGAACATTCCATCCTAACAAAAAAGAGTATACCTTCTTAGCACCCCATGCAACCTTCTCTAAAATCGACCGCATACTTGACCACAAAGCAAATCTCAACAGACACAAAACAATTGGAATAACCTCCTGTGTTCTATCAGACCACCATGGTTTAAAGTTAGATTTCAACAATAACAAAAACTACAGAAAACCTACAATCTCATGGAAACTGAATAATGCTCAACTGAATCACCAATGGGTCAAGGAAGAAATAAAGAAATTAAAGACCTCCTAGAGATCAATGAAAATGAATATACCGCATACCCAAACTTATGGGACGCTATGAAAGCAGTGCTAAGAGGAAAATTCATAGCACTAAATGCCCAAATAAAGAAGCTGGAGAAATCACACTAGTGACTTAACAGCACACCTGAAAGCTCTAGAACAAGAAGCAAAGTCACCCAGGAAGAACAGACACCAGGAAATAATCAAATTGAGAGCTGAAATCAATAAAAATAGAAACAAAGAGAACAATACAAAGAATCAATGAAACAAAGAGTTGCTTCTTTGAGAAAATCAACAAGATAGACAAGCCCTTATCCAAACTAACCAGAAATCAGGAAGAGAGCATCCAAATTAGCAAAACCAGAAATGAAAAGGGAGACATAACAACTAACATTGAGGAAATCCACAGAATCATCAGGTCATACTTCAAAAACCTCTACTCCACAGAACTGGAAAATCTAAAAGAAATGGATAATTTTCTGGATAGGTACCACATACCTAAGTTAAATCACGACCAGATAAACTATTTAAATAGACCAATAACCCCTAAGGAAATAGAAACAGTCATTAAAAGTCTCCCAACCAAAAAAAGCCCAGGACCAGATGGTTTCAGGCCAGAATTCTACCAGATCTTCAAAAAAAGAGATAATATCAATACTCTTTATATTGTTCCACACAATAGAAACAGAAGGAACATTACCAAACTCCTTCTATGAGACTAAAATTGCCCTGATTCCCAAGCCAAACAAACATGCAACAAAGAAAGAACTACAGACCAATCTTCCTCATGAACATTGATGCAAAAATACTCAAAATACTGGCAAACAGACTCCAAGAACATATCAAAACAATTATCTGCCATATTCAAGTAGGCTTCATCCCAGGGATGCAAGGGTGGTTCAACATATGAAAGTTTGTCAATGCAGTACACCATATAAACAAACTGAAAGAAAAAAAAAAAAAAAAACCATGATCATGTGGCCGGAGATTTTTCTCTCTCCAGGTCCCGCCAATCCCCTGCAGTTCCACAGCCCACGTATAAAATAATCACTCAGATGCTCATATTACTTATAAACTGTATGGCCATGGCAGGCTTCTTGTTATCTACTTCTTTCCTCTTAAATTAACCCATTTCTATTAATCTATACTTTGCCACGTGGCTAGTGGCTTATCGGTACCTTACATCTCCCTTGTCATGGTGGTGGCTGGCAGGTCTATCTGCCTCAGACTTTCACTTCCCCCAATTCTCTTCTCTTTGTCCCGCTTATACTTCCTGCCAGTGTTTTATTTATTACCCAATTGAGCAACACATGTAACATACAGAACCTCCCACAGCATGACCATATCACCTAAACATAATAATGTCAATTTACAGCAAGCCAGCAACCAACATCAAATTAAATGGAGAGAAACTCAAAGCGATTCCACTAAAATCAGGAACGAGGCAAGGCTGTCTGCTTTCCCCATACTTATTCAATATAGTACTTGAAATTCTAGCCAGAGCAATAAGACAACATAAGGAGATCAAGGGTATACAAATTGGAAAGGAAGAAGTCAAGCTTTCACTATTTGCAGATGACATGATAGTGTATATAAGTGACCCAAAAAATTTGACCAAGGAACTCATACAGCTTATAAACACCTTCAATAATGTAGCAGGATACAAGATTAACTCAAAAAAATCAGTATCCCTCCTATATACAAATGACAAACAGTCTGAGAAGGAAATCACCCTTTACATTAATATATGAGATATATGATATATAATATATATAATATATGAGATATGAGATATATCACCCTTTACATTAGCCACAAATGATATAAAATAGCTTAGAGTAACTCTAAGCAAGTGAAAGACCTCTATGACAAGAACTTTAAGTTCCTGAAAAAAGAAATTGAAGAAGATGTCAGAAAATAGAAACATCTTCCATGCTCATGGATAGGTAGGATTAACATAGTAAAAATGGCAATCTTACCAAAAGCCATCTACAGATTTAATGCAATCCCCATCAAAATCCCAACAAAATTCTTCACAGACTGGAAAGAACAATACTCAACTTCTTATGAAAAAAAAAACAAAAAACCCAGGATAGCCAAAAGAATCCTGTTACAACAAGCCACTTATGGAGGACTCACCATCCCAGACATCAAGCTCTACTTTAGAGCTATAGAAATAAAAACAGCTTGGTACTGGCATAAAAACTGACATGTGGACCAATGGATCTGAATTGAAGACCCTGACATTAACCTACACATCTATGAACATCTGATTTTTGACAAAGTTTTGAAACTGTACAGTGGAAAAAAGAAAGCATCTTCAACAAATGGTGCTGATATAACTGGACAACAACATGTAAAAGATTGCAAATAGATCCATATCTACTGCCATGCACAAAACTCAAGTCCAAGTGCATCAAAGATATCAATATAAAACCAGTTACACTGAACCTGATAGAAGAGAAAGTAGGAAATAGTCCTGAACACATTGGCACAGGAGAACACTTCCTAAATATAACACCAGTAGCACAGACACTGAGAACAACAATTAATAAATGACACCTCCTGAAACTGAGAAGCTTCTGTAAGGACATAGTAAATAAGATGGAACGACAGCCTACAGAATGGGAAAAGATCTTCACCAAACCCCACATCTGACAGAGGACTGATATCCAGAATATATAAGGAACTCAAGAAACTAAACATCAAAATAACCAATAGTCCAATTAAAACATGGGCTATAGAGCTAAACAGAGAATTCTCAAAGGAAGAATCTCAAATGGCTGAAAAGACATTTAAGGAATTGCTCAACATCCTTAGTCATCAGGGAAATGCAAATCAAAATGACTCTGAGATACCATCTCACCCCTGTCAGAATGGCTAAGATCAAAAACACTGAAGACAGCTTATGTTTGAGAGGATGTGGAACAAGGGGAACACTTCTACACTGTTGGTGGGAGTGCAAACTGGTACAGCCACTTTGAAAATCAGTATGGTTATTTCTCAGAAAACTGGGAATCAATCTTCCTCAAGACCCAGCT